>NW_025336087.1:1224561-1622462 GCF_004798865.1 Varanus komodoensis | reverse complement strand
CAGCTAAAAATTTTAAAATCCTAATTAATACAATAATTTAGCAATTAAAATAAGTTTTAAATAAAAAGGTCTTAGCCTGGCGCTGAAAAACAAATAACAATGGCACCAGGCGGACCTCTCTGGGGAGCGCATTCCATAGATGGGGTGCCACCACAGAGAAAGCCCTCCTCCGGGTACTCACCCTCCTAATATCATTCACAGAGGGTTCCCGGAGAAGGGCATCTGTTACTGATCTCAAGGGGCGGGAGGGCATATATGGGCGCAAGCGCTCCTTTAGATATCCAGGTCCCAAGCCATTTAGGGCTTTATAGGTCATAACCAACACCTTGAATTAGGCCCGGAGTCCAATCAGGAGCCAGTGGAGCTGATGGAGAACTGGGGTTATATGAGAACAACACCCAGTCCCCATCAGCAACCTGGCAGCTCTATCGTGCACCAATTGAAGTATCCGGACCATCTTCAAGGGTAGTCCCACCTAGAGCGCATTACAGATATCTAATCAGGAAATTACCAGTGCGTGTGTCACTGTCGCCAGGCAGTTGTTCTCCAGGAAGGGACGCAGCTGATGTATCAGCCAAAGCTGAAGGAAGGCGCTCCTCACCACTGCTGTCACCTGAGCTTCTAGAGACAGCTCAGGGTCAAGGAGCACTCCTAAGCTGCGAACTCTGTCCCTCAGAGGGAGTGCAACCCCATTTAGGACAAGGCCCAAGTCCCCCATCCCAAGGCCCGAGCCACCCACCAACAGGACCTCCATCTTGTCTGGATTGAGCTTCAGTTTATTGGCCCTCATCTAGCCCATTACCTCGGCCAGGCACCGGTTCAGCACAGCCACTGCCTCACCTGGATTGGTGGAAAACGAGAGGTAGAGCTGGGTATCATCAGCTTACTGATGATTCCGCAGCCCACATCTCCTGATGACCTCTCCTAGCGGTTTCATGTAGATGTTAAATAGCAAAGGGGACAAAATGGACCTCTGCGGAACTCCATGGCATAACTGCCATGGAACAGAGCCATAGTCCCCCAGCACCACCTTCTGAAATCGGCCATTGTGATAGGAGCAGAACCACCGCCACGCAGTGCCTCCAACTCCCAATCCCGCTAGCCTATTCAGAAGGATACCATGGTCGATGGTATCGAAAGCCACTGAGAGGTCCAGGAGAACTAACAGGGATGCACTCCCCCTGTCCTTCTCCCTGCACAGGTCATCATACAGGGTGACCAAGGCAGATTCAGTGCCATACCCTGGTCTGAAGCCGGACTGAAATGGGTCCAGATAATCAGTTTCATCCAAGAGTGCTTGGAGTTGTCCCACCACCACCCGCTCTAGCACCTTGCTCAGGAACGGGATGTTGGCCACCGGTCTATAATTGGCGGCCACCTCTGGATCCAGGGATGCCTTCTTTAGGACTGGCCGGACTACTGCCTCCTTTAAAGGGGCAGGTACCCGGCCGTCTCTTAAAGAGGCGTTGACCACCTCTAGGATCCAGGTCCCAATCCTGTCCTTGGCTTTCTTAAGTAGCCAAGATGGGCATGGGTCTAGTAAGCAAGTGGTAGGACGTACTTGTCCAAGCACCTTGCCCACATCATCAGGCTGCAACAACTGAAATTCATCCATTAATTGTGGGCTCGATGGTGTCGATGGCATCTCCCCAGTAGAATCTGATTCAATAGCAGAGTCAAGCTCGTGGCGAATCTGAGCGATTTTCTCCCTGAAATGCTTGGCAAAGTCACAGTGGGCCTTCGAGGGTGACACAAGATCTTTCTTCGGGCCCAGATGTATCAGCCCCTGCACCACTCGAAAAAGCTCCGCTGGATGGCATTGTGAGGAGGCAATGGAAACGGAGAAGAATTTCTTCTTCACCATCCTCACCGCCACAGCATAGGCCCGATAATGGGCTCTTAAGTGTGTTCGGTCAGAATCACCCCATGATCTCCTCCACCTACGCTCTAGACGTCTCCCAACCTGCTTCATTGCCCGTAATTCAGGTGTATGCCAAGGAGATGAACGGGCTCTGCCAGGTGGGAGAGGATGCTTGGGAGCGATCGTGTCAATAGCCCTGGTCATCTCCTCATTCCACAGTTCAACCAGGGCATCGACAGGATCACCAACCTCGTCAACTGGAAAATCCCCCAGAGCTTCCAGGAATCCATCAGGATCCATCCGGCTCTGGGGCGGACCAATACAATTGGGTCAGCACCCTTGCAGAGAGAAAGGCTGCTCTTGAGGTCAAACCTTATGAGGGAGTGATCTGACCATGACAAGGGCGTCAAGCTTAAATTCCTCACCCTCAGATCACCCTCTTCCTGCCCTGTTGAGAAAACCAGGTCCAGAATGTGTCCACGTTCATGGGTCGGGCCAATGACATGTTGAGACAGCCCCATGACCACCATGGAGGCCATGAAGTCCTGAGCCGCCCCGGTTAGAACTGTCTCGGCATGGAGATCGAAGTCCCCCAGGACCAACATCCTGGGAGTCTTCAACACCAGGTCCGAGACGATCTCCATCAGCTCAGGCAGGGAGCCTGTTGGGCAGAAGGGTGCACGGCACACCAACAGAATCCACAATCTGTCTCAGGCTCCCAACACCAAGTGGAGGCACTCCAGCCTCAGCCTCGAGAGGACAGGGAGCCCCACAAGGGAAATAGAAGCTCGATAAACCAGAGCGATCCCCCCCTCCCCTCCCCTCGAGGCATGGTCGGTGCTGGACCAGGTACCCAGGCGGGCACAATTTTGAGAAGGAAACCCCCCCCCCTCACCTGCCCAGGTCTCTGTTATGCACGCCAGGTTGGCCCTCTCATCCATGATCAAATCATGGATGAGTGTTGCCTTATTTTGGACTGACCTGGCATTAAGCAGCAGCACCGACAGGCCCGGAGGGCAGTTGACAAGTCTACCTGGAACCCCACCCCCCGGACCTGGCTGGGGGAATAACCAGAAAGAGGGACAGGTGTTAACCATCTGTCCCTCCTTCTTCTATGCTGACCCGTTAGACCCCCAACGCCATAACGCCCATTGCCCATCACCACCCCGATGGTGGCAGCCCCACGCTCCCCAGGCAACATCATAATAAAGCACGAGATGCACCAATTAAAAACAATCTAAAACCAACAATTCAAACCATTAAAACATCTTACTGTCCTCCACCTAGACCACCACTAGCCCACAAATAAATAAAACCAAACCACGGCCAGAGCCCCTGGCCAGCCCAGCCCCCGGCTCAGCCCCCCAAATGGCCCCCCAAATGGCCCCTCCCCATGCCTTGCCCCTTCCTGGCGCGTCTCTCACACGCGCCGGGAGAAGCAGGCCGGAGCAGGGTCCTGGGCCGGTGGTCCTGGCCTCTGCAGCAGGGCAGCGGCAGCAGCGGGTGGTGGAGCAGCGGGCGGTGGAGCAGCAGCAGGGTCTGGGAGGCGCGGGCTCTGGGCGGCGCGGATGGAGGTGGGCCCATTCGGCACACTGGTTCCTGCCGGGAATATGGAGGGACATGGAACCAACACATCTTCCAATACATCTCCCATCTTCCTGGTGCAGTGGAAGATGTGTGGCCTTTGCCAAAGTAAGATTCAGTTGTAAATCTTAAGTCAGGCCAGCATTTGTACATGGAATGGCAGGTTCTTCATCTCAGACAACAAAATGCCTTGGGATGCCCTCCAGGGCTATAAAGTTCTACACTTGGGTCAAGGCACAATGACCACCAACCGTCTACAGAGCAACCCTTTACTACACCACAGAGAAAGGGCAAGAACCTAATTCAATGCACCATGAAGCTTTCAGAGCATCCAATGGATCCATATTCAGTCAAGATAGAACCATTAAAAGAACTGGGACTCAGTTGGACTAACTAAAGTCCCGCTGATTTCAATGGGTCAACTTGATGCATGGTTCTAACCCAATATAGAATGCTTACTTTTTCTTTGATGGAGTATCTACTTCTTGAATATGACCACTCCATTGCCTTTGTAATGAAACGTTAAAGCCTACATGTCTGTCAGCTGGAGACAAGCCTTTGTTAAACCTCAATGTCTTTTGCAAATCAAGCCAATGCAGGCAGGAATAAGCTGGAGAATGGTAGCTCAGTGGTACAGCTCCTTTGTAGGAGGTCATAAGTTCAATCCCCAGCATCTCCAGGTGGCCTTGTATTCCTGGGAAATTGCTGCCAGAGCTGACAACCCTGGAATTCTTATGATCCTGAGTACCACTGAACTGGAGCATACTTGGAGGCATCTATGCAGCTATGCCCAACTAGTACGCAACTAGTACTGCTCTTTTGTGTGTGTGTGTGTGTGTGTGTGTGTGTGTGCGTGCATGCGTGCACCTGAAACACCTGCTTTCCTGCATTTCAGAACTGAATACTGCCTCACCGCATCCAGATATATCAGACTGGAAATTGTGTGATTGGAGAGAATAGTCATTCATGACCTAAGGAATTTGCTAGGCAACAGAGCCCAAATTAGCCCTTATATGCCCCAGGAGAGAACTGCAGATGGCATTTTGGAGAAATACAGCTAAGGGGGTACATCACTGACCTAAACAAATTAAATGAGAGATCTTTCAGGGTCAGCACTTAAAAGGTGACCTGCCAGCTGTTTGGATATTTGACCTACAAACATGTTCATTTTGGGGTCAGAGGAAGCATATGTCCAATCCTCTCCAGAAGGCCTTCAACAAACATCTGCAAAGCAATGACTTTCCCCTTTGTTGACCTGACCCATCTTCTTTCCCAAAGATTGTGAACTCTTTTATGTCCGTAATTTCTATGTGCTAACCTTAAACCTTTGAGAATAACACTGGAAAAAGTTGAATAAGTCTAATGATTTCCTTTGTATTATTACTGAGGTGGAAGGTGCCTTTACATCTCATAACCTGATGGGTTTGATCATATTATCTTGTTAGCATGGCTTGAGGAAACCCCCCTGGATTTACTGTTTCCATCAAATTTTTCTCAGTCACTAAAGCTTTTAAGGTATATTTTATTGAAAAGGAATGTCCTAGTTATCTTCACTGGGAGTCCATTGAAAGTATAATACAAGTACGGATTATCTCTCCATAAACAATCACAGAGTCGTGTAAGACATTCGAGGAAAGGGTCTTATCTTCCTGGAAAATGGCTTTGCCCCAGCAATATCTGAAGAAGGGACTGACACCAAGCCTAAGGCTGTTGCCTGCTTTAAGCCAATTTTCCTGTCGCTTTCCTCTAATATGCAATCCAACCTTCTTCTGCTTCCAAGAGTTGAACCACTTGGTCAGTCAGTTAGTTCTGCCAGGTTTTGATTAATGATGGGAGGTTGGAATGCCTCTCTTTCCCCCAAGGAAGCACAGCCTCTAAATCTGCCTAAACAGATTGTGACATAACTCTTCACAATGATTCCGCACACTGAACCCAGGTGAAAAATGAGCTCTGAACTAAGTCAGCTTTCCACGGATTGATGCCCTCCAGATATTTTGGGCTACAACTCCCAGTTTCCCTGATCATTGGCCACACTGGCTGAGGCTGATGGGGCTGTATTCCACTAGGTTGGACAAGGCTGATCCAGGAACCACAGTGGTTTTCATTTGAATGGGAAACTGACAGCTTTGGTCTCCTGTTCTTGGGCAGCTGTTACCATAATAATAAGAAGGAGCAGCATCTGGTGCCCACGTCCTGCATGTTCATTCATTGCATGAGATAACTACCTGAAGGGAGCTTCTTTTCTTCACTCAGGACTTCTCCACGTGAGGCCTTTGTCCTGCACTCATTATCCTTGTAAGCCATCATGAGATGCTTTCAGCAGATGGCATATAAAAGCTATAAATAAATAAATATCCTTCATTGATGGAAGTTTGTGGGGCCTTTTCATGGCATTGTCATCCTCCCAGGCTTCTCCTGTATTTTTCAGTCATTTTGTGGGGTTTTTAGAGCAGGAAAAGTGTGGCATTACATTTCAAATGGGGACAAACACCTTATGAAAAATTCCAAATCTGCTAGACTGCAGTTCATGTGGCATCATCTTATGTTTGTTTAATGAAATATTTACAAACCCCAAGGAGAGGTGGGCAAAGCTGTGTAAATGACACATTTTCCTCCCTCAATGAAAATGGAAGAAGAAGCTTTAGTAAAGAAGTGGGTGAAATCCCTCACATAGAGAATCCCTTGGAAGAAAAGATAATGAGACCTTGATTGTATTAAGCATGTCTTGTATTAAACATGCATGGCAATCAATGTCCATAATAATGAATTCCAAATGTGTTTGTTTGTTTGTGGTATTTTACATATACTCTGCTTTTCTACAAGATCACCATGTAATACTGATCAGTTCTTGGAAGATTATTTGTTAATCTGGGTAAAGTCAAGTAAGAGCATTACTAAAGTGCCAGAAGTCTTGACCATAATATAAAGAAGGCTTACATTTTATAACAGCACAGACACAAGGACTTTCTAGTAGGCATTGGGTATCTCAACAGAACTGAGACTTTTAATATTTAGTTGAGGTTACTGGTATATTGCACACAGACAGAATTTCAGCCAGAATGACCATGAGACTTGTTAACATCAGCACCACTTGCTCAGGAATAAGTGTGAATTTGATTTTGGAGCAAACATCATGTTGCAATAATGCAACAATTCTGCACAACAGAGCTAACTGGCCAAGCTCTTACATTGTATACATAAGGTTCCAGGTTCAATCCTTTAACATTATTTCCATGCTAGGAAAAGCTTTATTGTCTTTATTTCTGCAATCAATAGCACAGGAACAATTAAAAAGATTGCAGCAGTGTTCCTCATCAAATGGAAGACCAAGGAACCAAAACAGTACAGCTTGAAGAGTGAAATTGTGAATGATCAACCAGTCATGAGCCACCCTATGTGAGTTTAGACAGAAAAATGGTGAACTTCCAGAACGTCCCAGCCTCCAACTGTCTGTCTGTCTGTCTGTCTGTCTGTCTGTCTTATTATACATTTTAAATCCAGCTAATAGCAAACGTTCCCTGAAAGCATTAGCAGAACTAAAAGAACATACTATATTACACTACAATGTTGTTGTTGTCAGTCGTGAAGTCGTGTCTGACCCATCGCGACCCCATGGACAACATTTCTCCAGGACTTCCTGTCCTCCACCATCCCCCAGAGTCCACTTAAGCTCACGCCGACTGCTTCAGTGACTCCATCTAGCCACCTCATTCTCTGCTGTCCCCTTCTTCTTTTGCCCTCAGTCATTCTCAGAATTAGGCTCTTCTCCAGGGAGTCCTTCCTTCTCATTAGGTGGCCAAAATATTTGAGTTTCATCTTCAGGATCAGGTCTTCTAAAGAGCAGTCAGGATTGATCTCCTCTAAGACGGACCGGTTTGATCGCCTTGCAATAAAGGTAGGCAAACTTTTTTGGGTCAAGAGCATGTTTGGCACTTTAAGTAACTGCCCTGATCTCACTACAAAATGGCAGCCAGAGGAGGCCTGGCGAAGGTCAAGTAACTAACCCCTAACTAAGTAAAAGGCAGAGGTGGTGTCTGAGCCTCCAAACATTGAACAACTCTTCTGAACCCATATGATATTGAGTCCAACATTCTGCTTCTGCCATGCCTCCCTAGATGTAAATGGGAGTAGTACTCCTGCTACTGGAGGTGTAGAGAGCTGCCATGACCAAAAGCCATTTGCAACATGGCGCCCATGCCTTTGTAACCCTCCTTGCTTTAAAGCCATCCAAAGTGGCATTTGGCTCTACATGGTGCAGGACTGAGTTCTATCATTTTACAATGGGTGCCTGAAGAAGCACTCCCTTTCATCTTTCCTGGATCTCCACCATTCAGCTGTGTTGGATAACTCAGGCCATACTAAGTCTGTGAAAAAGGAGAATACTTTCTCCTCCCTTGCATAGTTTTACACACTTCAATCATGTCTCCCCTTAAGTGCTTTTTTTTACCCTCTCAAGTTAAAATGTCCCAAGCACTGCAAATTTTTCTGCATGGGGGAGATACTGCAAACTTTGTCACTTTGGCTGCCTCTTTCTGTCCCTTTTCCAGGTCCACATCATGTACCCAGAGCTGTATACATTATTCCAAGTATATTTGTAGAATAGATTATTATTATTGCATCATAATTGTGCTGCACCTTTTTTTTTCTTTGTCAGGGAACCCAAGGCAATGTGCAAGGTTGTTTTCTTCTCCATTTTATCCTCACAACAGCTCTGCGAGGTAGGTTAGGCCAGTGATGTGTAAGGAATCTTTTTTGTGGGGCGGGAATCCTTTGAATTCCCTGGGTTCAGCTCCCAGGACTTCTCTGCAACCCTGAATCTATGCTCTGGGTGAGCATGCCCAGTGTTTGTGCACTGTTGCCAAGAACTGAGCCCTCCTCCCTGGGCAAGCAGCATTCCTCTTCTGAGTGGCCCTCTTTGGTGCAGCTGCATGTGGCATGGAAGGAAGTTGCCACTTGCGCAGTCCTTGTTCTGTGAGCATTTGCAGACCTCTCTCAGCTGGGTTAGCTTTCTAAGACCTAGCCAAGCAGGAAATGAAGTCTGCAAATGCTAGAGGATGAATTCTGCCAAGTTTCCTTTCAACCCTAGGTCAAGCTGAAAGTCTGTGTATGGCCCAAAGTCTCACATATGCTGTCAAACACATGTATTTGATCTGTTCATCATGGCTGAACATGATGGGGACTAGAACCTGGATCTCCTAAATTCCAGTCCGACACTCTAACCACTAAGCCACACCGGCTTCCCCATGCTCCAATAACCTTTAGTGGCTTACTGCACTAAATTGGGGCTGCCTTTGAAAATGATCTGAAAATTTCAGCTGGTCCAGACCAGGGTAGGGAGATTGTTAGTGGAGACCTGCCAATGTGACCATATTTGCCAGTAGTTTTGCATTTGCCTTGGCTGCCATTCCCTTTACAGGCCCAATGGCAAAGTGCTGATATTAGCAGAGGATTGTCTCTTCCCATACACCCTGAGACCAGTGACCAGTTCTTCTCTAGGAGCCATCACAGAATAAAGTGGGAAGGGTGCCTACTAAGAGTGCCTTTTCTACAGTGAGACCCAGTTGTGGAATTTCCAGAAAGACTCCAAGGTTGCCTGCACTATGTTCTTTTTGGTGCTAGGGGAGTCCTTTCTTTTTTACCAGGCATTTTAATTTTTCAGTTCCCATTTTAAATCTCATCTTGTATTTTAACTTTTCCACTGCTGGATTCAGTGTGGCTATTTTATTTTTGTAGTGCAGTTTTAAACCCTGAAACTTTTATGTCATATTTATAGTTCTGTATTGCATGACTTTAACTGTCATGAACTACCCAGAATGTTTCAGCTATTTGGTGGTGTAGCAATGTCATAAATAAACAGTATAAAAGCTTTGCAATTTTTCCTTCAATTCATTTCCTTCATGATCCCCAATATGGAATTTAGCCAAGAGAATTTTGCATTGATATCAAAGTATCCCAGCATATTAGACTGCGGCCTTATACAAGGAGATTTAGGAATCAAAGGCTGATGAAATTCCCCCCAACCATATGCTAAAGGCAGCCAAAATATATTTTAAATAAATAATATTTAGATCTTAACGGTTAGCTGGCCTTGAAAGTAAAGTAGGTAATGTAGTGACACTTTTGGATGTTATTACTTTTTCATTATAGCAGAGAGTCCCTGATCTAGCTGTGCTATAATTAGCATTTGTGCTCAACAAAAGCACAGAAGAAATAAAAACAGGATTATGGTTACCATACGAATTGAAAGCTTCAACATTTCACAAAGACATTACAATTTGAAAAGTTATTGCTCTCTGATTTGTGAGCCATGGGGCAGCCACTGATCTGAAACACCGATGTGAAACACCCCACCCACACACACAGTGTCAGTCATTCCGCTGATTTTATTGCAAGTTACCATAGGCTCTTAAAAATTTACAGGAAAAGAGGCACAGTCACAGGGCAGAGAGAGGTTGAACAAATCAATTCATCCTGGGTACAACTTACATTAAAAACTTTAGAAACTTTTCTTCTTTTTTTAGCAGCTGTGACAAAGAAAGCTGCACAAATAGTTACATAAGGATCCATATCGACAAAGACTTTGTGCATTTGGTCACCCAAAATTCCTTGACACATTCCTCCCCTACAAAGCTACCCCCTCCAAAATAAATTTTCCTAGGACTGGCATAGAGTTCACAGGACAATAGATAATGCATTATGCCTTTGTTTGGGGGCCCTGCATTTACAAAGAAATTGAAATATGGAAACATCTGCATAGCTCCCATTCAGCTATGCAGAAGACAGTCCCTGGCAGCATCTCTCTGCAAATGCTCACTAGCTCTGAGTCACAGTGACAATAGAAAAAAATCCCTTCTATAGATGGTTCGACCTGCTAAATCCTGTTTCACGAATGGCTTCCACATCTCTTTTAGCATCTAGGAATATAAGCCATCTTTAATTTTAACTGTAGATTCACTCAAACAAAAGAAAGCTCAAGAGAAAGAAAATGGTTTTTCAAACGGTGGTCCTCTTCCTTCATATAAAAAAGGAATCCTGTTCATGCTGGCAGACATTGATGGTAGCTCCATATTAGGATAAAGAAGAATAGCTAGAGTAGTAGAACACCCCTTAAATAATTCATTTCCAGATCGTCTGTTTTATCCAGTCCCCAAATATGCAATGGAAATGATAGTAAATAACCCATTGCTGTTACTCCCAGGAGTCTTTGAAGCCCCATTTTCAGTGCAAGTCTTTTTTTAAAAAGAGACAACACATTTACAAAGCACCCCTCTGCCCACCACATTAAATTCTACTGGTGTGCAGGTTTTGAAGAGGACAGATTCCAGTAGAAGGCTGGATTAGAAACAGAGAAACAGAGTAAGTCAGAAGGGGCCTCCTGGGTCATCTAGTCTGAGCCCTGGCTCTAGCCAGCTCCACTCATGACATGCCTACTGCGTACACTAGATGAGGCTTCTTCAAAAGCCAGACCAACTGAATTTCTGAAGCATCCCTGACCTGTATTTAGGAAAGGGTAACTCTACTACATTTGAATTTTTTATAATCTTGCCTTCTTTACCTGCCAAATGTAAAGAACATTGGGAAGATTTGTAAATCCTTATGAAAAATGAACTTCTCACCCTGTGCACCAGCAATGCATGACTGGTGTATTTGAGCAGGGTCTATGCACATGCCTCTATCTATGAATGCAGTCACTTCAGGCAGAAACTGACCAATCAGGAGCATGGGCATTGCACATCCCAGCATGTAGGAGAAGAGCTTCATGCATTTGGTACTAATGAGCACCCAACCCTTGAACAAGGCTTAATGCTGTTAAATAGGGGCTGGTACATTCTTAGCTCAGTCCACTTTCAAGAAAAGGCTCACTGCATATTTTACAATGGTTATATCAATAGGCAGTGCTTGAATTCCAATGGGGTGAGAGGCAAGTGCTGATATTCCTTACTTTTCATGGACCACTGTCTTCAAGAGTGTTTGGAGCATATGGAAAGGATTGAAAAGTTTCAGGAAAAGTTACCTCATGATCAGAGCAATACGACAGTGGAACCAGCTGCCTAGAGAGGTGGTGGGCTCTCCCACACTAGAGACATTCAAAAAGAAACTTAGCACCCATCTGAGTGGGATGGTGTAACATGGGGTCCTGCAACAGCAGGGGTTGGACTTGATGGCCTTCATGGCCCCTTCCAACTCTATTATTCTATGATTCTGTGACTATTGCTCCCCACACCAACAAGCACACCAACTCCAGTGGCTTCTGTGGATGTTCATTGCATACCCAGGGGTGTTTAGAACATATCACATGGCTGCCATTTTTAATGCTCAGATTGGTCCATTAAGAGCCACACTACACATTATACTAATTTACTTTGGTCTTTCCCCCAGTTTACTCTTGCAATTGTGAGAAGAGGATTAAACATCCCCATAGCCAGCTTCTTGAAATTAACAAAGGGAAAAAAGTTTCCCTTGGCATCCATAAGAGATTTCAGAAAGTGAATGAAGGGGAAAGTAGGTTTAATCCTCCCTTTTGCAGGGTACCATAGTTCCAGTCTGAATTAGGACTGTAAGCACTTACACTGACTAGAGTATTGATAAGTTAACACAATGTGTCATTTGTATTGGCAACTAGAATATATTCACTCAAAAAGAAGTTACGGGTTTGTTTTGCTGATGTTTCTTGCATGATTGCTTGCTTTAAGTTCTGCTTGTTTACAACTTGACAGATTTCTGTTGAGGTCACACAGGTCTTCCAGGAACAGGAAATTGAAAAACAGATGCTGATTGAGATGGTGTCTTTTCCACCAAAATGGCTTTAAGTTAATACTTGTCAGACTTCATTTTTTCTTGCAAGAATGCCACTGCTAGCATGACAAAGTAGCAAGTGGCTAGTGGAGCAAACGATGTGTATGCTTTCTAAAACAGCAGCAGCAACAGCAACACAATGATAATGACTAATTCTAGATGCGTCATTGTGCCAGTATAATTTTATTGTTCTGTATCCCTTTGTAGATAAGAATATCAATTTTTATGTGCATCAACTAAGTGCAGTTGTAATTAATATATCCTACATAAAACAAAGAGGAAAGATAAAGTATCAGATTAAAATTGATAAATGCATACTATTCACAAAGGACATCAAATATAAAGCACCCCTAAGCAAGCAGAAGTAAAAGCAAAACTAGAATAAAGCAAGGACTCAGAGTACCTTATTTTAATGTCAGCCTCCCATAATCTGGAAGACTTTCCTGCCATTCATTTATTTTGATCCATAAGAAGGATCAGGATCTACATGAAAGGAGAAACACAGTCATACATGAGCAATTTTAGGCAGATTAGGCAGCTCTCCAAACACATTTTGCTCACAAAGCCATAAACAGACATTTGCTGAAGTGTTTTAAGCATTGCACACAAGAAAATTGTTTCAAAACTCTTTGCCTTGATGATCACAGGTGTTACTAATGGTTGGAATGACCCATTTTTAAGTGCAAATCTTCCAAACTATCCCCTGAAACATGAGGACAAATGCCTTGTTGAAGGAAGGAGGGAAGGAAGGAGGAAAGGTCCACCGAAGCAAAAGAAGCTCGCCTACAGCTTAGACTCACTGAAGTTTGTCCCATGCCTGACAATGTCGAGATCGCTTGCAGAAATGACCATTTGGTCTGCATCTGCTTCCACATGTCTGTAGATTTGCTGACAGAAGGGAACATACAGTATGGTTGGAAGAGTCATTTATGCTTGTCCCTGTTTGACACAAAAACTTCCCGCATGCAAAATACGTGCTTTACAACCAAGCTATTTCCCATCCCCCAGCTGTGAATTTGTAAATGGATGCTGCCATGTGACCTCTCAGTAATGGAGACTTCCCCAGTTGGAGACTTCCAGTTATTTTGAACTGATGGGAGTTGGAGTCCTAATATCTTGAGTGCACCAGGTTGGCAAAATAATGCAAGGAAAGCACCTTTGAAACCATTGAACAGACTGAACCCCTCTCATCCCAAGAGCTAAATTTCACTGCAGAGAAGGACTTGAGGGTCACTGTCTAGTACTGGGTGGAACTGAAGGCCAAAAATACTAGTACAAAGAGCTTAAGCCTTAAGCTTCAGGAAATCCTAAATTATGAGTGGCTAGAGAAAAGGGAGTGTGGCCACCTGAACAACCCCAGGGGCCAGAGTGGGGCCCCAGACATGTCCTTGGGTCTAAGGTCCCTAATCTTTTAACTGGTGGTTGAAGCTGAGATGTTCTGCCTAATACCCTAGTCATCTTATAGCATATTTCAATCTCACCTCCTTGGTCTTAACTAGGGCAAATGAATGTAGGGCTGCCATCACTCAAGCATCTTCATTCTGTGTGCCTCTAAAGCTACAATCCTAGAGGACTTCCTTGGAATAAACTGCATGGTATTCAGCATTGCACTGCATTACAGACATCCCCTATGGTGGGGAAGTGATTTAAATAGTTCTTCTTCTGCTAGAACACCCTGTGTGCTTCACCCTGTGCCTTTTATGGGAAATGTGCCACACACTATGGACAGCAGTGTACTGAAGGCAAGGAAACAATGTTTAAAATTAGCCCCATATGAGGAACACACTGCGGGTTGACAATAGCCAACTGTGCACCCTCTAGGCACATTCAGTTCTGTGTTAGACCCTTTGTCCCTTTCCTTTTCCAGCCTGGCAATTGAGAAACCAAGCTGATCTTTCAACTTGCTTTGTGATGGTACAGTGCAGAGTCAGTGCCACAGTCCTACACAGCTAAACTGGGTTACAGTTGACAGATCCTTTAGTCTTGGAATGAAACCTGTTTGATTTGAAGACTATCATCCAGTGTGATCAATAAAGGCAAATCTGGTTTTGAATAAAACTTATTTTAAAAAAATAAAAAAATAAAGGCAAATCTGGCTGCACAACTGTCATTCAGACAGGTTCTGAGCAACAGATTAATGCTGATGCCAACCTGCCCAGTCTCCAAATGGCTGGAAATAAGGACTGTTTTTCTGCATTCCCATGGAGAGCTCACCTTCATCCCCAGCTGTAAGCATTTTCTTGGCATATCACCAGTTTAGTTCTTTCTTGCAAAAGTTCTTGTGGTGAATGTTTCATTTAAGAAAAGTTTGTCTTCTTTCAGTAACATCTATGAGAAGTCCTGGGACTTTCCATTAGTATTCCTGCTACTAGACAAGCTAGGACAAGCTCACTCCAAATGGTAATTACCGATGCTATTCTCCAGGACTGGTTTCTAAATTATTATGACTTCAATGCTATCACTGCACATGGCAAAGACAAGGACAGGCCAAAATGACAGGTTACTGCCTTCAAGAAGCTTGTACCATCAATACGTTGATGGTGGAAAAGACCACTGGGAGGAGAAAGCAAGGTTGTCATATAATCCTTAATCTCATTGTTGGGCAGATAAATAATTCCCATCATTGGGCAGATAAATAATTCTCTATAAAGGCCTACCCAAGTGAAGATGCTAAACACATCTCCCAGGAAAGGACAATGACTGGATGCCATGGCCATGACCATATTTAGAGCTGAGAGCATGGATTCAGGAGAAGTGTCCAAGCAGGACATTACCATGAGTGTCAGAACCAGATTGTCTCATTTCCCTGCAAGCTCCTCACATCAGAGGTCCAAATTCCAATCTCTTCCCTGACCTGAAGAGGTCAATGTGCCATCTGAGAACTCCAGTCCAGACACCTCAAGGCAGTCATGGTATCAAAGCAAACAGCTATTGAGGCAGGCAAGGGCCCTCTAACTGGAAGAGGTTGTTTCCAATGGAAGTGCTGCTCAGAGTGAGCTAAAGCTTTATTTGGGTCTCAGTCTGGTTTGTTGGCCCCTGAAACAACATTTGAGCCTGACTGAATAAGTTATGTCTTTGTTTTACATGGAGCTGTCCAGGGTACTTTGCCTAAACTGGAACCTGAGTCTTGCTTTGTCTTTCAAGAAACTGAACTTGGCCTTGCTTTTGCCTTACTAGAGAATCCACTGCTACCTAGAACCACCACATCCAACAAAAACACAGACCTGACTGTGAACACCACCTGAGGGTATTGATGCTGATTGTGGAAAACATCTAACTTAAAGGACTGGAGGGCAGTTCTGAGTGAAACAGGCAACTTCAAATTAAATTCTTTCTATGATCACTTCACTGTGTTGCACTTGAATGATTTTTCAGAGCATAAATCAATACATCTAATATTTCTTGTCAGCATGACTATGATTCTATAACCGAACAAGTCTGGGGTGGAAGACTGCCTTGTCAATTCCTCTTAGCAGAAAGTGACAAATGAAGAATTCTTTGGTAAATGAGTGACTGTAGTTTTGGTCAGCATCCAGATTCATAATGTCCGAGGAGACAATGTTAAGCAAGGCCAAGCAATGACAATTCAAAAGACTTCCATCAGACCTGTCATAAACTCTCTCTTAACTTAATATTGAGAATAGAAATCTTGCCACTGGCAACCACAAAACCTTGATATCAAGAGACCTTTCAAAGGAAAAAGAAAAGGAAAAGGAAACCATATAGTTGGATCTGGGAAGAAAGAGCAGGGATTGTGTGCACTTTTTTCTTTCGAAGTACTTCCATGCTGAGATGATTCCTTCGGGCAGTGGCACATGCTCAGTCCAGCAGTCCACTGTGTGCACATTAAAGAGGCTTTTTAAAAAAGTATGAACATTTTAATCCCCCTTTTTCCTTCATGAAGCAATGGTATCAGTGAAGGACGGTCAAAGCACAGGGCACTGTACTTCTTGCATACATGCTTGGTTCTTCTAATGAGCATCGCAGAGAGAATGGGGCACTACTACATAAGTGTGATCATAGATGGTTGAAATCCAGCATACCATCTACCTTCCCTAGATGTTGCACCGGTAACAAGTTGGATTACAGAGGCCCAGATAAAATCTCTCCTCAGATATTAAGATTCTGCTCTGCTCCTACACTCACCCATCTCTGAAATGGCTTTTCTTTTTGTTTTTGAAATGCATCTGTTGAAAGGCGTATGTTCATATGTCCTGCTCAGTATATTACTTTCCATGGGACAGGCATTAGGATACATCTTTTCATCCACAGTCTCTTCCTTCTGCTCTGTTCTGCAAGGCCCTTGGCCCAAGTACATGAGGAACGTATGAACTGTTGCCAGCAAGAGTGATGGTGGACTTTGGCAAGCATCCCTTTGGGACACTAGTCACACCACTTCTGTTGATTCAGATTGGGAAGATGAGTATTTCAGTGGGATGGATGAGCAAGAGCTTGCTCAAGGTCCTAAGGGGCAATGAGGGAGGCGGTGCAGGAACTTAGCTCAAGGGCAGATGCCGTGGCAGGCAGGACAGGTCTTGGGAATGGTGTGGAGATACAGCCAGTAGGAGCAGTTGCTGAAACTGAGGAATTACCAGGTGGGAATCACCCCTTCCCCTAGGAGTTGGACCCTGTGGCCAGGCACCAGCAGAGGCAAGAGGCCCAAGTAGATGAGAAGCCTGTGAGAAAGAGGAATGCTTGCTTCTGGAAAGCTCCTCTCCAGGGGTTGGGGCACAAGATACTCATAAGGAGAGTTTTGGGAAGCAATCACTAGACTGGTCTCACCAAATCACTTTGTGTGTGCTCAGAGACTTGTGTGGATGATTTATGGTTGGAAACAATTTGGAGCATTTTGCAAAAGAAACTGTCTGATGCTGTGATGGTCAGGAGTAAATGTAGCTTGTAATAGGGACATGCTAAAATCTATTCTATGTTTCCCAGATTTCTTAGAAATTCAAACACATTTGATTCCATTGTGGATTCCTCTGACATCCCTCGGCATCCACCTTTGGAGACTTGATGTAAACCCTTTGTTAGCAGGAATATGGGGGTGGCAGGAAAGCTAGCTAATGAGTCAGGATTCACAGGGGTGCAAAACTCTTTCTGAAATTTGTTCCCAACTTTCAGCTCAGCATTACAATTGGATGACATTTGTAATGTAATAAACCTGGGCCCAATCCTAGGCATGTTTAGACAGAAAAAAGTTTTACTCCTGCAAGCATGCTGGCAGCTGTAGGACTTTTTGTAAGATGATGCCTTTAGTAAGTGCTTTAGAGGTCCCTGCCCTTGACTTCTTTTTTTCTCAATCACATCTTCTAAACTTTTGAATGATTAAGAAGTTCATGATCTCATGCTGAGTGTCTCTTTGATTTTACTGGACTGCTTCAAGTTAATATATTTACGCAACTCCAGTAAAACTTTAGAGAAAGTGAGCAGTAGCCTCTAATGAAGACAGATGCTTAGCCAAGGAAAAGCATTTGGCTCCTGTCCAGCCATCTCAAGAGCACTTGCTTCTTTCAGTGGAGATGTCCAGGAACTGTTCCCATCTTTTGCTTAGCTCTAGCATGCTCTCCACCTTGTGATGGTAAGAGCTCATAAATGAGAGTTCTAAATGCCCTGCAATCACAACAAGGCTTGTCAATAGCATCAGCTTAATCAGGACTAATGGAACCTTATTTCATTAACTGAGATAAACAGCATGGTCATTCTGTAAATTTTTGTTGTCAGAATATGGCTTTGCCATAATAAATCTTGCTTTTGCTTCTTTAAATACAATCATTTAGTCTTTCTCCTTTTTAACATTCTCCTTTATGTTTTTTATGATATGTATTCATGTAGACCATCTTCCAGATGTGCAGCCTCTAGATGTCTTGGACAACAATCCCGTCATCCTCGGCTATCATGGCCAATGGGAATGCTTTTGGGGGATTGTGTATATTTTATTTCAGAGGGCACCACATTAGAAAAGTCTGCTCTAGAATATTCAGCCCTTGGGTAAAAGCATGAAGAAGAATAAATGCTATATTCTTTCATTTAGTCACGTATAGTGTCTATGCAATAGTGTCAATAAAGGTTTTATATAACTTGAACTGTCATGGTTTTCCACAGAAATATCCTGGGAATTTTAATAAAATCATAGAATCACAGAGTTGGGAGGGATCTATAAGGCAATCGAGTCATGCTGAAAAATCTTTGTTAGAGGTCTCGTAAGTACTGCAGTTTCCATATTTCACTGGGAGAAGAAACTGGCTGATATAATGAGTTAAAGCATCTAACTAGATTCAGGCCAGTATTTGATTCATACACAAATGAATGAGTGAAAGAGGAGTGAAACTAGAATTTTCCAATCCAGTGCCCTCCAGATTTTTTGGATTTCATATCCCATCATCTCCAACCAACCTGCTAGTAGTCAAGCAAACTGGAAATTGTAGTCCCAAACAACGAGAGGTCACCAGGTTGGGAAGCCTAAATGGAACCAACCATTCATTTCTAGCATACTGGGCCCTGAACAAATGCCTGACCTTCTTCCTCTCAGTGGTGGGGAACTGAGGATGTCCTTTTGGGCCAGTCTGGAGGTTCCTGAAGAACTGACTCACCAGTTCTTGACTTATTGTCCTGTCTAGTTTGGCTCCTATAATGTACTTGGCAGATTTATTCCCAACATTATTCAACTTGCATTACCTGATGAGTACAGAGGCTACAACCAAATTATTTATTTATCATTTATGGATTTATACTACTTCAATATAGCTTTTAATGTATAAAAATCACTGAACATTCCACACTAAACTGCATGCAGAATATAAACAAACAAAAAAGGGAATATCAGACAGAAAATGGGCTCTCGTTCAGTCTGTGTTTAGTTCCTGACCACACTTTGGTCTTCCAAGGAGTTATGGACTGCAGTAACATGTGGATTCTCTTCATGCTGTGACAAAGTTCTGCTGAGTTGTGTAAGAATGGAATATATAAGCGAAAGCTACAAAACTGAGCACATTTTCCAGTCTCTATGGGAAGATGTCATCCCTCTCATATGGAAAAGATAAAATATTGCAATCACTTTGATATGGAAATTTGTTCTTTCATGGCATTTCTTCTGACTGCTGTGTATTTCATTTACATTTTTTTCTCAATGAAAGCTGAGAGCAAGAACTAAATATATCAGGCCTCAGAACTATTCTTCCTATCAAATATCCTTTTTAGTCATAGAAGTAAGACATAGAGGAAGTTCTCTAACTTTGGGGGATTTAGGATAGCATAAACTTGGAATGATGTAACTAATGAACTGTTCTACATGAGTCCTTCTACAGTGCAAATTCAAAAATCCAAATGCTTTCGGCAAAGCTTGGTGCTCACAAAGTTCAAGCATTGAGAATCCTACTTCTATTAATCTCCAAGAGCCTTGTCTGGCCTCTTCAAATTCAAGGATGCTTGGAAATAAACAAAACCACTTTACGTCAAAGATAATATAAAGTTTATTGAATACAATGATGACACAGATGCAGAATATAAACAAGCAAAAACAAGTTTGTACTGTCTTATATTATGACCATATTGGTTTTCTGTATAGGCTATGGAGTACCTCATAGGACTCCGAAACTGTTGGCAATGCAGTTCCATTCGTCAAACCAAGAACACAAGACAACACCTCTTGCTGTGGATTTTATACAGTTCTTTCCCACTATTTCAGAGGTTCTAACCTCACTTCCAGAGAGATGGGTAAGTGAGGTTATTTTAGTAAGGCAAACTGCTTTGGTCTTACAGGAAAAGCAGCTCTTATCTACAGAATGATTGGGGAAAGCAGCAGTAATTATTTCTGGTGCTCTTCCAAGGCTTTGGGAAACATTTGGATGCTGGGACAGTTCACTAAACTACCTGTTTATCCTGAATAACCTTAATGCCATTCTGCTGGTAGAATCCATACAACACATAAAACATTGGCATGCTACATCTTCCTGCAAAGGTATCTGTAGCACTGGTAGATTCTATGGGGCTATTTGTTTTCTAATGAACGTTACAAGCGCAACCCAACATACAAAATGAACCTCTTTTTATCAGCAATTTTTAACAGAAGAACTTGAGCAATTATAATTATAACAACACCAACACCACACCATAACCCATGCACCTAAGACCCCGGCAACAGCACCAACACAAACAAAACTGACTGTACAGCTACAAAGTCCAAGAGTCCCTTTGATTCCAACTCAAATGAAGGAATCCAAAATGTCCTCTTCAGCTGCCTGAATGTAGAAGAGATGCCTGCATGCACGAAATCCTCAAAACCCTGGAATAAAATGGCAATTCAATTGTATATACATGAATTTATTATGTGGATTCACCCCCACCCCCCCAACACAAACATGTAGGAATGTTACCTAAACCAAGTCAGCAAGGGCATTAGTGGCAACAGCAGCTGCCTCTTTAGCTTACCTGCTCTTCTTGATTTGAATTTCTTACAGCCCCGCTCTTTCCTAGTTCCACCCCTTTGGACCATACCAATGTTCCATAGGGGTTACATATGCACATGACAAATTAACTTCAGATGGTTTCATCGATCCTTTTCCCCTCAGTGTCATTCCCCAGCTCCTCCTTAGCATCATGCATGATCTCCCCCATAAAAAGATCCAACTGTCCCACTCCTTTTTATTGTTTGAAACATCAGTTGCTTCTAAATGGGAAATGAATAATTTGTATGTGAAGAAAAATGGGCAGGTGTGTAAGAAGGGAGTGAAATGGGAGCAATTAAAAAAGGAAAACAACAGCTAGCTAGGTGATTCATTTCCCAGTTCTGCCAATCCTCTGCCTCACCAATCCCATCCCTTAACTTTCCAAATAGCTTCCCCTGCCAGAAAGGCAGCTTTTAACTATTATTCCATGCATTTCATGGAAATTTCATCCCAAGACTTTGGGCTCCAAGCAGGTGGAAAGTTCAAACTGGGACCAAACACAGAGAAGAGGATGAGGAAGTAAAGATGGCCATTGAGACAACCCAATAGCCCAAGAGGCGCAAAGAATGCGAATAAAATTGGCAGCTACAGGAGAAAGTCTTTTGGCTACCGTGCTCCTTGCCACCAGACCTCCCAGACAAGCCATCCTGCCCTCACTTGTCGTACGCACATCCTGCCTTTCCGTAAGGCAGCATCCAGTAACCCAATTTAAAAGCATGTAATCAATAGAAACAGAATAACAACACTTAAACCAATAAACAAAATCAGTTGCAGCAGCTGAAAAGACATTCTTGATGTCATTCTCGATGCAGCTAAAAGGCTTTGCTGAGAAGCTGCTTTTTGCTTCACTTTTCTGACTGTGTGAGATAGAAATCTCATCATGTCATATTCTTCCAGCATTTCTTTGTTCATTAGCAGGGAAGTGAGCCCATCCTTCCACTTCAACAAGAACCGCCTAGGTGTCTAAATCCACTTTTTTTAAACAAAAAATGTCCGCAGGGTAGCAATTTGCCTTTGGGCAAATTGAAGTACTCCTGCCTTTCTCAGCAGGGATCCAATGGACAGTGTTGCTGCAAGAGCTTCTCCCAGAAGCTTCTCTTGCTACCTTATGCACTATTCCTCTGGAGAAAATTTCCAGAGATTGCAGGTAGAAAGAAGGATCGGCACAATGGTTTCCTTCTTTTGTCAGCTACATCCCAGGTCTTATCCCCATCCCCATTTCATGAGCCACCCTATAGTTGGCTATACCAACTACCACCTCTCTACCTATAGCCAAAACAAATACAATAAAACCACTGATAAAGCATGTTGCAATCATTTCAGGCATTTCAAAAACCAGAGCAATAATTTAAAACCATTTAAAAAGAGAGATAAATATCACCAGAACTAATATATGGGGAAACCCTATTTAAAACATAGCATTAGACATATCATTAAAAATAAAGCATGCTATAGTTAGTTATTTGTAAAGGACTTTTGAAGGTACTAGAGTAATATAAGAGACTTTGCTTGGCATTGCAAGATCAGCAAAGGAGTTGCCAGGTGGCTTTCCCTAGGAAGGGCATTCCAAGATTTGGGGGCCACTGCAGAAGGAAGCCACCCACCAAATCTCAGTATGTGGGGTACATGAAAGAAAGACTGAAATATTGTTTTTTGATCATGGGAACTCTAGATCCAACTCATTAACAAATAATCAGAGAGAATGGCAGATGGCAAGATAAAACCTTCTAGAATATTTGGGAAAAAACCCCTTGGGTTGTATGTGAAAGACATCAGGGAGTTAAGCAGACAGACTTCCTGCAGGAGGTGGTTCTACAACCCAGGCTCTGCTGTAGCAAATGTCCTCACACACACACTACACATTCGTACCTCAGATTTTGTAATTAAGCTTGGTGGAAATTGTATGAGATAAGCCAGATTTCAAGTACCATGGTCCCAAATTATTCAGGGAGTTAAAATGAATGACTAGCACTTCAAATTCCACCAGAAATGAAAGTGTGGCCAGTGATTCTGGAATAACAAAGACATAATATTGGATGGATGGATGGATGGATGGATGGATGGATAAGTATAGATGTATTAGCCTATTTTCTTTCCTATCCTATGCCCACTGTTTCTAATCTTCTCTCCTGAAAAAAGTCCATAACAGACTTCTAAGCAGATACCTATTGTTGCAGATCCAGAAGATGTAGCCTGAATCAATGGTTACAGCCACTGGAAATGTAAGGAAACCCCAAAAACACAGGAAACACTCTTCCGAGTCCAACCCTCAGTCTATCCTGGCCAGTGTGATGAACAGTGACTGGCAGTGGCTACTGAGGGTTTTCAGCAGGCATGTTCCCAAGCTAGGGATTTAATCCCTAGTATGGGATGCTAGGACAGGAGAGCCTGGAGGAATGTTGTCCATGGGGTCGCAATGGGTCGGACATGACTTTGCAACTAACAACAACAATGGGATCCTAGGGATTAAAGCTTGGATCTTTTGTACACAAACCAGGACCTCCCCCACAGACCTACAGTCCCTCTCAATACCTAACTAAATGTGGGTGTTGAAGGGAGAGTTTATTGTGGCACATATATTTTGATTTTAACCCCTTTTAGTTTAACAAGTCTTGTAAAGGATGTCTTCAGGGGTTTTTTGTATAAGGCATTTATTGTGCTCTCCTCATTCCTGTTCAAAGATGTTCCCAGGTCCTTTAGAGGATGACATGATCTCCCAGCTTTCCTTCTTTTTCTAAGGAACACTTTCTGTGAGTTTGTTGAGAGCATGGGAAATGTAGCCATTAACTGTAGAAGTGAAAGAAACCTTTTGCAATTGTGTATTTGTGCTATTACACTGTACCAGAGTGTCACCTAGGGGTTGTCACAGAAAAGCAGGAAAGGAAGCCCCTGTGTAATGCTGGGCTCTCAGTTGTGCAACAGAAGCAAAAAGTAAGTGTGGGTTAACAACTGCTTTAAAAAGCTCTTGCACAGTTTTCTGGCTCATTAATTTCTGCCCTTTGAATTCTATTTACCCTCAAATATGTCTGGGTTGGAGAACATGTGGCCTTCCAAATGTTGAGCCTCCAACTCCCATCAGCCTTAGCCAGCGGTGACTGATCATGGGAGCTGTGATCCAACAACTGGAAAGTTACAGGTTCTCATTCTCTGGCATTTTTGTGAAAAGCAAGAATGTTGTCTGTGTTTGTACAATGTATGTTACATAACGTGAACTTCCTAGTCTATGGTAAAATGTGGGATGCGCTGGTACTATGAACATCCCCGAATTCATAAAGAAACAACACAGCTGGAACAAGAAATCACTCTTGCCAAATTCTGCAAAGCTGTCTTATCAGTTTCGGTTTGTTTTGTTTAGAAGAGTATCACCTCTCATTTGTGACCTTCAGATGTGCAAAGTGGATTTTAGTGACAAATGAATGAGGGAACAGTTGTTGTTGGTTTTTTTAATCAGTGGTTTCTAAGGTTATGAGAGGACACTCAGAATTACAGGCTAGAGACACAAAGATGCTTCTGGTAAAATGAAAGCAATCAATGAAAGGCCAAAACCGATAACTGCTTACAAGAAAAACAATTAAATAAAGCAATTCAGTAATTTTTATAGTTTCTTTAAATTACACTCTAATTCATCATTATACAAAAAATCCATCATTAGCTTGCCTTCTGTCTGACAATTGTCCCTGCAAATATAATCATGTTAGGGAAGGTTTTCATTTATTTCAAAAGGGGAAGAATATTTTATGCTAGAAATCACATCACTGGCAGCAGCATCTAAGATTGAAATAATGCTTTTATTTGGGCAGAGATATTCCATCACCGTTGTGCATTGGTAATACCTAATTCTGATACAATTGTCAAAATAAATTAGGGTGAAGTGTATTTCAGAATGCAGTCCCAAAAATCCATTTACAGGAGGAGTTCCCCTCATTAACGAATATGGTAGATTTAGGTTTTTTAACACAAAGGTGCAAACCCTCAATTCTGAGGGCCAAACTGGGCTTTCCTAGAGAACGGCATGACCTCCTGAGGTTCTGCAATAGGTCATGTCCCTTTCCTCTGGTCCAAACCCTTTCTCTCCAACCACTGATTGTTTGATTGTTTCCTGGGTTTTGTGCAGGAAACACAATTCCCTCATTCTAAAAGCTTGAAATGTCTTTCCTAAGGGATAATTAGTTCCGGAAAGAACTTAAGGTGAAATATGCTGCCAGTTTGGGTCCTGTCCCTTTTGCCTGGAGTATGGATATGCATGTGAAATATTTCCTGTGCTGTGGTTTAGACTAGCCTTCCCCAACCTTGTGCCTTCCAGACAAGTTTGGACTGCAACACCCAAAATTCCCAGTCAATGGCCCTGCTGGAGGGGAATTCTGGGAGCTGTGGTCCAAATGCTTCTGAAGGCCACCAGGTTGGGGAAGGCTGGTTAAATGGATAGTGGATCATCCATGTTGTCTTTGTTCAGGTCAGGCACTGGGGCCAGATACAATCTGACTCCAAGTATGAGGAGAAAAATGTCCTCTCAAGACCCCTACTATGCTAGTTGGCCATGGCTGGCTTATTTGCTGGTTGCAGCAGCACACAGAAGCAGGTAATGATGCCGTGATCACTGGGGGGCAGCCTGCATCCCCTTTGTAATTCTCTCCTACAAACTAGGGCACTGTGGAGATGTAAAAGAGTGTCCTTCTTAGTGGCATCACTGTAGGAGAGACACTAAAATGGCTGCAAAAGGTGGAGCCAGGCAATAATGCTGTGATTGGTGGTGGGCAACCTCAACTAACCCCCTAATCTTCAGTGGAGACTGGTTGCTCCAATGTCAGAGCAGCAGTGAGTGCACTCCAGGTTTCAGTCAGATTTTTTAAGGAGCTGTCCTAAGTGCTGAACCAATCTGGGGATAGGGTTCAAAACCTTGGATAGCTCCTTAGAAGTTCAGACTAAAATCCAGAGTGGATGTACCACTCCACTGAGACTGGAGCCACTGGCTGCCACTCACAGTCTGTCTTTCCCACAGTAGGTCACACTGTGGCTTCAATCCAGGGCACTGTGGAAGATTTTAACAGTCCCTAGTGGGGTCATGGTGGGAACTACTTTAAAATGGTGGCTCCAAGCTGTCTCATGTGGTGGGCAGGTGTAGGGACCAGGGATTGCCCACACACACACACACACACACACACAACAGTTTCTTAAGCCTGTCCTGTGCTGATGCACATACGTACACATGCAATGCAATGAACAAAGCTGAAATCTCATGCAACAGGGAGCAGAAACAGGGGCACTGGGTTCAGCCCCTTCACTCTTACTTCTTCATAAGCTTCAGTGAAGCCGTTGTCCATGCTCTGTTCTGAGATATCAGCAATTTTGTTACCTGGCCTGAATTACAAATTCTGCTGAACTTGCTCAGGGGCATTTTGAATTTGGTGTCATATCCTCCTTCCCCTGCTGTTTCTCACTGTTTCAGAATGTTAAATATGATTCAGCATATTCTGCATTCAGGCTGCCCATATAGTTTTGCATCATGTGCACCAAAAATATTTAAAGTGAGACTCTAATTCTTAATATCAATCCTTCATGGCAGTAAATCAGGGGATGTGGGACCTTTTTTTAGCCCAAGGACAGCAGTTGCTGTCAGAGAAGCTCTTGCAGGGTGGCATTGTGGAGTTGGGAGGACCAGAAGGCAGAAGGACTGAATCCCAATGGAAACGGTGTTTTTGTGATACAGCCACAATGTACAGCTCTTACTGCCAGTAATTAAGCCTTCGGTGAGGCATGTCCACCTTTTAGATGTGGGGAAATAGCACACATGAGCTGGGAAAGGCCCAACAGTTTTGTGGTTGGGAAAAGCAAGTCTGAACGTCTGGGAACCTCAATGGGCAAGTTCTGGTCTCCCTGACCTGAGGTTCTGCATTCTGCTTTAAAGGAAGTGACCAGGTTATCTGACCCAAAAAGGCTTTTGTTTTGAGCATCTCTCTTTGGGCCAATTCTGGATTGTTCACAAATGTCATTCTTAGCTGCTATCCATTCTGTTTATTTAAACTTTGCCTTTCATAGTTTTGTACTTAGATAGGGTGATGGTAATGATGTATGGGGCAAAATGATAATGGGACTATGCAGGGCACCAGGATGCATGCGCCACATCAAGTGCTGGGTGTGGGAGTGGAGCTCTTAAAACAATAGTAAGAAAATTCATACGCATAAACAGACTCTAAATAGAATCTAGGACCATTCAGCCATCAATAGCTCTGAGTGCTGGATGAGAGTTTTGCATATTCTTGCAAGTATACAATTTAGTTTTTATAATACTGTTAAAATTCCAAGAAGGCTTCCACATAAGACTTCTATCATGCTATTCCCTTGCCTTATTCCCAGAACTTGAGTGAAGGGGGTGGTCTGTAATAGAAATAAGTGGGACAATTGTTATTTTGAGGAGTTAGTGGTAAACACACTCCTCCTCATGACTAGATTTCTGTTTGGGCCCATTGCTCTTAATGGTTGGCCAAGTTTAACCTTCCCTTTAGTTTCCTTGGCCAATTATCCATTAGGGACTGTAATGCTCAAGAAGTTAGCAGATCAGCCTCTGCCAAGATCTGAAGGGTAGCCATCACAAGATCATCACATCTAGGCTGGCCATGATCTCACATGCTAGAGTGTCAGAATAAGGATCAGATTAACGATCATAATAGTAGGTATAAAGTCACAAGTCAGCTGCTGTGTGGGATTTGATGCAGGCCAATCAGGAAAGGTGGAGCAGAAGGAGAGGCTGGTGCTGGGATCACATCCATTGTTATCTTTTGATGTGGGGGCACAACTGTAAAGAGGTCAAATTATGTTCTTGCTCTATAACATTCTGCCTTTCTGCTTAGTTATTATACTTGCTTAACTAATAATTCACCTTTAATCTGCAGTGTGTTTGTTGGAGTCTGAATCCTAAAAATAACCATTTCCTCTTGGCAACACAAGTTCCAGACAAAGTCTTTTTTCTCTCATAAGCTCCCTGTGCTTTCTGCCAGTTCTTTCCATGGAAAATCCATTGAGGACAAAGTAGAGCAGACGAACTAGTTGTGCCTTGCTTTCTGCCCTTGTGTGGTGGGGGGCCTTCGTCAGGTGCATCCTGGTTGCCCATACCAGAATGGGAAAAGCAGTGAGCAGGAATCTCTGTGCATGCATGCGCGCTCAGGCATGTGGTTAAATGCAATGGATGAGAATGTTAATCAGGACACACTGTTCATTTAAAATGTCATTCATTCAGCTAGACATGAAGACAGTGGGAAAGGCAGAGCGCTCAACATTTGAGCATTCTATGGAAAACAAATCCTTTGCTGTTTTATTCGTAGAGTTATTTTCCTCCCCTACTTAGCTATGATAGTTTAATGGAACCTTCACTTCTGAACATGGCAATATACCTTTGATGATCAGATTCTGGAGAAGAAAAACAGGGAGGGCTGCAGCTTTTAAGACCTGCTGCTTATGAGTTCCCAGAAGTATCTTCCTAGTCATTGTTAAGGAATGGATGCTGGTCGTAGTTGATCTGATTCAATTTAATAAGAAAGTTAAGCATACTTACAAGGCTCCTTGGAAATCAATAGGACTTTAAAATGTGCTTAACCTTGGCTGGCATTATTGTCCAGTGTTATTTTCCACTTCGAATACAGAAAATATATTGGCCAGCAGTGGCTTTCAGCCGGACCTGAGGTTTTAACCTGCCTCCCATTCTTATGATTTTTCTGGGTCTAATTTTAGATTGCAAGCTCCTCAAGATCTGGACCTACCAGTTCCTTTCTTTGTAAATCACAAACTACATAGATGCTTCTATCAACTAATCACACAGATTTAAATCTAACAATTCGTGACTGGGTGTCTGCTCATGCCATGGATTTCCCCTTGTCCTTTTCCTCCTGCAGCCCAAGGCACCCTTGAAATCCACTCCAGAAGCTCCGCCAACCCTTTGCTCTGCTAGGAAATGGAAACTGTTGTGGCCGAGCTCTGCTGAATCCTTCTCTCTTGCAAGTAGTTGTGCTTTATGCTTTTGCAAACTGTTGTGCAAACATAATGCACAACCAGCTGCACAACTGTAATGTACAACCAGTGGCACTTGTGTAAATGTCACTTTAGCCAGATTCTTTTCTTCAGCAGAGTTCTAAATCTTATTTCTAGTAGCCCAACATCATATGCACTAGTGGAATGACAAAGGTGAATAATGGGAGGGGTGTGTGTATGGTTTCTGTGTATACTGGGAGGGCATATGGGGTATATAAAAGGCTGCGGTATATGGCTATACTCTGTCTTATCTGGCCACCTATAGATTATCTGAACACCTATAGATCTATACAACTGTATAGACTGTTACCAAATGCAAGGCTTCCAGAATCCTCTTTGTGTTTCTGGTGTGGAGTGGGATGCAGCAGAAGCAGTTTGTGCTCTCTGCCTTTGCAATGACCTGGCTGTGTCTGGAAAGGGCACCGAAAGTTGAGTGATAAATGCCTGCTCCACACAATAAACCTTAGCACTTGCACTTGATTGGTTGCAGAGGGGAAGACAGAGTACTTTTTCTTCATTTCCTGATTGGCTTATTTTATTTGTAGGGCACCTTTTGGTCAAAGGAAAACTCCTGAAGTAGCAATATATTATCATTTTTTAAATGCACATTAAAACATGAAGACAATGAAAAAACTAATCTACAGTGGTACAAAAGAGAATAGGGAAAAAACATCTGATAATCTTTTCCAAAGTAAATAATACAAGGAGAATTTCATTTAAGTCATTTTAATGTTTTAATTATTATTACTGCTACTGTTACATTGCATTTATATTCTATTTTTTCCTATTGTGAGGAACTTACATAGCTTCCTTTAAGCTCCGCAACAACCATGTTGTGAGGTAGGTTAGGCTGCAAGTGAATGACTGGCCCAGAGTCAGCCAGGAGGCCTCCCGGAGGCCGAGGGGGCCAAGGATCCCAGTCGCCCCAGTCTAGTACTCTGACCTCCGCACCACATTGGTTCTCATCACAGGTACATTAATGCATTCCATTTATATCTGGTCCATTCTCCAAAGAGCTCAGGGCAGCATCCATGATGTCCTTTAAATACTGATCAAATTAAAATTACCCCACACCAGTTCAAGTTTATAGAGGAATCTCCCTCCCTCCCTCCCCCACTCTCTCTCAATGTGGTGCATTAAAATCCTTCTTAAAAGTAGGATCCCTTGCTTGCTGCACTTGTGATTAAGTTTATAGATACTCATATCAACCTTTAGTCGTTTCATAGGTTGTTTTGGAGACTACCAATTGCCTGCTATACGTAAGTGCTGCAGGTGCATTTTTAAATGTTTAAATTGTAAGAAATTAGCTAAAGAAACCCTGAAGTCCAGAAGCCCCATCTTGCCCCACTGTGTCTGAAGCAGCCTTTCATTTCATTTTCTTCTACTCTGAAGTTGCTATGCTGCATTGAGAGAAATGGGAGACTCCGATCTTTCTGTGAATCACCCAGCAGAACTTCATTAAATGGAAGACTCCGATCTTTCTGTGAATCACCCAGCAGAACTTCATTACCCCAGTGAGGTGATTGGAGCCCACTGCAAAATGTACGTGAGGATTAGAAGGCAGACCAGTCAGTCACTCAGCCACATGCTCTCCCCCTGCCCACTCCCCATGCTCATAAAGAACACTCAGAGCAGCCCCTCAAAACATATTGATCTGGTGGATCCGTTTTGGGAGACTACTATTGGCTGCCTGAGGAAGGGCTTTCCCGTTCACATGGTGGGCATGACCAGACAAAAAACACCCTTTTCCCAAGTAAGCTAAGTACAAAGAAAAGGTGTGGTCTGAAACTGAGCTTCGAGGTACACAACCGCTAGAACAAACCCACTGTTTTCTGCTCCAGTGTCTGCCTTGCAGGAAATAAATTGAAACAAGTCTCTTGGCTGATAAATAAGGTACAAGACAGAGGTAGAAGTATGACAAAAAGATCCATTTCACAGACAACTGGAGCAGCACAGAAAAGTGCTCACATGCATGCGCGCGCGCACACACACAGAGAGACAAGCCACATGTGGCACCAAAACAAACAAACAAATAAACCATGGTGTGTATTATATTAAGCAAAAATGACAGGCAACATGCATACAAACCATGAGAAAACACACCCTTCACTTCCCACCCGGAAATACACAGGAAATACAAACCACAGGTCAGGCCCACACATGCAGGCACATGCGCACGCACACACTTGTCAAAACAGAACAGTGATTGCTGCCCCCACAACCCAGTCTGAAGAGCAGAACTCAAGATTAATTCATGTAATTAAAGAGGGAAAACATGAAGCTGGTGGAGCTTAAAGGAATTTAGTTTTCTATATCTCATCCTTTTCATTAATTAAAAGATCTCACGCAAGCGGCCTACTGCTCCTCATGCTAAGCATGAAATGATTTGCTCTGGTTTGCCCATGTCTGGATGATGCTGAAGGCTGAATGCTGCCTGGTTCTCATCACACTGGAAAAAAAAATTCATTGCCCAGTTTGTAAAACTTACTGTTTATTTCTTTTCTCAAATTGCCTGGAAGGCATGGATTTGAGCAGCTTCCCATGCATGAAACTAAACCTGAATAACACAGATGCACATCAGGATGGGATAATTATACGAAGAATCACTGCACAGGGAAACACTACCATGGAAGACTGAGCCCAAGGACTTCTGGACCAGTGCAGAGACACTATATGGGCCATTATGGGCCAACCAAGGCCAGTGACACAGAAGGGAAGATTTGGACCCCACTAGACCAGAAATATTCATATTCATGATCTCCAAATGTTCGGATGAACAAAGCATGGAAATGGACAGAGAAATAAATGTGAATAAAAGCATAGACCCATCTTAATGGCTTTGGGCCGCCACAGCACCAGTTTGCATTAAGCACACTAATCAAGTGTTGTATCATCCGTACATGCTGGGGAGGAGCAGGGGAGGACAACTAAATGCTATGGTTGCAGGAACATCTGACTAGGCCTTTTAGTGCAATCAATGCCCTGAGAAAGAATCTGACAGTACAACCATATGTATGCTTTCCCAGAAGGAAGCCCTACTGTTTTCCGTCGAATTTACTTCCAGGAAAGTGGATTACGACCAAAACGAAGTTAAGTTAGATAGCATTATCCAGATCTATTTAACATTAATAAAAATGGATAATTGAGAGTGAACATTTCAAGAGAAGACAAAATTTCCCACTAATGCCCCCCTTTTTTGTGGTGAGGATAAATTCCCTGCCCCCAAGCTATCCCTGGGAATGCTTTAAAGCAGGGGAGGAAACTTGTATAACCTCCAGATGTTGTAGAATTACCATAATCTCTCACCATTGGCTATACTGCTAGTGCTGATGGGAACTGTAGGCCAACATATCTTGAGGGCCAGATGTTGTTCACCCTGCCTTAAAGAAAACTTGGTGGATTTTCCAGTATTCTTGAGAAAAGTTTGAGAAAACCAAATGAACAAAACAAAATTCTCCTTCCCAAGCACAAAAATCATGTTATTGGTTAAGAATGAGTAATTAAAAACAGTGGAGCTTGCTAGAGACAGGAAAATTTTTAGGGTTAAGGCAGAGTTAAATTCTCCACATTCTGTAGTAAATGACCAACTCTTGTTGTCTTCACACCATAACTGTTGAGGCCAAGGTTTATTATTTAAGTACCCATGTTAAGGTTTTCCCTCATGGTATGTGAAGGAGCATGTTCAATTCCTTCTTTACTGAGTTTCTGATAGATTACTATTATACCCAAACAATATATCATTGACTTTTTCATGGAATCTAGAGGTCAATGTTATTTTGGCATTTGCATTGCTAAATTATAAATTTCCCTCCCCCCACAAAATTAACTTTTATAATGAAGGACGGCACTTTGTGACATCCAAATCCTGTTTATCAATTCCAGCTCTGATCTGATGGGCCCAGGTCAGTGTGGTGAGATGATAAAATCCAGCTTTGAAGTATATAATCCTCTTATTAGTTATATAAGGGAACACGGCAGGGAATTTTAAAAATGAGGACCTTAATGGTTTTGTTCCTCTGTCATTCAAACCTGTCTCAGCAAGATGATCCACTCGACTCCGCTTTAGGTTTTGAAACCATTTTCCCAGGTGCAACTTAAAATGTTTTTTGCCTTCACTTGCTTGGCAATTTAAATTGTTAAATTGACAGAAGCTTGCATCATGCTGGATAAGAGCATGTCCCATCAGTGTTGTCTACCCTGAAAGGGAGAAAAGTACCAGGAAAAGAACTTGGGTCCTTCTGCAAGCAAAGCATTAGCTCTGGAGCTAAGCTTGGGGTAAAAGATCCATATGGCACTGTTCTGATTTCTATTCCAAGTTAACAACATTCAGGAAGCATTTTCTAGTCCAAAATATACTGCATTCCTAAGCATTCAAATGCACTTATCTGAGAGCATGGCCCATTGAACTGAATGGGACTTCTGAATAGGGACATGTGCTTCTACCAGAAGAATGTCAGGGAGGCTATTTTGGTTCAACAGGTAGTGTTGTGAACTTTCCTTATGCCCAGAAGCCAGGATAGTTCTCGAAAACATGCCAAGGCCTTGTGTGCTTTACCTTGTTAGGAAAGGCACCAGAGATAGATGCTTTGAAGCTGCCTTCCGCAATTATTCTATAGATCAGCCCTGCTTCTGCTGTGAGAACCAGATCAAGGTGGCTTCCACTCCTCCTGCCTCTCAGAAAAAGGGGTTGGAACCTATGCTTACTGGCAGACTCTGCAACTGTATGAGAGAAACTCTATAAAATCCATGGGAAGAGACACTGTCTTTTGTTCTTGGCCTGGGGTGAGCAATAAATGCATTGCTTGTCCAGTAACTTTGGAAGCCCAAAGGACACCCCTTGGCCTATTCAGGAAACTGTATGGCCACAGAGAAGGGAAGTGCAAGCTTTCTTTTGCTTGGTTATGTTTTGCATCTATAATTAAGCACTGTATTCAATAAAATGGAGATCATCTTCAAACCAGGAAACTTTGCTTCCTCCTAAGTATCCTCAAATGGAAAGTGACGTGCCTCAGTTGGAACAGGCTCTGGCCTCCAGCATGTCTAGGATTGCACTATTAGCCTCTGTGGGGGAGAAAGTATTTTATGGAGTGCCATCAATTAGGGTCAGATTATGTGTTTCTCTCTCTTCCTCCTTCTCTGTTTCCTCTAAAACAGATTCACTGCAATAAGCACAACTCACGATTCCAAAGTGCTCTACTTCAGCGCACCCTGTTGACTTTCAAGGGGCAATTTGTGAATCAGCAGCAGGAAGAGTTTCCTGATGGTTTGCTTTGGTTGCCCTAAATCAAGCTGTTATCTCTTCCTTTACACACACGAGCAGATACATACAGGCAGTCCCCTGGTTATGAATGAGTTCCATTCCTGAGAACATCATTAAGTCAACTTTGTATGTAAGTTGGATCACACGAGAAAGCCAAATATTTGTCTTAGTGTGTGTACATCTTTTACCTTTCTATACATATAAAACACTTAAGAAACACTTCCATATTCACCAAAACATCTTAAATACAATACAACATTGTGATAATGATAATAATACAGTAATAATAAAGTATCTGCAGGTACTAAAGAGAGAGAAACTGTACAAATGTGTGTAGGTGTACAGTATTGTGAAAAACAAATAAAAGAAGCAGTTTTTAAAACAGTTTAGAACATTCTTGAGGTAGCGTCAAGCCTAACATTAACTGATGATGATGGACCTGGTGCTGGAGGGTCAGGGTTTGATTGTGCTGCTGGAGAGGTGGCAGTGGATTGAATACTGGCATCTAGGGTCCAGATGCCACAAAAAGAAAAAGCTATGAATGGTGCATCTCTAGGGAACTATGCAGCCACTGATGATGCACGGCCAAATGCATTGTGTAGTTCCATAGAGATAGTAATGACTTTTCTCTGGAGATATTCGTATAGGGTTTATGACAGTCTGCACATTTGTTAAGTATGGGTTATTCATAACTTCGGAATGCAGCATAAGTTTGACATGTTCAGTGAATAAAGGGGCTGCCAGAACACTGTTTTCATGTTATGAAAGCCAGCCATTTAAGTCAATATCCAATGTGTGTTTAGACAGAAAGAAGTTTACAACTGCCCATGCTAGCTGGGAAATGCTGGCTGTTGGAGACTTTTTCCTGTTACAATATGCATAGGATTGTACCCTGAAGTGTCTATAGTTTCTGAAATCAAATCAATCTGCTGTATCTGTATTATCTTGGTGGATGTGACACAGAAAAGTTTGAAAAACAACAAAGCTTTAATAACCCTTGGGGTTTTGCATGGGGATTTTTTTTTCTGGATTTCTCCTGCATGTAAAACTCCTCTATAAAAGCAGTGCAGTCTTTAATAGTTAATCACTTATTTGGGGACCATTGGGAACAGACCCTCAACTCCTCTTTGCTTTTTACTGCATGACAAAGAGAAAGTGCCATAAGAAAGGAGAGTGGGAGTCTTGAAGCTGCAGCAGACTAAGGAGTCACAGACTAGCAGATCACAGATTTACCCTACTGTGGTAAAATCCCAGGAAGGAAACACCTTTTTAATTAAGCAGCTTTCCGAATAGCCACTGGTGGCCATGGGTCCTACTTATCCTGTCCTGTTCCCAGTGAAGTATAACTGGTCACCTAAATGCCAGACACTAGAAAGGATTTCCTGACTATATGACAATGGAACCTGTTATAGGGGGAAATTCAAAAAGTATTGGATTTGGACAGGCATCTGAGTGGAATGGCTTAAACTGGTGTCCTGCAATAGCAGGGGGTCAAATCCAATGGCCTTCTGGCCCCTTCCAACTCTACTATGATTCTATGCTTCTGTTTCTAACAAGCTCCAATTACTTGTTCTCAAAGGCAGCAAGGTTTCTTTGCTTGGGATGGAATGTGACCCAGAAAAGGGTGGCATATTTGTCTCATTTCCATGCCTTCTCCATGCCAGCACCTAGAGATCATAAATATTTCTGGTCTAGTGGTGTCAGCTAAATCTGTGATTCTGCCTCACTGTCCTTGGTTGGCTTGTAAGAACCCACATTGTATCTCTGTGCTGGTCCTGAAGTCCTTGGGCTCAGGAATCCACGCTAGAATTTGCTTGTGCAATGATCCTTCATATGACTAGCCCATCATGGTATGAAGGTTGAATTCATAGCTTCCAGGTTCCTTGGAGAAGGATATAAGCCTGAAATGAACCGCATGTTTTAGAATATCATCTAAAAACAATTAGGAGATAAACATAAAATTATGATAAATTAGAAAATGGAGTATAATGGAAAAAGGTATGGCTAAGATCCTGAAGAGAAGCATGCCACTCTGCTATGTTTTATTGCAAATTCCACTTGTTAGATGGATTCTAAAGATGTTATTCTTGTCTCTTTCAGCTGCAGAGAGACAGATAATGTCCTTGGTGACAGACAGATTAGCAGCATCCATTTCTCAGAGGCTATAGTTGTCAGATAAAACCTGTATGCCACATGGGAGTGTAGCTGTGGTGGGAAAAGATTGAATTTCTGTTGAATTCAATCAACTTTCCTTTCGTTCATTTTTTAAACCAATATAGTGAGGAGACCAGACTGCCACATCAGAGCTTTTAATTATATAGTCTCTCAGACTTCATATTATGAACAGGTCATAAAATATCAAACTGGTCAAAGAAAGCTCCCAGCTTTCCTGGTGCCATTGAACAGCTATCATCAGAAATAAACTATTTATGGCAAGGAAGGAGGTTTTGTTTCTGTGCCTGCACTCAGGAACACATGGTATAAGAAGCAGCTTGTATTCCAGATGCAATCAGATCTTTCTTGGACTTCTGTCCAATGTTACATTGATAGGCAGAAATAAAAGAAAGATGTTCTAAGGGTGATGGAAATGTTTCAACACACATGCTCTGGCCTGAAAACAAACACCTTGAAATGAAACGAGCATGCTCTGAAGACGACTTTCAGTACATTTCAGATGAGATCATCAGTGGGCGCTTATATCCTGTATTTGAAAACTTTGATCATTCTGAAGAATTTCCTCCATGTTGGGCACTGATAAGCAGTGAATAGAGGGGAATGTAACAGTTTTTCTCTTGGTGATTTATAGTAGATCAATAGTGGCCTCTAGATAGTACTCAATGCTAATATTCAACCTAGAGTAGGCCTATTGAAGTGAATGGGGCCTAAACTAGTCATGATTAACTTTTGAGTCCCATTGTTTTTAATGGGTCTGCTTATGTAGGACTCATATTGGAGACTTCCCTTTGACTCACGATTATTAATAATAGCAATATCAAAGTGTGCAATCCTATGCATGTTTGGGCTGGAAAAACCCTACAACTCCCAGCATTCCCCAGATATCATAGGAGTTATACAACTGTTCTTTCTAAACATGCATAGAACTCCACCCAAAATGACTTTTTCCAATTTGGTGAAGAAAGCTTGGGCTAACCAGGAATGCAAAGAAAGTGATACCAGTTGGGTCCTAGTGCTGGAAACAATTCAAAGACACATTCCTCTTCCTTTAATGCCAAGTGCACTGGAAGGTTTCTGGGAAAAACTATGCAGGTTTGAGCAAGCCTGAACTCTGCCAAAGCCTGACTTAGAAGACAGATATGATGTAGCCCATCAGTTCTGGGATGGTGTAACGTGGTGTCCTGCAACAGCTGGGGGCTGGACTCAATGGCCTCCATGGCCCCTTCCAACTCTACTATTCTAGGATTCTATAAGTTCTGTAGCTTGTCTGCTGGCTTCAGTTATATATTTTATCTGGCTTTTCAGGCTAACAGAACTCTATGCATGTCTAGTAAGAAGCACATGGTTCAAATGAGCTTCCTCCCAAGTTAATATATACAGGGCCTTTGCCTATAAATTGTCCTCCAAAGCAGCTCACACCAATAAAAAGGAAAGATACACAGCTGGTGGCAGTGCAGAAGGGACAGGGTTGCCATCAGACTTTTTTCTCTTTCTCTCTTTTTGCTTTCTAGAGGAAAAGTTACGTTTTGCATTATGTCTCAGAGCTTCTCCCTCAGAGAATAGGCATTCAATTGATATTAACATGGCAACGTTAGTTCAGCATCAGTAAGTGTGGTGCAGGTTGGGTCCAAAATACTAACTTCACATACATGTTGAAGGGCTCTCAGCATGTGATGACTGATCAGCAAAGGCATCTCGGAGTTATAGCTGATAGCCCACAGAAAACACCAGCCCTGTGTACCAACTGCTGCAAAATGTCCAGGTGGGAGATTGAGACACACGTGCGTGCGTACACACACACACAGAGGGATCACTCATTAGGATACTGCATATAGTTTAAAGGAAGGTCTTATTTAGTTGATTATTCAACATATATTCCCCTATACTAGTCCAAAGAATCTCCAAGCAGACTGCAATATTATATAACATAACAGTATTTCATAAAATAACAATAATCTAAACTGCATATCTTTCTGTTATGGGGGCATCACTGTGCAGCCATATATACGAGGGGCGTTCAAAGTATTCTCGGTATCAGCATGAAGAAAAAGGAATAATCAATTGAAATAATTTTTATTTTTCAATGTAATCCCCCTTAACTTCAATACACTTCAATACTCTAGAAATTAACTTTTCAATTCCCTGTAAAAAATACCCTTCCTCCTTGTCTAATACATGTGCTTTAGTTGTCGCCTTGAGCTCTTCATTGTTGGAAAATCACTTTCCATGAAGAACTTTTTTTAAATTTGGGAATAGGTAGTAGTCACTGGGGGCAGGTCCAGGCTATATGGTGGGTGGTTTATAAACCACAGTCTCGCACAGCAGTCTTCAAAACACGCGCTGTGTGAATGGGCGCGTTGTCGTGAAGAAGCAACACAGCTGCGGTCAGTTTTCCCCACCTTTTGTCTTTAATTGCTTCTCTTAAATTACGCAGAGTGGTTGTGTAAGATGCTGCGTTTATGGTTTCACCTTTTTTTGTGTACTCGATCAATAAAATTCCCTTTGAGTCCCAAAACATTGTGGCCGTGATTTTTCCGGCAGATGGAGTGACTTAGAATTTCCTCAGAGGGTCAGTACCATTTTTATGCCACTGCATGGACTCCTGCTTACTTTCAGGGTCATAGTGATCAACCCAAGTTTCATCTCCAGTAACAATCGGGTTGAAAATACTCAATGGATCTTCACCAAAGAGCTCTAAAAACTCCCTACAGCACTTGAGTTGCACTTGTTTCTGAGGCGCCATGAGCATTTGCGGCACCCATCTTGCACAGACCTTTGAAAGGTTAAGATAGTCATGGAAAATAGTAAATATGGTACCAATGGATAGGTTTGTCATCTCTGCTAACATTTTGTTTTTTATTCGGGCATCTTCCAATACAAGTTTCTCAATTTTTTTTCACATTTTCTTTCGTAGTGGCAGTAACCGGCCTGCCTGAGTGAGGGTCGTCTTCAATGCCTTCTCTGCCCCTTTTAAATTCACTTGACCACTTTTGAACAGTAGATAATGAAGGTGCAGAGTCCTGGTAAACGGCCACCATCTCTTCCTGAATGATTTTTTGACTTTTTCCTTGTTTTGTAAGGAACTTAATCACAGCACGGTGCTCGATTTTCTTCAACATTGTCGCATCAGTCATTATGGTCATCTTTCACTGAGGATTACTAGGAAACTAATGATCACACTTATTTGAAATTTTGCATGTATACTCTCAGATAGTGTCATTAGCTAATGAAATAATTAAATTACCCACATCAATAGCAAATCAACCCGATATGGAGAATACATTTATTTATTTATTTATTTATTTATTTATTTATTTATATTTAAACAACTGATATGCTGCCCCCTTCGCATAAGTCTCAGGGCAGCTTCCAATTATAAATAAACACCAACATATAAATACATAAAATAGTGGAGACATCCTGGCAATTTAAAATCAATAAATAACAGTAAAAATTAAAATAACGTTTGAATAAAATAAAAAAAATAAACATTGAACACTCCTCGTACTTATACAATTGTTCCTCATAAGTACAGGGCAGGATATAATGTGATTTGTTCTGCTTGTTTGTTTTACACAATCGTGCACCATGATCAGAGTGTCATGGCTTCATGTGTGTAAGAAATGGTGACGTTTGTGACATCTCTCTAATGTCATATGGCCCAGTGTCACATCTACCTGCAGAGCTCTGTAGTTTCGGCTCTTTAAACATTGTGTTATGTGTGTGCAGCAGAGATACGAAACAGGAAGCACATTTTTTTTTAAAGACTAGGAAGGGAAAATATTCACCAGCACCTCTTAAAAAGGAGAATGTTTTGCTTCACCCCTGCATGATGCCTCCGGGGTCACTTGCTTCAGCCCACCCACTAATGGCCACTGCTGAATAGAAAAGCTACAATACTGCAAAAATGTGTATTTACCAAAATATATACCAGAATGAGTCTGTAAGAAGATACAATTTGTAATAAAATCAGTCTCAGGATGTCCAGAATATATTGAGAGAGATAGCATAAGAACATCAGTTAAAGAGTGTGCTGTGTTTTACAGAACCAAGTCAGACATTATACTTATTAATGATGATGATGATGATGATGATGATGATGATGATGATGATTTCATTTCTATTTCACCTGATAGCTGAAGCTCTCCATGCAACAACAAACTGCACGTGCAGAATCCCCCATGCAATCCCAGCATCTCAGGAAGGTTATTGCAGATTCAGAAGTGCAGAAAATGGAACTGAACGATTAGGTCCCTGGAGGGGATGGATTTGGCCTGAGGTTCAATGCACATGATTTGGAGGGATAACCTGAACACTCTCTTGTTCAATACTCCTCTGGAGAACAACATCTTATCCCACTTGCTGTGATAAAGAGGTTCCTAACTTAATTTGGGAAAGGAAAGGATATAGCCAGGTTGGAGTCAGTGCAGCATAGGGCCACAAGGTTGGTGGCTGGTTTGCAGGGGATGGGGTATGAGGTGAGACTGAGGGAACTGGGTCTCTTCAGCCTGGAGAGGAGGAGACTCAGAGGGGATCTGTTGGCGACATACAGGTATGTGAGGGGATGTCACACGGAGGTGGGTAGAGACCTGTTCTCCCCTGCAGAGGAAGGCAGGACACGCTCCAATGGAGTGAAGCTCAGGGAGCCAAGGTTTCGTTTGGATGCCAGGAAGCACTTCCTGACAGTCAGGACCCTGAGGGTGTGGAATGGGCTTCCACGAGAGGTCGTTGAGGCCCCATCGGTGAGGGTGTTCAAGGATAGGCTGGACGTCCACATGGTGGGCACGTCGTGAGCAGAGCCAGCTGTAGCCGGGGGTCAGACTAGATGGCCCAGGATGCCCCTTCTGACTTGCTCTGTTTCCATGTTTCTTTGTTTCTAATTTAACTGTGAGTGGAGGGGAGGGGAGAGAAACTGATAGTAGAAGAATAAGATGGTAGAAAACACAACACTGGAGAAGATCATCAGCAAGCTCTCTTACCTTCTTGAAACACTTAATCTTAAAGCAGGATATGCAGGTACAATTTTGACTAGAAAGGGCTGGAATTGCATGATACTAAGCAATCTTATGAGTGAATATGGAATGATTAGAGTTTGGGGCTGGGAAAAGCTCTACTCTAAGCATACCAAATAGTGTTTGCAGTTTCATTATCTGCATTTGCTTGTGATAAATTCAGCTTATCCCCAATCACACTTCAGAATACATAGGCTGTTCTAAAACTACCAAACTTTACTCACTTGGTGCAACCAAACATGGTCATGTCTTTGACAGGCCAGTATGAGATGTCAGAGGCATTCATTCTGCAAAAGAAAAGAACTGGAAATTGTCATTTTAGTCTAGAGGGTGTTTGCAACGGTCTACATTAACTTTGTCTGTATTAAGTATTCCTTGGGCAGAATAATAGCTGCAGAGTCTTGTGAAAGCTTACGTTGAGATGGACAGAATTTGAATTGCATTCCAGAGGGCTTTTTCTTTTCATAATTTAATTCTTGTTAAGAACTAGCAGGAAGGGAGAATGATGAATAATTGACAGAAGAAAATATTAAAAATATAAAGCTTGGGAAGAAAATAAGACAGGTGCCATGATATTGCTTCCAGATTAACTCCTTCACTAAAATATAGAATATCTTCAAACATTGCTGAACAATATCAAATCTAAGATTTAATACGCAACCATGCTTACAAAGTGCACATCATTTTACGTAAAAATGGATGAAAACTGGTTAAAGGGGCTGGAACTTTAACTTGTAGGAACTAGGCCTACTTCTAAAATACAGCTTTCAAAGGTTGTTGCCTAAGATTTTGAATCAGAATGGGAGGAAGAAGCGGTATTGGATTTCTTAAGCCAACAGACCTGTATGTGAGCCAATGACCTTTGTGAACCAGACAATGTCTCATTTGCTGGGAAATTCTGTTGTGCATGCTGAGTTGGATGGGGTGGAGTTAACATTATTAGTCCAATCATCTGACGTCAGATGAAAAGGGCAGACCAATCAGTCCTTCCGGACAATTGGCCCTTAAGCAGCACGGACCGCCGTGAAGGTAGAGCCTGCAACTTTGGGTAGAGAAGGGAAGAGAGGTATTCAGTTTGGAATCAATTTTGTGTGCTTATGCTGCATTTGCCCCTTTCATTCACAGGAATGAAAAAACATATTGCTCGAATCAGAAAATGGTTTTTCTGGAGAACAGCCTGTTTTCTAAAAACTTATTCTCTAATAGCCTATATTCTAACATGACTTGTTTCTTTGGTTATTAACTTTTGCAATAGTCTTCTTTTGTATCACAAGATAGCCTGATTGGTGAAGATTTTAGGTAGGAAGACTTTGTCTTGATCCATTTAGAGGGAGAGAGAGGAGAAGACATAAGATGGGACTGAATATTTGCTGAAATAGGCAAGCTTTTGCTTGTCAAAGCTACCTTAAGATGACCTGCATGGACTAAGGATACATAAACCTCAATGAATTGGTGATCTCAAGGAAGTTTAAGAAAATATAGAAATATGAACAAATATATAGCTGAAGTCAGTGGGAATGCAAATCTGAATAGCAGTAGGAAGCTCAAGATGATGTTGCACTAAAATGCTAGATGCACCATCAGGTTCCTGGGCCAGATCTACTCCTCTGAGGTTTATCACTGGCTTCCCAGCTACCATCACATTGGCTCTGGTGCCTGCAGCAATGGCACTTGATAGCAAGCAACTTTTGAAAGCCTGCCCCATCAGCCACCACATTCTTCTCAGGTTTTTCAGCAAAATCAGAGCAATATGGTTCTTTGTTCCAATGAATGGAAGGGATAACATCCCAGTTTATCATTATTAATTCTTCTGTGCATACCATTTAGCTAGTTGACGCACCTGAGTGCCAGCTGCTTGGTGAGCTTCCATCTTCTCTGTGCTGTATGAACCATCTCTATTGTGTATTTTGTAAGCAAAGGACAAGAGGCAGCGATTGGGAGGGTTGCAGAAGCCTCTGCGAGCAAAATTGGGTACCTCCAGAGGCAGAGTTGGTCTCCCCTGGTAATCAGTTCTCCACCAATCCTGGACCCCTCACAAGGCATCCAGAACTGGCCAAGATAGTGATCATCATGTGATAATCAAAGTCACACAATATGAAAGAACTTTCCACATTGAATGATATGACTTGGACTACTATTAAGGGGATAACATGTGCTCCAATATGTAGGCAACAGTACCCAATTTCACTTTTAATAACTCTCTTCCCAGTGTATTATTTAAAATTCAAGCTTTGTTAATTTAATGTTGTGATACTGGGGCTTTGTACAGGAAAAACAGTGAGCATATTCATTTGCTTGTTCATTAAAATATCTAAAACCACCGTTTCAGCTCCAATACATAGCTCCCAAGGCAGTTACCAAATGCAATAGAAAAAAGCAAAAAATCATAAACAGGCGCAGGGGAGGAACATCAGGCAGTGTGTCTAAATAAGGATGTTTTAAAAGTGTTTGCTTTCTGTTTATAAGGAATTATTGCTAGAGTCAGAACCAAAGGGTGGGTGGCCCTTGCTTTTTCATGCATGCAGCACTCGCTGCAATTTGAGACCCCCACCCCACCCCCAGAGGACAATGACTAACTAGTTAAGTCTGCAAGACACCTGCCCGGTAGTGCGTATAGGATTGCAGCCTTAGATGTTAAACTATAAAGGTGAAAACTCATTGCAGGGAAGGAGCTAGGATTATTTTGCAGACCAAGGTTCCCTCCCTCCCTCTGCCCTTTAATGGAATCCTGACCTGCACCAGGTGTAAAAAGTACCGTATTTTTCGCTCTATAAGACACACTTTTTCCCCCCTCAAAAGTAAGGGGAAATGTCTGTGCGTCTTATAGAGCGAATGTGTGTGTGCCCGACGCCCGGGACGCTGCCGGCCGCCTGCACCATGTGGCACCACCTGGCCGGCACGCACTCGGTGCGCCCTGCTCCGCCCCCACCCTGGAGCAGGTGAGAGCTGTGCCACTCAGGGGGAGAGGTGCAGAGGAGGAGGAGCTGCGGGCTTTAACCCGCCGGCCACACGGAGAGACGGACTGCTCACCCACACCGCACGGGAATACCTGCTGCTGCCACCATGATGCCCGGAAGACCACCGCTGGCATGCTGCCGGCCCGGCTGCACCACACCTGGCCGGCACGTGCTCGGTGCACCCTGCTCCGCCGCCCCCCTCTGGCACAGGTGAGAGCTGTTTATCACAGGTCGGTGTGTGTTTTCAAATGGCAACCCGTCTTTTAATGAAGCCCATGGGGAAGTGATGGGGAATGTGCCTGTGATTATCAGGAAGCTTTCCATGGATCAGTATCTGTTAGTTGATCAGACACATTATTTTTAGGATCAGTGGATATTTGAACAGCATTACCTTCGTGTATGAAGTTTATTCTTCAAAGGCTACTTAGCCCGCTGTGTGTTTGATTTACTGTACAGTATCTCATTTTTTGTCAGTTTTTTTCTATTATTTACTAGTAGGGCAGCGTGGACATTACTGGCTTTTTTAGATTTATTATTGAATTGTCTGCAGCAGCTCTTGTATAACTGGTGTAGATTGTGGATTCCTTCAATAATTCCACTACTGACTAAGAAAGTGATGTCAGTGATTGTGAGCAACAGAGTTTCATAAATTCTGACTCTAGTGATGATGAGTTCTATGGGTTCAACAAAAACTAGAAGAGTACTCAAACTTTAAAGTCTCTCTTTTATTAATGACAGTGATGATGGTTCTTAATGCCACTGTTGACTGCTGTTCACTTTACAAGGTTGAAATACGCTATTACTGTATTCTGTTATGGTTTATTAAATAGTTTAATAAACCATTTGATTCAGAATATTTTTTTCTTGTTTTCCTTCTCTAAAGACTAGGTGCGTCTTATGGTCAGGTGTGTCTTATAGAGTGAAAAATATGGTATCTTAGCCAAATGCTAAGACTTAAGGAACAGAGTGTCTCTGAGCACACTCAGAGATCTTGTTTGTGGTGTAGTGGCTAAAGTGTTGGACTTGGATTCAGTCGATCTAGGATTTAGTCTACATTCAGCCTTGAGGCTTGCTAGGTGACATTCAGCCATGAGATTTGCTAGGTGATTCTCAGTCTAATCTACCTTACAGTGTTGTGAGGATAAATGGAAAGGCAGAAGAACTTGCAAGCTGCCTTGGGTTCATAAGATGAGAAAAAGAGAAGGATATGAATGCAATAAATAAATAATAATCAGTTCAGGAATGCTTGATTGGTATCAGAACTGAACGCATAATTTCTCTCATACATGTATTAATACCTGGAAATGCCCTGGACACTACTCAGGTGAGGTTGCTCATTATCACAGTTGTGGAAATGCTCACACCTTTGCCTCCAGAATTAAGCAATTCTGACCAAAAACAAAGTAATTTTAAAAGGGCTGAGGAACTTCAACAAATAGTAGCCAGGAAAAGGGTAAAATTGGTTGGAGAAAAGCTGTTCTGAGCCGAAATGTCTCCCAAACCTGACAGGGAGAACAGTTGGAATGTCCCCTGAGATGCTAGCCGGCAAATTGAGAGGGAGGGAGGGTGACAGCCCAGAGTGAGACCAATTGTCTGTGAGCTCATGGTGGGCTGTTCTCATGGCAACCAGTTAATGAAGGCTTCATGCCAAAGTGGGTCTTCATAGCATGTGAAGCTGTCCAGTATTTGTGAAAAATGCTTTCTGTGAAATTTCAGATTCATTTTCTTCTCCATCCATTTTTCTGGCTCAGTATTAATGGCTTTTCTTGTCAGGATCCAAAGAGTCATGTGGATGCACACAAAAAGCAAAGCCTCTTCTCTGCTGTCATCTCCAAGGTTGGCCAAAGTATTCAGTCTGAAAAACAAACAAAACACAGGGAACTCAATTTCTGTGCGAAGCGGTCATACCTATTCGAGTTAACTTGGGAGCCATTGACAACTGTACTCTGATGCAAATGTCATTAAAACAATTTTTAACTGAGCAAGTATACAAATAACAGTGCTCCTGAGATCCTAATAGTGGAACAAATAAAGAAAGTATGTGTGTGCATATGTTGGGGAACAAAGAAATCTATCAGACCTTTGGTTTCTAGCTGAGTGGCCCTTCTTAATGAAATGCATTGCTAATATGATGGATTCAAGGATTATGTGAAGCTTCCTAACCCCAACACAGTATCAAATGAGCATGTTGAAAATGTCAAATGTGTCATTTGACAAGCTGTTTTGGAAGTGGAGCTTTGCCACCACCAGCATACAGAAGAAAAAAGATTCAGAAAATCATCGTTTCACATAATCCTTGAAGTTTCGATTGCAGCGCTGATTTTGGGCAGCCAAAGGTATGGAATTCCACCCACGGCTGACAGTTACACTTCAAATGGCACTGATACCTACAGAAAATAGGGAGGAGGATGAAAAAAGTACCCACTTTTGAGAGCACAGCCTTTGATTTCAGCACCACCGCATTGGGAGGCCTAAATATGGTAATTGTGTTGTCGGTTAATGAGGCAGTTTATTTTAAATTTCAAATGAGTATGAAAGATGGAAGCAAAAAAAAAAAAAAGTGCTGTATGTTTGCAACCATCTGTCACTAAAAATCTACCTACAGCAACGATCTTGGGCAGAACAGGCAGTTTCTGTGCTGTTCCGGGGCAGAGATTGTGGACGTGAAATGTGGGATGTGTGGCAGAACGATTTCCAAGTGAAAACTCCGCAGCAAGCTAGTATGAACTCATCTGGCTGGACAAGGCTGAGGGCAGACCTTATGCTACCTGGATGCCAAACCATGGAAGCAAATTTCTAAAGGCCCAGGGCAAATGGCACCTACATGCTCTTTAAAATCCAAAAGAGAGCTCCTTCTCCATTTGAAGAACCATCAGAGGACTGTCCTCTTGAGGTACCCTTCATTTGAAAGGCCCTCCAGTCCCTGTCTGGTTTAAAGATGAAAAGGGAGAACAGGGCTGCTCAGCAGCAGCACTAGGACACTGGACTGGGCAGCACAAAGGTTGCAGGTCTACTTCCTTAGGGTGAGATGTGCTGTGTTTCTGCTTAAAACACGTCTGCAGAGCCTCCACCTCAGGGGCCAAATCCAGTCCTCTGGGAGTCCCAGAAGGCCTGCACAGTCTTCCCTCGGTCCCACCCCTTCTCCCCAGTTTTTTGGGGGAAATGCATCCCCTCTGCCTTCAGCCTCCACACTACCAGAATGCAGCCCCCAGGGCTTCACTGAAGTGTAATGCAACCCCCAAGGTGAAAGAGGTTCTGTACCCTACCTTTAAATGACAGTAAGTCTTCCTAAATTTACATATATGCATATTCATCTCCATCTGCTGATTTTAGCAGGTTCCATTTGTCTTCTTTTTTCTGGAAGTACATTTCCTCTTGGGGGCAATGCATGAATGGCCAGCCTACCTCTTCTGCAACAAGGCTTGCCCATGGCCCTCCGCTTGTCCTTCCAGATACTCAGCACACTTCTGTCTGGATGCTGTTCTCCTGTGGAACGGGAGCAACCAGGCGTCTGCAGCCAGAGCAGTTGAGGTTCCCTTGATGCCACCAAGTGTGGGAACTTCTCACTGTTCTGTGCGTTGAAAAGAGAATACAGAGTGCTTTTTGTTTGTTTTGGTGGTAGGTTGCATGAGAAAATGGATACAGCAAGCTATCCTCAAACAAGGTTCCTGGAGTAACCTAGAAAGTTACTGCTCCAGATACAGTTGCTTGCTTCTATATGCAGGAGAGGGCCCAGGGTTGTCACTCAAGATGCTGCAATGGAAAAGGATGGAAAAGAAAAGGCAGAATGGAAAAGAAAAGGCATGAATAAGTAGCTATGTAGGTCAATCTCTCTTTCTCTCTTTTACTTCCTTTTTAATCTGGGCTGCCAAGAGCTATTTGAGTATTTCTAGCTTTTTTCTGTTCATTGTGCAAACATATTATATAAATACAATTCATTAATATAGCAATTTAATAGGCCACTATTCTAGCTTTAAAAAACAGTCCAGAGTGGCTTAAGTGACTGGAAGGCAATGTCACAAATTACGGCATGCACTGCTTAAGATGCAAAAGCTTTGGCTTCACATACTAACTCTGTTATCTCTATGCAGCTTTCACCACTGGGCAGCAAAGTTCATTGTCCAGAAACATCAGCTTCCCCTGTGCCAGGACTAACATCTGGGCAATGCTGTTGGCATCCCCCTGACATCCCTCTGGAAAACCATCATGTTCCCTCAAAAGCAAATCTAACATGCAGTGCCACAGAAAGGCCCACAGAAGCCCAAGCAACAGGGCAAACAGTGAAGGGCATGTGCTGAGGACCCCTGACCAAAGGCCTTTAGGGTTTCTCCTCTCCTTCACCACAGTCTTTTCTTCATCTTCCTCTCACTTTATCCCACTCTATCCCTTGATCACTGGGTGTCTTCCTATTTTTGGTTATGATTTCTTATTACGTTTATTTATTTTTATTTATTTATTTTTATTTATTTTTCGATTTATATCCTGCCTTTTTCTTACAAAGGGCTCAAGGCAGCTTACATCATCCTCCTCTCATTCCTCTTCAGAGGAAACTCAGGTAGCTTTCTGGCCCTCCTCCACTCCATTTTATTGTCCCAACAACACGTGAGACCCAGTGATTATGCAAAGTTACTGAGCAGTCAAATGGCTGAGCACTAAACCCCCAGGCTTCTGAGCTCCATCCCAGCACTAATCACTACACCACGCTGGCTCTCAGACAAACAAGGGGAAGTAATAATAAGAACAAGGATGAGGATCAGTAGCAATGATGGTGATGAGATGGTACTCACCAATGAAGGAGACATCCTTTTGCTGAACTTTATGAGGGCACAGTCTTAAATGGGAAGAGAAGAGGGCTGCCATGGGAAGAGCGTGGATGAGATGAAGGGGTAGGATCAGAAGGAAGTGGAAGAATCTGCTTCAATGTGAGGAATATGATTTAGGAGCAGGGTGAAGAGGTCAGATTAGGCTACTCAGAATGTTCCCACAGGAACTTCCACTGACCTGCTTCTTTTTATAGCAGCACATCGACCTTATTTATTCATTGAAATAATGGTATTTTGCTTTTCTCTTGCAAAATGATATCTTCAGGTTGGATAACAAGCATCTTCTGAAAAATAACCCTGCCCCCAAGTGTCATGAGCTAGGTTTCCCCCTTCACACTTTCAAAGTTGCAGGCTGTTCTTTGGAAAAAGCTCTTAATTCTCAGGTGGACTTCCAGAAAGCGCAACCAACCAAGAACAAGCATGCACAGAGCAGTCTGTTGAACCCAAATAGCAACAGCTTCCGAGTACCCTCCTTTTGAGCAACCCTGGACCCCACCCCTTGGGAGGGCCCTTTTAGAGATGTTCAAGCCTCTTCTCCATCCATCGCCCCTCTAGAGGGTTGGCCTGTCTCTTCCAGTTTCACGTCATGGCGTCAAGCATTGTGCCAAGCTGAGCTGGCTGCAAGAGTTCTTCTCCCGTGCTCCCTCCATGCAGTTGTAAATCCTAACCATTCTCACTCTCCTCCTGAACACCTGGGAAGGGGCCCTTGAGGAGAGCCCCTCTGCTTCTCCCATTTCAGCATCCTCGCCCCATCTGATGAGTCCAAATCTTCCTGACCTTGGAAAGCACACCAAGAACAACTTCCCCTTTCACTTCCAGCACTAAGAACCAAGCCAGGTAAGAACAGGCAGCTCCTCCTAGCCCCTGAAATTCTCCTTAGTGAGGATCCAAGTCAGATACGTTTTAACCTTTAATGCATGCTAATAAAGACTACTGACAGTAAAGCAACTTTTGCTATATTCTCTTTGACATCAGGTACGTATAGCTTTTTGGTTCATTTAAAATCAGCTGGAAAAGTATACTCCAAAACCACACAGAATTGCCCTAATAATTCAGTCTTTGGCTTTAAATTTTCTTGTTGGCTGAACATCCCCTTCAAGCCATATCAAGTGGGAAACTTTATCTTTCATTCCAGTGCATTCAGCTTAATTCACTTAGCTTGAAGTGCATCTTGCATTTTGCTAGGCTCCTTCTTACTAGGTTAATGCTAGAAAATTGCACTGCTGTCACTCCATAGAATGAGAATGTTGCTACATAAAATGGGGCTTTCCCAGATCTGTGCTGACCCTCCTGCACTGATGTAAAGTCTTCTCCTACGGGCCTTCTCCTTAACCTGTGATGGGAGGGCTTCAGATGTCGCTAACTTTGCAGATGCTTGTCCAAAGAAGTAAAATGTTTAAGAGTAGATATGAAAGTGGTGAAGGCAGCGGAAGCGTAGGTGTCTTGTTTCCTTTCTACATGCCTCTCCTGCTCATTCACAATGGAATTTTCACAGCTCCCTGTGCGGTAACCAATTAATCCCTGCCAGCTTCATCAGTGGGCCTTGGAGAGGGCTGATCTCCTCTTCCGTGTGTCCACCTCCCATGCACACTTACCTCCAACTTCTCCACCAGAGGTTAGGAGACACTTTGGAGGAGGATGGGTGTGTGAACAGAACTGTGAGGGTAGAGGAGAAAAGGGGACCATCCCTTTATGCAAGCAGAACTCTGCTGGCACAACACTGGCTTTTGTCCTTGGTATGTATGGAGATGCAGAAGCTGTGGTACAGGGACATCTTGGTGCTTTACCCCAGCAAAAAGCACAACTGCTCTATTTTAGATCTGCTGTCGCTTTTCTCTGTCACAGCCACATTTGCATCATGGTAAGCCCAGATCACCCATTAGTTTCTACTGCACTCTTTCTGTGAATGGTTGTTCCTGCCCTAATGCAGGACTAGAGAAGGTAGAAGAGAAGCAATTGCAATTGGAATGCAAATGGGTATTCTATAGTGTTACATTCTTTATCAATCAATGGAAGCAGCAAACTCTTAAAATGTGCTGTGCAAACTCTCCTTTTGCAAACATGATCCTGTGCAAGCGTAGAAAGAAATGGACCTACAAATCCCAGCATGCCCCAGCCACGTGTTGGCAAAGTGTGGGCAATTTTTATGTCTGTTTCTGTTTCTAAGCCTGAACTCTGTCTGAAATGGATCCAGATAATCTCTCTTGCCCAAGAAGGCCTAGAGCTTGTTGGCCATCACCCACTCAGAATCCTTGCTCAGGAAAGGGACATTTGCTTCTGGCCTAATGCTGTTAAGACCTTCTGGGAAGAGAGATTGTCTCAGCACCATGTCTTCCAGGCAGCATGGTCACTTCCCTGGCCCAGCTCTTTGTTCCCTTTAAACCACCTTTATAAGGCAGGAGACTGCATGGAATCCGGTATGGACGTGGTTGTACAAACCTGTCCACATACCCTGTAGATATCTTCAAGCTGTGGGCCTGAGACCCAGAGATTTTCAGTACCTAGCACTGCCTCTGTCCCAAGGAAAGCGCTCCCCCTGCCCCTTGAACCAGGTTTTCTTACTGAATATCCCCAAATCCAGCAAATTGAAGAATTAAAGATTAATCTTTCATGGAATCATTTGTTCTTGTTCTGACTTTTTCTTCCTCACTGGTAGCCCGATTCTTGCTGTAGTCATTGCTACTTTATTGCCACTGCAACCTCAATTATCAGGGGCAGGCAATCTGTTTTCATTAGGTTTTATCACCGTTTGCAAGTGATCATTTCCTCGGGGCCTCTGTAAACTTCATTTGCTTTATGGCAAACTCTTGCCAACTGTTTTGTTTCCTATGATATGAGGGGCTTTGCTTCTCTGATGCTTATTTAAATGACAAAATATTTGGAACATGCAGTCATGCATATTTCAGGGTTTAAATAACAGCCTATTGTTCTTACAGAAAATAATAATAAATAGAAGAGTACCATTCCCATGACTTAATCCTTTTATTGTATCAAACAATCCAAATGCAAATGCCATAGATTGAATCCATTTTATTTCCTTATGTCTTTTACTCACTTTGAATATGGTGTTGCTGATAGTTATATTGGACAGATTTAAAGCTGTTGCAACCAGGTCTAAAAAGCTCGTTTATAGTATCGCGTCTAACAGCTGAGATCCCCTTCCTGAGTTACCGTTCGCAAATCTTGTCTTCATATGCACCAAATGTATTATTCAACCCAAGCACTTTATGCCGCTTTAATGGGTTGTTTCACAGCAGCCTTCCAAAATGGTGTTTTTCCTGGGAAGAAGATAATCTGCAGCTCCCACTAGCAGCCACATATGCTTCTTAACACTTGAGCGCCTTGTTCCCATACCTGACTTGCCAGAGCAGGTAAGACTACATTCAGTACATCCTTTTCACATTACAGATATAGATTAATTTATACCCCGTAGCTGTAGGGTATTTAGGAAATAAATGAAAGCACAACTGAGATGTTAAGATGGTATTTTCACCTTATATCAAAGGAATAATGAAAACTGTAGATTTAGCATTTATATTGTCCACTTCATATACATTATTTTTGCTGCAACTGAGTTGGACAAGCCAAGGTTATTATCCCTGTGTTGACCTTGCTTTTGAATAAATGCATATAATATTGCACTGTTATCCACTATGCTATCCTAGCCCATTGCGATTTCCCTGTGTGGGCTGATTTGTCAAAGAAAGAATGATTGCATGTCGTGATGCTATACACTTAAATTTATCATTATATTTTCTATAGACATTTGCTCCTACCCACTAAGAGTGGCCAATATGCAGAATCAGGATTAATCAGAGGTCCAAACCATGTCCTGTTCTATTGGGCTAAGGCTTGTAGGACACTAGTGGAACGCTAGAAGCAAGCAAACAAACAAACAAAGGCAAAGAAAGAATCTGCACAGGGCCATGCAGGACCCTGGACTCTTTAAGTATGAGAGTACTTAAATTCCTCTGGTAAGTTGCAAAGTGCACCAGAACCCTAAAGTTGACACTCCCATCAGCCTAGCCAGCACAGACAGTGGTGAAGGGTCATGGAGACTGTAGCCAAAAACAGCTGGATGGCCAGAATTTGCCCACTGCTGCCTTAACTGAGCCTTTCCCCACATTTCCCTTTGATACTTTTGACCACAACTATCATCAGCCCCAGCCATATTATGCATAATAGGAACGAAAAATTGCAGTTGAAGTTGGAGGGACTCAAAGTTGGAGAAGCCTGTCTTAAATTGTGTGTGTGAGAGAGGGAGGGAAGCAGGGAAAGGGGGAGAGAAAGAGAGGATGTCTGGTCCTATTTTGTTTTTGGTGGGTGGAGTTGGTTCTGTTCTCTGTTCTGATTTTTCCATTGGTATATGCATAGCTGACAACAGCTTTAAGTGTCTGTCTTTCGTCATTTAGTAAGTTACCAATAAATTACATATGCACAGTGGTCAAAAAGAAATTTTGAGAGTCACGATAGTACTCTCCAATTCTCCCTCCCTTCCTTCCTTCGCTATGATGTAACCAATGCATATATACAATGATGATGCTTGGCATGATGTAAGAAAAGTAAGAAAAGTGGATAATGAAGCATCCCTTTTCACACAACCCATTCTGAACAAGCTGACACATTTTAAAAAGTAAGTCTGCACTACTAATTAGAAGATAGATGGGTCAGTCTATTTCCTGTCTGTTTCAGTTTCATATGTGTTCATTAAGTCCTGTTTTCTGAGATTTCAAAATATGAGCACAAACATAAAATACTATGGAAATTGTATACATTCTCCCTCCCAATACATATTTTTACTCATTCCTGGACTGAGAGCAGCATGACAAATTCTGGAGAACTGAGAGGATAACTGAACTTTGATCTACATACTTGACTGAGAAGCATAAATTAGATCAGCTTTTATTAAAAATTCAGGCTTGATGAAGTTCTCCAAAATCCTTACCATTAACACAGGAGAGAGCATTATAGCTACTACAGAACACTAAAAGAGTTAAAAGTGCCTTGCAAATGAGCTCAATTTAACTATTTAACTAAATGCATCAAAAGGTCCCTTTGCACAAGGCCTGCTAAAATGATGGATAATGTTGGGGTGCGTTGCTGACCTAGATTTGGAACATGTGAAGGCAAGCACACAAAGCAGTGTTGTCATTAATCTTTTTGGTTGGGAAAGTCAATGTTCTTAAGTGCTTCCCTTTGGCAAGCAGATCCTACGCCTCCCTTTGACTTTGCAGCATCTCACTCAATTTGATGTCACTCAACACTTCTCACTTTTCGCACTGGACATTACATTGTACCAGCTTCTAAACTAATAGCATCTTCTGGACTGAAATCTCCCTGTTATTATCTACTATAAATCTCAGCAGTTACTCGGTCTTACTTATTATTTGAAAGGTTCTGCCTCACCCGAAATGAAGGTCTACTGGCAGGGTTGCTTAAGAGTTGACCTTAAAATCGAAGAATAATTTCACCTGGCTCAGCAACTATGTGTCTCTTAAATCACTTGGGAAGGGAATGTGAAACTTACATTGCAGGAGACTTTCTGTCCCCAAATGATTTGTGTTGCATGGAATATCTTACTTGCAGGGTGAGGTGAGCATCTTCATTTCCTCCTGATCTATTTGCAGATCCATGGATCAGGAGAAACATAAACACCTTGGTTACTGTTCTTAAATTACAGTAAAACCTTGGATTACGTGCATAATCCATTCCAGAAACATGCTTGTAATCCAAAGCACTTGTATATCAAAGCAAATTTCTCCGTAAGGTTCAATGTAAATAAGGTTAATCCGTTTTGTAACTTGCTTTTTTAATCACAAAAATTTGAAGCGGCCGCGCTCAGGGGGGAGGTGGGCACGCTTGGAGGTGCGCTCGGGGGTGGGAGATGATGCTGTACTCACACCCGCAGCGAGAGAGAGGAGAACCTGTGCTCACAGTTGTGATGTGACACTCGGCAGGCAAAACGTGTGTAATACTCACACTGCAAGACATCGCTCATTTATCAAGTTAAAATTTAGAAAAATTTTTTGCTTGTCTTGCAAAACACTCGCAAATCAAGTTACTCTCAATCCAAGGTTTTACTGTATATTAGTCTACACGCTTTCCCCACACCAATATTAATATCTTCCAGAAAGAACAACATGAGTCAATAAGCAGATCTGATGTCAGCATGGTGGCCCAGAGGAGATGCTGGAAAGCAGGAAGCGCCAGGCTCAGATCTTGTGGCTGCCACTAAAGATCTCTTGGTAGGGTTGCTTAAGGGAAGTTGACCTTAAAATCTAAGAGCAATTCCACACATCCTCCCTCTGTCTCTGCCTTCCCTTCATCTGCTAGATGGTCCAGATACTGTGGACATACCTTACCTGGTTGCTATAAGTATTCATGAGAAAATAGCTTATGACTATTGCCATCCCCATGATTACTAATATGGTTATTGCTGCCAGCAAGGATGTAAGAAATGTGAAGTTAATGTATTGCTTCCAATCTGTGCTACAGTAAAATCATAACGAAACTCCCTGAAATCCTGGAGTCCTGTGCCACTGGTGCATCGAAGCCAGAATTGCAAACGTTGCAACAGTGGTGCCCACACGTCTGCCCGACATGTGGCAGAACACTCCGTGCCCGTATCGGCCTTACCAGCCACCTGCGGACACACCGTGGACAGCCCACAACGCGTTAGATGTCAAGGTCCTATTCGAGAACGATGGACAAACATCATTCCTAAGTAAGGTGCTATGTGGCTGTCTCCATCACTACGTGTTGTGCCCGTCATTTTCTCTACCCAGCCATTTTGCATGTTTGGATTTAGTGCTGGGGGGTGGAAGGAGCCTGGGCTGCTGATTGGAATCACTGAAAGTCTGCAGTCCCAGCTCCCTCCCTCCATCCCCCCTCCCCCAACATGTCTTTACCCACCAAAGGCCCAGTTGCAACCTAGCAGAAGGCCGCCAAAACAATTCTTTCCCTGCCACCTGTGAGGCTTCTGAGCCCCAGCTCTGAGGACACAGGACCTCAGAACTGGGACTCCAGAGAATCCTATGCCCTCCCAGATGACACTGGGAGCCCATAGGACGGCATCTTTGCTTGTTGGACTGCCTCTTTACGTTGTAGTTACTGAGATGATTATTGGATGCTGTCCCCCAGCGGAGCCTGCTGTCTGAAATAAAGAGCAGGGGAGGTGTGTGTGTGTGTGGGGGGGGGGGGGGGTTAATGCTTCTGGCCCCCTGCTTTCTCCAACAAGACTTCCTACAATTTACTCTGATGTAGTACTCTGATCACGAGGCAAAAATATTTGTCACTTCCCATCTTTTTACAGAACTTCAAAGGCACAGCAGATTTGTGATGTATCTATCAGTTTTGGTTCCACTCAATTTTTCCAAGCTCAAGTTTGTTTTGTCCCATTTTTGCGTCATTTTGAACAGTTTTTAAAGGCTGCATAAAAATGCACATGCGTTTTAAAGCCATTTTTTCAGCCATTACCACATCTGGACCAGAAAGTTCACTTTTGTCCAATAAATTTCTTGTCAAATGCCCAAGATAAAAACAGCTGTGTTTGAGAATCCACATACTAGTACAGAAGAAAGGCAGGTGAAAAATTTTGTTAAGAAATGTGAAGAATGTTCTTGACATCCAGTTCACATTGCTTCAGTTTGCTTGGATCCAAGGTTCAAAGGCAGAAATTTAAGTGATGAAAGCACTGCTGCTGCATTTGACTGGGTTGCAACAACTGCAACAACAAAAAGCAACACACTTAGGACTTGATGTTGGGAAGGTATGTTCAAATGTTGCAGGAATGAAGACTGGGATTCTGTCCAAGAAACCTTTCCTGGTGGGTGAGCCTTTGCACAACACAGTCCGACCCTAGAGACTTCTCACCTGTTCCATCTTCTGCTGTGTGTGTGTGTGTGTGTGTGTGTGTGTGTGTGTGTGTGTGTTTGCAAATACAAGAAATCAAAAAATAATCTGACATGTGAAAGGGGAGAGAAACTTGTTTCAGTTCAGGCAAACCTTCAGTTTTCAGAAATCCAGAATTACTATGATGTAGACAAAGATGAAGATGAAGAAGAAGAAGAAACTGAAACTTATATCAATAGCTCAGTAAATGAGCCTGATTCATTTCAGACTCATTTCATGTATATTCATTAAGTCTTGGATCAACTCCCCTGCCACTTCTTGTTTTTTCTTGGTTCATTTATAAGAATAAATGCTTTAGGTCTGCTTGTCACTGGGGAAGAAACAATTAAAGGAAATAGAATGTTCTTTGTTAAACTAATATCAATGGTTTCCTCTAGTTTTGTTTGTTGCCGGCACCTTATAAACTGACAAAATCAAAGATTTCATTATTCAGGTGCTCCTTACAGTTCAAGACACAAACAAAAGGGGCAAGAATTCAGTTCACAACTATTGCCTGTAGAAACTGTCAAAAATGATAATTTTATGTCAAACAAAATTATACACAATATACTGTATGTTCCTGAAGTAACAAAGTGATTTCCAATCTATAAAGGTGCATTTTCCCAGTTTTCCTGAAAATGTCTCTTTTTTTAAATTAAGTACCTCTGAAAAACCTATTCTTACCCTCCCCAATGGCATCAAAATTTCTGTAATTATAACTTTCTTATCTTAGGCAAAGGGGGAGGGGCCAAAATACCAGGCTGTTTTGACTTAGAGCTCTAATCCTAGTACCTAAACTTTAGGACAAGGATGTCAAACTTTCACAATAAGAAAAAAAAGGCGGGGAACTCCCCCCTCCCCCCAATGGCATTGGGTGAAAAAGCCCAGGGGAGGGCAGCAAGCCTCGGCTTCCTTGAAGGGGAAAGTAAGGTGCATAATCTGGGTGGGAGAGGTTGAAATCCAGGTGGGCTGAATTTCTCCCAGGCCTGACCTTCTGCACCTGTGTTTTAAAATGATCACCTGGCAGGCTCGTGCCTGAAACTTTGTTTCCATGAAATCAGCAGTTCCAACAGGATGGAAATAGCCAGGTCTGGGTAGTTTGCATGCCATCTTTCCTTTCAGGCCTGACTCTTCTGCATCAGTTTGCAAATAAAAGATCTTCCTGTTTTATTAAGTAAACCCACAGCACCTTTTGTTATACTTTCAAGTGCCAGGTGGTTTGTTACCTGCTTAATAGTAGTCAAGTTTTGGTTTATGGGTCACCTTTTAAATTATGATTCATGTGTTCACGATGCACTTCTTTTTCCCTCCAGAGGGCAGATCATTGATATAATTTCAAGATGTCAGCCTGGCTGACACTAATGTGACACTTGGTATTCTCCAGAGTTCCACAGTCTCTAGGACAAAAGTACACAAGTTGATTTCACTTGACAGTTTTCCCTAATTGATTCTGAGGGCTCTTTCCAAGACCCTTCACCAGGTCATTTAGGCTTTGTTTTTGGTTTTTTACCTAATTGCTAAACCTCTCCCCAGGAAAGTACAATTTTTATGATCTCCCAATTTTAACATTTTATTATGATAAATAATAAATAAAACCAAATGAAAATACGACCCTTTTCCCTAGATGTTCTGCCCCAAATGGCCATTAAATTATTTTGTGATGTCATCCCATAGGGCTTCCATTTATAATTGATTTATGTCTCTCTGAACCAGTCCCTATCAGGTGTTCTTCCAGGAGGGAGTCACTTCGCTCAGGCTTGGTTCTTTCATGCTGGTCTAGATTCTTATCCATCCAGCTGTTCCATTCATCAAGCTCAATTACTAGATACTGATCCTGTATTTGTTAGTCCATTGCTTACACTGAGTGTCAATAAAGATAAAGTTTTGAGTCAAAGAGAAGTGAATTGCAGATGAGTTTAACTACCTGGGTAGAGCCACATCTCAGGATGGCAGAAATGTCAACTTCTAGTCCGAAGTTGTTGGATAATTCTGTGCCCTTCCATTTCTTTATTAATATGATTTAAAAAAAAACTCCTTAAAATACATATTTAAATAAGGTTTCTCTCAATATGTAGTATTTAAATATATTCAATTCATTTTCGTGGTGAAATCCTAACTATGTCATCATGGTAGTAAGTTCCATTGAGTTTGTTGTTATTTACTCACAGGTAAAACTGTATGAGATTGTAGTCATAATGCGAGTACTGCTGGGCCAAAGCAAGAGGCCCATGAACAAGCTGGTTACATTGATGCAACCTGCTTTTTCAAGCAGCACATAATTAAACTATGGGATTCAGTACCACAAGATTTAGAGTAGGCCACCAATTTAATTAGCATTACAAGGTGATTGAATGAATTCCTGGAGAGAAAGCTATCAAGACCTGCTAGTTTTGATGGCTATGTGCTTCCTCCAGTATCAGAGGCAGTTGCTGGGGAGCATTGGTTGGAGGGTTCTGTTGCACTCAATTCTTGTAGGCAGCTGGTTGGCCACTTTGTGAACAGAGCGTTGGACTAGATGGACCTTTGGTCTGACCGCACAGGACCCTCCTTATGTGGTTATGGATAATTGCATTCCTGGACACTCCTGTAGGCTGGTGGTCTTTGACAGGAGGCCAGCCATGCGTAACCTTGATACCACCTTTGCCTGCTCAACTCCCCCTTCATCTCTACCCTTTTCTGCAATCTCTCTCTCCCCTCTTTCTTGCATCTTCACCTTTCCCATAAGACCAGTGATCCTCAGCTCCACCCTCATAATCAGCTATTCATTCTTAACCCCTTCTGGGCTATCTCCTCATCCTTGTATCAAACCCACGATCATCCTGAGCTCAGCCCTTGTTGTTGGGCCCTGGGTTACTTAGTGCCCCAAACAGGAATTGTGAGGAATCCACTTTGGGTGGAAAATACACCAGAGTCCCTTATTTCAGCTTCCTGAACTCCAGTCCACTTTGCAGTAGCCCAGAGTCCAAGTTCCTGGTGAGTGTGCTCAGGTTTGCAGGGTGCTCATGGGAATGGAGCCACATGCCCTGTTCAAGCAGCACTGCAGCTGCCCGCTGGCACGGCAGCCAGCACAGCCCCTCACTGAGCTCCAGTCCCCACCAACACTGCTGGTGGTGGCTGTGAGCGGAGGGGAGGTGGGCTGCCCGGCATGGTGGCTAGTGAAGGTTCCTGCTTGGGCAACTGGGTTCTAGTCCCCTCTCAGCCATGAAGCTCCCTGGGTCCCTTCAGGTCAGTCACAGACTCTCAGCCCAACCTACCTCACTGGGTTGTTGGGAGAGGATAACTTTGTGAGAAGGAGAATTAGCCAAGCCTGAGCTCCTAGAAAGGAAAAATGTGGGATTTAAATAAATATATATTGTAATAAAAGCCTGGGGGTCCACAAATGCTTGCAGACTTGTTCCAGAATTGGCTCTCTTCCTTAGAGAAGGACAAGCACCAGAAATCTGACATGTAGGCACCTACCAGGTTCTGGTCTCAAGTGACTTTGTGTCCCCCTCACCAATCTGGCTATTTCCTCGCTTTGCCATTCACAGCTGCATTTTGGCAACAAAGCCCCAAAGTAACATGAAACAATAAAGTTAAGTAAGCATAAATTAAAACCAAGCAGCACAAAGTTTCCTCTGAGAGGACCACCATGACCCTATTTTTGTACTGATGCAAGCCATCTGAAACATCAATACATTCAAATCCATCTGATACACAGAGATGTTTTGGGTGAGGAACAGCCATGGTAAACATTTTAATCACAGAGTTGCATAGCTGTTTGTTCATTCATTCATCAATGCCATTATTTATTTGCATGCAGTGTTTGTTAAATTTGAATTTAATTTGCGATGTGTGTAATTTTGTCACAAAAATGAAGAGTGTAATGAATCTTACTTCATGAAGTCTTTTATTTGTCTGACATTTCTTCAAAAGCTAGAATGGGTGATTCTGGAACCCCAGAGTTCTGTGTTACAAAGCTGCTTTCTTAAATGTCGCTGGATCCTGTTCGTGTCTAACTGGGTGCAGGAGATGGCTAATTCTTATAGCTAAATAATTGTGATTAACCAATGTGTACAGAGATATAGATGCTGTTAAAACATTAAGATCTTCACTATGGATGCACGGAAGGGCTCTCACAAACAAGCAGGCTAGAGCTGGGCCCAAAACACTGAAAAGGATGTCAGCCACATCGCCGGCCAACACACAAGTGGCTTCCATTTAAAGGGGCCCCCGTACACATATGGATGTGCATGCATCCCCCCGCAGAGAAGATTGGAGTCAGAGTTCCCTTACTTGCACTTAAATCCTGTGTGCACGGGATCCCCTCCGTGGTCAATGCATGCGTCAACAAGGGGCTCGGAGTATGCCATTTTGCAGCCTACTGGCTTGCTGGTGAGGTGGCAGCTGACGTGCACACACAATGCACACTGCTCACACGTACCCTGTTCTTTGCTACAGCATCAAGAAATTGGAGCTCTGCCACCGGAACTGCATGTCTAACAAGAAGAGAGCTCCAGGCTCTATGGTTCTGACAGAGAAGTCTCGTTCCTAGAGAGTACCAAGGGTGTCTGAACCTTTAAGCACCACTGCTTGGGACCCTCCAGGGACATTATGGGAAAAAGGCTGCTATAACAGGAACCATAGAGCAGTTTTAACTCACCACTCACCACTCCCAAGTGACAAAAGATGGTGTAGACTCTGTGATCTATCAAAAATGTTTGGGGATGACTGTGGTTCATTGTCTACACCATTTGTTCTTCTTGTCTACAAGGTGGGTCTACCCCAGTGGCTCATGAAGTGAGGCTACATTCTTAGCTGTGGGGGAATTGCAGTTCACTCATCCTTAAATGAACATATAAATGCTATAGCCATTAACAATTCTATGGGGAAAGTTCCAGTGTGTCTAAGAAGTATAAATGTTCTCCCAGGGATCCAGGAACTCCTCAGAGTTAAGCATCTCCAGATTAAAAAGTTTTTTTTTTTAGATTTTAATAAGTTAAAATTACTCTGCAAGATTTAGAGAAGTGCCAGATCCTGTGGGTAGCTAATTTGCATTCTATGCATTAGTATGGAAAGTGCAGATCCAGTCATTTTATTAAAAAATGAATTACTTAAGCTTCCCAAGAGCACAGTGGTCATTGTTCTTACCACATCTGTCAATAGAGGGGTGGAACAACATGTGTCCTCCAGATGTTGGTGCATAGGAACTCCCATTACCCCTCCCATTGGCTTGGATGACTAGAGCTGAAGGAAGATGCAGTCCACCAACACCTGGAAGGCCACGGGCTGCCCGCTGCATCTTCATCTTTTGGTTTGGGTCACTAAGTATCTTCCCATAAATTATGTATTGTGCGCCTGCTCCCATGTTAACACCAAATTTCGGCTGCGTACTTAGAGTTGACTTTCACTTCAAGCATCTGCCCTTTAGAGTTAACCCTCTGAATAATGATGTTCGTAATAGGTAATTTAAAAAAAACTAAACCCCATTTTCTCTAACTTTTAGAGTCTTGGAAACTAATGAGCTGCAGAATCATACTTAATTAGAGCCAAGGGATTTTGGAGCCCTCCCCTCCTCCACTGCTGCCACCTTTTAAAGCCTTCATCTTTATTTACATTCCCTGAACTCTGCCTATTTATGGATTGTATCACAAGACTTACCCCGAGAGATAGTGCTGGAATAAAATGATCTGAAAATTACTGTTCAAAAAATATCAGTTCCAAATGTATTAGGGACTGGCCAGAATTTTAGGAGACGGCTCATGTTAAATGCAGACTCATTAATATCAGTCCATTCACTATGTAAAAAGAGCTAAGAATGTTAAACTAGTTCAGGTAATGAAGATGCCATAGCAATTGGATTAGCAAGTATTACGTGTTCCAAATGCAGTAAGATGATATCTTCATTTGTTTCCATGCTCAAGGATAAGGATAGACTTTTGTTATAAAGATAGACTTTTCACCATTTTGGACGTCCATCAACATGTGGATGCAAAATGTCAGATAGAAGTCTAGTTTCTCTTATGAGGAACTCTTGGCCCAAAGAAATGATTCAGATAAGGTATCCTTAAACTGTGAATTATGACTTAGGAGTGGCCATCAAGACTGAAGTGAAAGCCAATGAGCAAGAGGATTTTTTCTGACTTTCCTATCAGATGTTGAAGAGACAAGGCACTTTTAAATTAACATTTCACAATATAAAGTAGGAACTGGTTTGTCTCTTCAGCATTGCAAATGCCACAGAAACATTCTGGAAAGCACAAGCCATATTTAAATATGTACATACACCATTATGGAGGTGGAAATGAGAGTTGTTTTGATTTGCTGTATTTTTTTTCTTTTCCTACCACTACTTTATTAGAGGATGTTTGACCATCTAAAAGGAAATGCATTTCCAAATTGAAGAGCTGTCTCTGATGACTCCTTTGAGAATAACGTTAAGTAATGTAGCATTACATTGCATTCTATTGCATAGAATTTCATTGTTATGTGCCATCAAGTCATCTCTGACTCATGGTGACCCTATGAATGAAGCACATTATGCTTCCAACAGGGTGTTGTAATGCATGTCGGGGTCACAGACTTCTCACAGTATCTCCATATACAGTGGCACACCAATCACTGTCCCTGACCTTCCCAGTGCTGAGTGGAAAGGGGGGCTTGTACACACTCTTTAAAAACATTTACTTGAACACAGGTAGAAGCCTCTATGCAATCAAGCACCTGTCATGAAGAGATCTCTTTCCCTTGCGTCCCGTGGTACAGCGGCAAGCAAATTCTGGCCCTCCAGTTGCTTCAGCCTACAACTCCCATCTTCCCTATGTTGGTTAGGCCAATTGTAGGCCAAGACATCCAGAGGGCCACCCATTATCCACCTGAGCTTTAGCAAGTGCAAGGAGTAGGAAAATTTTGCCCGAACATGTGTTTGCACATAAGCCAGCAGGGAAAAACATCACTAGAGCTCATAAGCTCCATATCTGTTTCTCACTAAACCAGCCCAAAAAACTCAGCATCTCTCTAAGCACCCTATGAACACAGTAAAAGAATAGCTAGGTGTACAATAAGCCAAAAGTTTGGACTCGGCACAGTCACCAAAGGGCAATGCAAGATGGGCTTTGCCACCAAGTCTGTACTGTCCAACATGGAGAGGTTTGGCAGCCGTTGTGGGGTGTGGCACCAGCCATTCAACCAAGCATGATGGCAAGACAATGTAGGGAGAAGAATTACAATATAGAAAGTGGTTAGGAGCCAGAGGTGCCACAATACTGAAAGTTGTTTCCCCAGAAGGGCTGTGCTCACCTGGATCGCCTACATACATACTTGTGGGAAGTCGATGATTCAGGATGATCTTCATCAACCCTGTGAAACAGTGAGCAACAGGGTGGAAGCAAGGTGAACACTGTTCATGGAAGGGGTGTTGGACTTCTTTCAGACTTGGAGGCAAATTCCTTTTCAGAGAAGCTCTTGGGGCTGCATTCCAGGACTCCCTCTGGCCTCAATACCAGCAGATTAGCTTGAAGTCCCTCCAACCAATAGTTAAAATCGACATACATTTCAATCTTTTAAAAGCAAAAAGAACTCTATGAAGGCAGTAAACAGCAATTGATTGGTGAGTGGGACTAGGGTTGGGATGAACCCCAGCAGAATCCATCCCTCCAGCATGCCTAGACTTCCTCTTGTGTTTGGCTCAGCCTTGGAAAGCAAACCTGACCTTGAGGAGGTCCATGAAACAGTGAGTCAGAAGGGGTCTCCAGGGCTATCTAGTCTGACCCCTGGCTCCAGCCAGCAACCTTCTTCTGCAGCACATGCAGCAGCACAAGCAAAGGCGGCTGCACTGGTGTGGAAGTGGAACTCTGCTTGTGCAGGGGCTGTGCAGATCTCTATTCCTGGTGAGCCTCAGATGAGCAACCTTCTTCCACAAATGATGCTGCACTTGGTGCAGAAGAAGGATGCTGCCTGTGCAGCACATGGGGCCCCATTCCTGCCAATTGCTCTGCAAATGCACAGCACATTTGCCAGGAGCTTGAACTCAGGGACATGTTTAAGCAAATTGGATCCTGGGGAGCCGGGCCTAGGGGCTCCTCCACATCCCTAGCTGTGGCAAAGGAATTGGGACCAGAGGAGGGGACAGTGGCCATCTGGGGAGTGCCAGATGGCAGAATTTGGCCCATGGGCCTGAGATTCTGCACCCCTGGGTCAAGGAGCCATACCTGTGACAGGCTCACCCTCATCTAGACAAGAGGGGACATGCCCACACAGTCTAATTCAGCTTTCCCCAGCCTGATGTCCTGCAGAGGCATTTGGACCACAACTCCCAGAATTCCCCTCCAGCAGGGCCATTGACTTGGAATTCTGGGTGTTGCAGTCCAAAAGTGTCTGGAAGGCACAAGGCTGGGGAAGCCTGGTCTAATTCATCCCAGTCTCATTTGTTGCTGTTCCTTGCATAAAGTATCCTAGTGAAAGAGACAACCCCAGTTAAAGATCTGGGGGCTGTCCCTGGGAATAAATTAGGTGGCAGTTCCTACATTTTAATTTTGTCACTAGCTGTTTCTGGAAGTTCGTTAGAAAAACCTCCTGCATTAAATACCCTCTAGAATGCAGTGAAGCAAAGAGACCAATTTCAGTATCATTGTACCTTAAAGTTATTTCTGAAATGGTTCTCAAAGTTCTAGCCAGAAAAAAAGAAAATGCTATTCCATAGGTAGGTGAATTATTATCATTATAAAAGAGATTTGTTAAATAATGAAAAAACTAATAAGGGCACTTTATATAGTACAGAGTTTAATTGAAAAGGTACTGGTAGATTGAATATAGCATAATATAATTAGCAGCAAGGCTGTAAAGAACACTAAATGACTCCCATTAATCTGGAGTCTAAAAACTGATATTTTAGAAGTTATGTTAAGTTTTAGGATTATTAATTGGGGAATATTCCAATATTATCAGTTCTGGAATTAAGTCAGTCTGATGCGTGGGTGTACTGATTAGTCGGCAAACACTTGTCTAAGTTACAAAGAAATTATACCCTTTTATATGTGTGATGACATTTTAATTGCAAAAATAGAAGTTTCTAGGTTGTTCTCCAGCCATGTTATATTTAAATGTCTTCATACAATCCTCGTTAATTACAGTGGAATGCAAGCTGCACAAAGATTCTCAAAGAAGATGTGAGAACTAAAATACAGGATCTTAAATAACTGACTATTAATGACCATTCTGTCTAGATTCATATCAGACCTGATTGCCTTTGGTCAGATGTGCATAACAGATCTTGCTGTCCATCTGCTGTTGGCTCTTCATTCAGCAATGGCCTCATTGAACAGCTGCTTCCCATGGCCACTTTTAAACATAAGAACAGAAAATCATCTTGCTGGATCAGTCCAGTGGTCCATCTAGTCTAGCATTATGTTCACACCATGTCCAGCCACCTGCCACAGGGAGGACACGAGTGCAACAGCAACCTCCCACTGGTGTTCCCCAGCAACTGGGGGACGCATATTGCCTTTGCCCTGGAAGTCACATTTAGCCAACAGGACCAATTGCCATGGATATCCTCAACCACCATTAACTGATCTAATTTTCATTGTACACATTCAACATATTGCACACAGACGGCGACTGCTTGCACGTCTGGTTTTGTCCACCTTATGTACCTTCTCATTGTAGAAGGCAGAACTAGAAGCAGCACTTCAGGGGGCTGTGGGAGGGAGGGAGGGAGGATCACCCTCCGACTCCCATGGGCAGATCCACTTCTGTCAGTGGTGCCATATCCAGCCTGAATTTGACCTGTTACAGCTCCGTATTGTGAACCACTTACTTTGAAAAAATGATTAGCACTGTGACTTTCAGTGATGCACAGGTGAGGGCCTTGTTGCTCTCCCCATTTTAGGCCCATCACTCTCTTTCAATCCAACTTACTTCAAAGGGTGCTACCATGCAAAGGAGAAGAGGTCTGTAGTCTTAGGAGAAAGGTAGGTCTCACGCCCAATACATTAATGAAATAATCCAGCCTCATAATGCAGCTAATATATTATAAAGCCAAGGATCATCCATCATCACTACAGTTCTGCATTATGCTGTATCACTTCATATGATATATGCCCCTGTCAAAAAATTACCCATCATCTTGGATATGTCCTGGAGTTTTGACACCTTCCCCCATCTTCCTAAGACTAGAACACAAGGTCATCCCACAAAGCTGATCAGTGGGAGAGTCAGGACAGATGAAAGAACTACACCTTCACACAGCACATAGTTAAACTCTGGAATTCAGTGCCACTGGAATTGGAGATGCCACCAATTTGGATGGGTTTACAAAGGGACTTTGATAAATTCCTTGATGTGAAATCTATCAATAACCAGCTTTTTGGGCTGCATGTTAACCCTGTTATCAGAGGTGTTTGCTTGCATACAGCAGTTGCTGAGCAGCTTGGGCAAGTAGAACTTTTCCACCCATTCTGCTTGAGGAGCCCTGAGGGCAGTTGCTTTAAGCAGATTTCTGGACTGGATGGACCATTGGTATGATCCATGTCTTTTCTTACATTCTTACTTTACATCAGCCCAGCAAGAGGACAGCTCAAAGTAGACATCAGTAGGCAGGTAAAGTTCAAATGCACAGTATTACTAATCAAGAAGAGAAGTCCAAGTTCAGGGTGATAGCTAAGATCCAAGTAAGCAAGCAAGCAATCTGTTCAAAGCGAGTAAGAAGCTGTTGAAAGAATAGTATTTAGCAGGAACCAAAAGTCAGCAGCACTGATGATCTGTCCCAAAGCAAAGTCAAGGCAGCAGAGTTGATAGAAAGATATTTTTTCAGCACTAAGCAAGTTCCAACTAAAAGTTTATATGGCCAGTGCTTCCAGAGCCTACCCAAAGTTCAGCAGCAGATCATCAGAACTTTGTCAGGAATCTTACTCATGAGTAAAGATATTACTCATAAGGAGCCCATATGTTATGGGTCTTGAGGAGTTCATTTCATTTCCACTATGTCTCCACCTTCTCCAGAAGGTGCTTGGTGACTGGATGGACACTTTATCTTCTCTCCTGACAGCACAAGTAAGAGGCATTGCTCAAGAGTCCTGTATGGAGTGTATCAGATTCCACAGCTGTTGGAAACTCTGCTTTACTTCTCCAGTGATGCCAGGGATGCTTGGTTCTTGTTAAAGTCAGCTGGGGACACAAGATCCATATACGCTGCCAGGTCAGGCACTTTGTCTAAAGATTCTTGGTCATGCATAAGACAGTTCATCCTACCTCACAGGGTTACTGTAAGGGTAAACTGTTGAAGGATCCTGTATACCTTGGCCACCTGGAGGAAAAAGCAGATATAAATGTAATAAATAAATAAATAAGCAAGCAAGCAAACTATGTTTCTTTTGCTCTCTCTCTCCTTCAAGCAAATTTCTAATGGCTCCTAAAATAGCCAGCTAGTCAGAGAGGTGGAAGAGGAAAGTAAACTTTGGTATTATATTTGTATTTGGTATGCTATTTGGGGAGCTTATTTATTTGCTTCAGAACAGTAATCTTATTCTGTTTAAGTAATCACAAAGTATATGCAAATTTCTTTAGTGATCTCTCCATTTTAATGATCGGTTTAGAAGTTGTGTCAGGAAATATCCTGGATTAGGTGATATAGTTTAAGCTTTGGAAAGAGGTGCCAACCTATTTGATATCTTTAAGTCCGGCCAGATGGTAACAGCAGGGATCAGGCAGTATGGACAACTGGCCAAAGCAAGAAAGATGCGTCTTAGCATTCATAGTCAGCTATTTTCTGCAGTGTCCTAGAAATGAAATCTCCTAGGGTTGCAACTTATCCTTTCACAAGAGCATGAAAAGACAAACTCTTGTGCCATCTGTTCTCAGCAGAATCCTTCCATACAGTTATTGAATTTTCTGCTTCACTCTTTCCAGAACAATGCAGCAGAAGCTATTGCTTTCAACCAAAAACAATAAAATACTAGAAAACAGGAATGCTTGTTTCCTTGGTAGAGCTTTGTGGGTCTGGATAATCAAAATGAATATCCCAAATACCTTTCAGTGGCATTGCAAGTCATACAGGATTTGTAAAAATATGTCAAGAGCTAAAAGGGAAACATGCAAAAAATAAAATCAACCCCCCTTCCTGTTGCTCGCTCAACTTCTGGTCAGAGAGACTAAATCAGGGACTGGAAGCCATGTGTCCTAGTTTACAGAGGACAATCTTGTTTCAAGAGCTGGCAGGGAAGAGTCATCTATTTGAAAATAAGTCCAGTCCAAGTTTGGTCCAAATAGCTCTTGCTATTGTAAAAATCATTCTGTATTTTAAATTCTAATAGTATTTTAGTAGACACCAAAAGGGATGGTTTTTAATATTCTGTATATTACAAAAGCCTTTAGCTACATGCAGTTAAGTCAATGGTAAATATACATATATTTACATATGCAAATTGGTATCTCCCTTCCCACCCTCCACTTGGTGCTAGATAAGTGGTCAATCGACGTGAAAGCAGGTGACAAATTGCAAGCAAAAGGCGCAACGTGTCATCAGTTGGTCCCTGCCGCAGTGTGGACTTTGGCTAGAGATAAGGGAGAATTTTGTTTTCAGTTTCTCGTGTTTGTATTTGGAACAGAAGAAACTTGAGGTTCTTTTTAGTTCTTTTTATTTTAATGGCTTCTTCTATCCTGGTCCAGGGCTCTGAGTATTTAGCTCTTACAAGACTGTCTATTCAACCATGCTAGTGCAGAACTAAGCTAGCTTTCCTTTTTTCTGGGAAATTCCGCCCACAGCTTTAAGGCAGAGAGGAACAGCAAGGGTCTCTCCAGGCTAGAAATAGCTGTACTGACTGAATATGGGCATCTCATCATTCTCAATATGGATGAGGATTTCATTTCAGCTCATTTGTACAAGAATTTACCAAAATTCACGTTTTTCTTTGTCTTTAGGATGGAAAAATCTTGGGAATATTTAGTCAAGTGCTGAAGAAGCCCTATAGATAGCTATCCCATCATATTGGCCCTGAATAGAAAGCCTACCCTGGAATGAAATCTGCAAGGATTTGGAGGAGAGGGATGGTATATGCGCACATTTGGTGACATCTTGTACATCCATTGCATTCATAAAGCACCAGAAAAAAAAAATCTTGCCTGAACTGACATCTTGCTGCTTTGGTTTATGTCATCCTATAGCATGGCAAAGATCAGGATCACACCAGCACAGTGTATGCACAAACCAGTTTGGCATATGGAAAAGGAATTGGAAGTCACAACCAGCTGCCCTTTCAGGACAGCCTCCATGCCCTGAGATAGCCAATGGAAATGCCCTCATGCAGTGCAATTAATGACCAACAAACCTCAAACAACATGGACCAATGTGGGAAAATTACAGTGCCTCCTTACTGAGGAAACAAAGTCATGTCTTATCCGTGCACAAAAGCACACACATCTCCCCAACCCAAAGACTATGGTGCATCTGCCAGAGCTCAGCTGAAATCAATCTCAGATATTTAGGCTTCAGTTCAGTTTCCAAGATAATTTGCTGCTTCATCTGTCTGTGCTGTGTGAGTTTGGACAGGCAGGCCTTTGAGGTTCCTTTCTTATTATCTGGATTTAAGGGGTCAGCCTGAGGTTTTCATTACTCTTAATGCCTGTAATACTGGACATTTGTCCTTAAGCTGCAGTCTGTACCAATCTGGGTAGAATCAAAGGGGCCACTTTTGTGGCTTGTCTTTTCCAAGGAAAGTACCTTGCAAAGCACCTATAAATTCTGATACTTTAACATTTCTTTGCCTTGCATGTCTAGTGTTGACTCCTGTGTTATTCACTTTATATGTCCAGTATAGTCACAGCAAACTGGATCATACTGTACAATGAAGCAGGAGGAGGAGGAGGAGGAGGAAGCAAAGGCATACACATTCACATCTACAGAATTTTGTATACAGTCATGAGTCCAATGTCACATTGGCTACACAAAACTCAGGTATCCTCAACCTAATTTTCACTTGTTTATATGGAGGATAAATGACAATATAAAAAGCAGTAGGCAAGAGCAGAGAAAAACTAAAGGGAAGATGGGACTGGAACAAACACAGGTATTTTATTCATTCATTCATTTGATGTTTAGCCTGCCCCATCAGCCACAAGACTACCTTGTTATATGAGCTATTATTTATTTAGTCCTTTTTCAGTCCATCCAATAGCTACCTGGATGGACTGAAATAGCTACCAGGGCAGATTACAACCAGTTATAAAGCTAGAATGCCATTGTGAAAAACACATAAAATATATAAAATATCATGCAAATATTTAAAATAATAAAATGCAGTGTAAAGCACAATAATAAACACCACAGAAACCAATAGAACAGCCACAGTAACTTAGAATTAGGTTTCTTAAGTGCTCTCAGAATCCCTCAAGAAAGATGCCCCTTTTTTTGTAGGGGAGAGACAGGTTTACTCCTTTCTGACCAGGAGATAAGAAACTTCAGCAGTGCAGTGCCAACTTTTTGGCAACCAAACAAAGACCTGGTATGCTACATTTCTATCAAAGTCTAACAAAAACTCTTCTGTTTCTTCCCTTTCTGGTGCACACTTTTCTTTTCTCTTTTTTTAATTTTCTTTTTTAATTATTTTCATAGAAGGCACACTCTTCAAAGCCAATATGACAATGCTGTTTTCATCAAAGACACACTCTTTTCAAAGCTAATATACAGAGATGTTATATCAGAGGTTGGCAGTATAAAGCACTCCAAAAGTTGGGACTACCACAGCACCCATCATCCACAACCGAGTCATGCTCTCTAGGGATTGTGGGACCTGCAGTTGAAAACTTCTGGGAGGGCATCCTGTCGCCTCCTCCTGTTGCTACATAACCCATAGCTTCAACTCGAGACTTCAGCACTATTTAATTTCACTGGTGGGCAAGGAAGCTGCTCAGAAAGAGGTCAGGAGAGGTGAAGGCTGGCCGTGGCACAGACATGTGCAGCCAGGGCATGGATGAAGAGCAGCTGCCTCTGCCTCCTCCTCCTCCTCCTAGTCTGCTATTTGACACTTGCCTACTTGCCTGGGGAACAATGTGGGCTGGGTTAGTTGCCCGCCCTTCCTTCCTTCTTCCTTCCTTCCTTGTTTACCCTATTGGCCATGACTGGCTGTGTGGATGGTATAGCTTGTTTCAGACACACCACCCTAAACTGTGAGACAAAGAATCATGCTATGAGGGTAGTTGGTGCCCTTAGATTATGACATGTATGTTCCACATGGTCTTGTGGAAAGAGACACCCTGAAACACCTTTTAAGACTGGAGTCTCTAGTATGGTGTCCCTGTAGAGAGACATAGAAACAGAACATAGAAACAAAGCAAGTCAGAAGGAGCCTCCCGAGCCATCTAGTCTGACCCCTGGCTCCACTCATGTAATCCCCAAGATGTGGTTGTCCAATCTGTCCTTGAACACCCTCACTGATGGGGCCCCAACCACCTCCCTTGGAAGCCCATTCCATATCCTATGCCTTGCTTGACACCCACCAAATCTGCTGGCCCTCTGGATAGCAATTTATTAATTTCTTTAATGCCCAATAGCCAAAGTGTTCTTTCTTAAGACTTTTGTAAATTAAGCAATATGATATATTTTGATTTTTTAAAAGTGAAGTGCTGCCCTCTAGCCTCATTTTTATTTGTGATCAGATTACTTGCAACTTGGTTCTTGAGCAAATTATTTTTCTTCTCCCCAATTTGCCTTCAAGAAAATGAGGTTTGACAGATTGACTTTGTCTCTGAAGGAGAAAGAGGATACATACTTCTATCAGACTTGGAACTCTTTTTATCATTGGCTAGAGAAACAGGACTATACATAGATTTGAATATATTTATGGATTGCTATTAAAAAAAATGGGGGGCTGACCCAGCAGCTCAGATGTTTCTGATGACTGATGTTTTTTAGTTTCTTTTTTTTAGTTTGTAGAAAATAATAATAAAATTTACTCAACAACAAAGAAGAAAGAAAGAGAGAGAGAGAGACAGAGGGACAGAGAGAGATACAGAGAAAATGAGGTTTGGATTTTTGTTTTGTTTTCTTTTGTTGATCAGAAATGACTGCCTTGGTAGCCATATAGTGTGAGAGCACCCCACCACCCACAATTAATATTTCAAATGTACCCACAACCCATAAAGCTTGGGCTCCTCTGTTTTAATATTAATGGGGACTTTTAAGGAGATAGGAAATACTGAAACAGAAGGAGGTTTCCTCAGAGCAAAACCTTTAAGGCCACAAGGACCTCTACTTGAGGCTTCTGATTCATCTAGACCAAGGAGATGCAGAAGCAGGTAAACTTTTTTGGCACATAAATATGTAGAGAGTGGATAGAAGGAATGCTAACAGAGGCCCTGAGCTTAGGCCCAAAGAAGGCTAAGAAGGATAACTGCTCCCCTATCTTGGAGGGAGGTTTAGCATTATGTTCCAAGAAAACTTTCCAGGGAATCAACAGAAAATTCCTATTAAAGTTGATTTTTAAAAAATACCCAAACTTTCCAAAGTCTTCTCTTTATTTAGTGGATATTTGAGCAAAGACATATAATCTCTTTTCATCTGAATCTCTCAGGCTGCCCTCCATGCAATGCTTGTGCAACAGAATCGCTATTTAAACATATGTAATAAAATTACAAATATAATTTGCCACGTTCTGATAAGCCATATTATTACTTTAAAAGGAAAGAGTGCTGATTCTATTTAGAGAGTAGATCAATGGCTTCAAGGTCAACACCAAAGGTGATAAAACATGACCTATATATTTAGGCATCTGAGTTTTACCAGATAAGATAGACAATGTCTAATCAATTAGCCTAGCTGTCTACTACCTCCTTAGAAAAATAAAGGAAGTTGAGAATAGTGGCACAGAGAATATCTGGCTTTCTGTTAGTATGGTTTTTATTTCTAAATTGTCCCACAGGCCACAGCAACATAAATGAATGCAAACAAATGCAAACAAACATACCAGCATGTTATGCAAACATTGTGACAAGATTGCTCAGAGACAATACAAAAATAATCAGTAAAATTGTACTTGCATTTGAATAACATGAAATGTGAACAACTAATAACACAAGCTGGAAAATGCATTTAGATAGACTGCTGTTTGGCTAGTGTACCCAAATGCAAAACATCTTCAGTCTGAGATATATAATAAATATTAAACTTGAATTGATAGAGACATTTTATTAGTATTTTAAAAAATAATCATGATTGTAAAGTCAAATGTAGTTTTAGGGACCTTCAGCGAACCTGTCTAATTTTAATGACATTTTCACCATTCTTGATATTTTTCTGTATTTATCTTTTAACACAATAAGATTTTTTTTAAAAAAAATCCATATACTGGCAATTTCTTTCCTATTCCTTGTATTCAAAGAAATGTTGAACATCCTTAATCCCAGAATTATGATTCATATACTCAGGTTGTGCTTAACATAAATTAAGTCACGCTTAGTGTGAAAGGCTGGGCTAGATAAATCACAAGCCGGAATTAAGATTGCTGGAAGAAGTATCAACAATCTCAGATATGCAGATGATACCACTCTAATGGCAGAAAGTGAAGAGGAACTAAAGAGCCTCCTGATGAGGGTGAAAGAGGAGAGTGCAAAAGTTGGCTTGAAACTCAACATTAAGGAAACTAAGATCATGGCATGTGGCCATATCACTTCCTGGCAAATAGATGGGGAAGAAATGGAAGTAGTGACACATGGGCTCTAAGATCACCGCAGACCATGACTGCAGCCAATAAATTAAAAAGCTCTTGCTCCTGGGGAGGAAAGCTATGGCAAATCTAGACAGCATGCTAAAAAGCAGAGACATCACCCTGCCGATAAAAGTTCGTAAAGTCAAAGCTATGGTTTTCCCAGTTGCAATGTATGGCTGTGAGAGTTGGATCATAAGGAAGGCTGAGTGCCAAAGGATTGACATTTTTGAATTGTGGTGTTGAAGACTCCTGAGAGTTCCTTGGACTGCAAAGAGATCAAATCAATTAACCCTAAAGGAAATCAACCCTGTTTGTTCTTTAGAAGGACAGATACTGAAGATGAAACTCTAATGCTTTGGCCACCTAAGGAGATGGAGGGACCCTTTGGAGAAGACCCTGATGATGGAAATTATTAAAGAAAAATGAGAAGGGGGAAGCAGAGCTTGACGTGGCAGGATGGGGTCACCGGGGCAGTGGAGGTGGGTGGACTCCAGGGGATGGTGGAGGACAGGAGAGACTGGAGGAATGTTGCCCATGGGGTTGCAGAGTTGGACATGACTTTGTGGCTAAACAACAACAACAAAGTGTAAACAAGCAACAAATTACAGTGAAAAAACTACCATTAATGAGGGCATTTGGGCAAGCTAAATTTGCAGCTTACCCTTATCATCTCATAGATGGATCTTGGTTGTTCACTGAACATCCCTCTGCAATAGAAATAGACCTGGCAAAAGTTATACCATTGTAAGACATATCAGGATGAGTACCTAGAACTTTTGGATTCTTCTGCTTGACTTCATGCTGCAGCCAGGGTAGTTATGGGTCCTACTGTCACTCATTTGTAGGGCTGTCAGAGTAAAGCCTTCTGTTTGAAGATGCCCACTTTCTGAAGGGTTCTGCAGGCCAAGTGCAGTTAATTCGTTTACATGATCTGTATACCACATTACATGTGATAAACTATCCAAGCGGTGAATAATAAAAGTGGCTAGGTGGGGGGAAGACCAAGAAGGAGACTAAGTAATAATTGAAATGCAGAAATGAAACCTTCAGAATGTGCCAGTAAAAGTGGCTAATTCATGATTTACATGAACCTGTTTTCAGCACCTGACAATGTTGGTGCCAATGTTAACAGGCAAGCAATTCCCTGGAATGGAAGCCACTGGAGGCTCTTTTCCAAGTGGACTTCATGTGCAACCACCAGGAATGCTTCATAGCCAGGTTCACATGTTCGCAAAGGAAACCCTAAGTATTCTAGTACATGGTATTTTCATATCAGGAACCTGTTCAGTAAAATAAAGGTGCCTTCCACCAGGTTAGTAGAAAAGCCAACTACATCCCAGTACCACTTTATTGGGAATGAAACTCAACTGGAATCACTTCTGAGTAGACAGCTCTATGACTGGGTGGTTAATGATTTTTTTATCTACCTTATAAAAATGGTGGAAATGAGAAGAAGTAGACCTTATCTTAGAAGCAAACTTACGAATGGCTGCATTCTATTTCAGGCTGTATTTGATTGGATGGACCACAAGGACATGGCTTTCTGGTTAGCAGCATTAGAAACAGACCATTTCTAGATTCCCACTAACTTGCCTGTGCTTAGGTTCAGCAGCCAAGAGACTGAGGCACAGTTTGGGGGAACTAACCTGATTGGCCCCATGTGTGCCATCTTGATTTCGCTTGAAAGCCAGGGAAACCAGAGGAGATGAGGTTAAGTGGGAGGAGCGTGCTGATGCTGAGTTTGGTGCCTAGCCATATGTACTCTTTTGCAGAGGACAGTCCTCTATTTGAAGGGCTGTCCAGTCCTTGTCCAGTGGAAAGCTAAAGAAACGGCCTTGAAGCTACCCATCAGCAGCAGCTGGATGACAGACGGAGGAAGTCATACCAGAAGCCTGGGCATAGCCAACCTCATTATGGTGAGATGTACTGTATTTGTAGTCAAATGATAATTAATAATTGTTGTAAGCAACAATAATTACTTATGAATGAGTAATTCATAGTAATTACTTTGAAAATTGGCAGGTGCTCATTTTATGCAAATCAGTGTCCTCTTTTGACCTCTTTTTTATGAACCGCGTCCTCTGTTTTGGCAGCTCACAAGCTGCTACCCTATTGCAGAAGTGGTCTTTAAAACTGGGACACCAAGGCACCCATACCCTGGGTATGGGCTTCTGGGAGGCAGAATTCAGTATGCTCATGGGGCATTAAACATCTCCCTCTGATTGCAAAATCACCACAGTCATCACAGCTGCCATGCTTTTGTGCACAGGGATGGTGGCAGGGAAAGATGCTGCCCCTGCCGAACAGCTGTGGGAAGGGGCAGTATTTGCTGTCCAGAAGCTATGAGATTCCACTTGATGCTCTTGATACTCTTCAATCACAGTGAGAAATATGGAAAATGGAAGGACATTTCTAAGACAGACACACACTTCACCAAAAGCATGCTGATTTTCTCCTGTTACTTTGAAATAGCAAGAGTTACCTTTGATATTTATTTATTTATTTATTTATTTATTTATTTATTTTATTAAAACATTTTTATGCCGCCCCATTCGCCTCGGCTTACAACAATAAATTAAAAAATAATTATATTATTAAATTAAAAAATATAAACATTAGAATAAAAATACAAAAATACAATATAAAATAAGCTACCCTGGCCAGATAAAATCCAATAATATTAACAGTTAAAATGCCACTTATTTACTAGATGTTGCAAAAGCTTCTTTACTAATTGACCCATTCATAAATATTGCATTCCAAAATTATCTAAGGAGAAGCCAGACACTGTTTAATTAACCTGGAAAAGGGATGAGGATTTTTTTCTGGTCTCAAAGCCAATGGTTGATTACTATATCCCAGGAAACCAACCAGAGAATAATGAGCCAAATCAACTATATCCACATCATATATAGATGAATCAGAAGCAATCTGTAAATGATTAGGTTTCATGAGGAACCAGCCCTGATCTGTTTGACACATCATGCTGCCATTTTTAAAAGGTCAGACTCCATTTGAACATCCAGACTAAGGCTGGTCTATGACCCCATGGAAAAAACAGGACAGAAACACAGCCTCTTCTTTTCCCTTCCTTTTTGGATTCCCCAGTAGTAATCCTCCCAGATCAGGGCTACTCAGGTGGCCAGAACCAAAGCAGCCAGCACTATAGTCACAGAATTAGTCCCAAGTCCTGCTGGAGCTCTCAATCTACTGACAAGTACGAATGGGAAGTCCTGTGGGGTGAACTATGGAAGATCTCTTTCCTCCTGAAAAGCCCTGATCTGGCCTCAGCATCAGCGGTCCTCCTGTTTGCTCCTGTCCCTGCATCCTGCCAGACCATTCCTGGCGCATATCCTGCATCTTGCAGTGTATCCTGTCCAAGGAACCTGCACCTCTCTTTCTCCTCCTCCTGGTTCTTGCTCCTGCCCACATCCTTGTTCTGTGACCCTGACTTACTTGGACTTTACTACTAGCTTGCCATTAAAACTTACATTTGGACTCTGTCTCACCTCAAGCTCTGTTGTCCTGGTCCTGGTGCCTCTGTTTTGTCTCTGGCCACTCATGTCCCAGCCCTGGACTGTGACTCACACAGCTTGCTAAATCAGTCCAGTTTGGAGAAGGCTGATGTAAGCACTCAGACACTGCTGAGCAAAGCTGGCCTGGTACATTTCACAAAGCACCTTAACTGGGGCAGACATCTTAATGCTACTATTGAACCAAAACAAAGAGAGGGGATCCATGTCAACTGAGTCTTTCCATGTACCACAGTTCACCCTTGTTTGCTTGAACGGTCACAAGAAACAGGACAGAGTTTGTGTGTGTTTCTTGCCAACACTTTCCCCTTGCGTTATGAGGGGTGGGGGGAAGCCTCCTGTTATTTTAAACTTCAAAGCAGCTAAAAATAGTTCATTTCCCAAAAAGAAAGGCAAACAAAAGGAAGAAATCTTATCTGCATTTCTTTTCACATCCTTTATTCTAATGGTGATGACATCTAGCCATGCAGCAGCAGCAGCAGCAGCAGCAGCAGCAGCAGTACAAGAAATATGTTGGCACAAAGGCCAACATTTAATATCCTGGAATGAAGCCAAATGGATTCCTTCTCTCTGTGATGCTCTTTCTTGCTCCTTTCCAATTTTTTGTCCTGCTTGGAGCATAGCCAAGAGATGGGTATTATACTTTTCTAGCCAGACACTGCTAATATGTATTGGAAAATGACCCTCCTTGATGGATTAGGGTGCCTGGTAGAATGATTGCAAGAAGCCAGTTCTAGCATGGGAAAAAAGAAGGTGATTTTGAGTCAGTCTATGCTGGAAGAGCTGCTCAGGAGAGGGGTCCAGCTTTCACTGCATTGGTCCCAGTCCGGATTTTTTCTGTGAAGACTAAAAGCAATGTGGGGTTTATTCTAATATGCAGTTGGACTCTTTTTAAAGCAATGTATAGTGGAAACCAAGTATTTGTGGAGATGGGTATACAACATTTCATCTTTTTGTTGTTTTCCATTAGACAAAGATCTGGAATGTGGGGCTGTAGCAGGCTCTTGTGCAGTGGAAACAAGGCTCAAAATAAGCCCTGGTGTGGGGTAGCAGAAAATGCCCTGGAATATCAGGAGGATGACTCAGCTGGATTAGGTTGTCTGAATCAGCAAAACTCAAACTTGACAATGTCTCTGAATTCCAATGCAACTCTTGTCCGCACTTATGTCTGTATCAGATTTCAGCCTTTGTGTTTTATTTTCCTTCTTGATGGAAAATGTGCATTGTCATGTACATTTTACAAATGTAGCCATAAATTATGCACATTCTTAAATGAGCTGTTTCTTTTCCTGATGATTAAAGCACAGTTTTTATATGTACTTCTGAAATGTGCACACTTTTAGTACTTTCTGCTACCCCCAACCTCACCTGCTCCCCCGCCCCCACTGCCAATTGTATCACAAAGTCAAACATATAGAGATTTTGACTACGGTTTGTGTTTGGAGTCCGTTTTACTTCTGGAAAGTAAAAACTAGGTAAATTCTGGCCAACCATTCTGGTTGCTCACTCTTAGTCACAGGTAGAGATGAGGATAAAATGGAGCTACCTTGGGTTCCTCAAAAGAGGAAGAAAAGGTGGGATATAGATGCAATGTAGTAACATTAATAAATAAATTCCTTGAACATTCCTAGTGTGGGCATGCACACCACCTCGTGAGGCTGCAGAATTTTAAGACAGCAAAACACATGGGAATAAGCAAAAGGAAACGGATGGACTACTGAGCCACTCTACATGTTACAGTATCTTTCTGAGACATTCCCATTCAACGAAGAGCAAATGCATGAAGAGCAGGGCTGCGGCATTCTCACCCACTTTCCCTACCTGTATGCATTGCCCTGTACAGGTAAGGGGTGAATATCTGACATGGAGAGCCTCTTCTATCCATGGAGCTTCTCCACACAATTTGGAGGTTTCTGAATCCTATGGTGATCCTCCCCAGATGAAGAAGGATCTCCAGTTCAGAAGTCAATTTCAGATGATAGAGGGGTGTGATCCTGTCCCTCACTGTCTTACTCCACACTGAGCTGCAAATCAGACTACTGCAGTGGGCCCATTTTGGACTATTCCAGTTGGGGTGTTAGACAGGGAAATTATAGAACGTAGAAACATAGAGCCAGTCAGAAAGGGCCTCCCGGGCAATCTAGTCTGACCCCTGGCTCCAGCCGGCTCTGCTCATGAAATACCTAACATGTGCATGCCCAGCCTCTCTTTGAATGCCCTCCCATGGAAACCCATTCCATACCCTCGGGGTTCCAACTGTCAGGAAGTAATTCCTGGCATCCAAATTGAACCTTGGTTTCCTGAACTTTGCATGACATGATTGGAGCTGGCTGGAGCCATGGGTCAGACTAGATGGGCCAGGAGGCCTCTTCTGACTCATTCTGTTTCTATATTTCTATGTTATATTCTTGAGTGTTCATCTTTGTGAAATGCTAATGGTATATATTCAACTAGTATTTCAGAAAGAGTTTATATCACACCTTTCACTGTGAAGTACTAATTTAATGTTGTGCCACACTTACAACAATTATTCCTGAATGCCTATTGCCTTAGATTTCTGTGTTAATGGTATGCTTTTATTCCAACTATTATTTGAAGTAGCATAAATATATGAATTTTTCCATCAAGGTAAGATGAAGATATGTATTTTGCTACAGCGTGGCAGGATGAAAAAGATGTTTGCTTCAATGAATGGCAAAATGCCCATCTTGCGGGGAGGGGAGGGTTGTTTGTTTGGCTGCTTCTCTTTCACCACAGATTGGGAAGGTGGATTTTTGCGTAGGTGAACCTGTTGATACTGTGGGCTTGCTTTAGGCACCAGGGAAAAACTTCCATACTCAAGTATCTGAAGTATTGCATATGTTTGTTTTATCTGCTTCGTTTGTGTTGTAAATTGTGTATTGCAGTGAGCAAGTGAGTCCGAGATCAAATCGAGCCAGAGCTTTCTCTGGAAGCGAAAATGACACAACTGAGGCTGTCCTACTTTGGGCATATCATGAGAAGGAAAATATTCCTGGAGAAGACAATCATGCTAGGGAAGGTCAAAGGCAGAAGAAGAAAAGGGAGACTGGCTGTGAAGTGGACTGACTCCACCAAGGAAGCAACAGCCCTGACTTTAGAAGAGCTGAATGGAGCTGTCATTTTGGAGAGCTTTCATTCATGGGGTTGCCATGAACCAGAGACAGCTTGATGGAACATAAATGCACACTGAATTTGTTCCTTTAATTAAAATTATTAGTGGAATCATTTTTGATGAAGGGCAGTGAAGGAAGGAGAGATGCAACCAACCAACCACACCAGGTGAGCAGGCAGAACTGGGGCATTAATATCCAACATTACAAAAAAACCTAAAAAACAGAGGGAAAAACTGGCACATCTGTGAATTGAATAGTAACAGATGATCCTTGAACTGACTCAGCTTAAAAGGTTCTGGAAAAATATAAATGAGATTCTGAGGGGGGAAATGGACATAATTATTTGGGACTGCCATTTTTATAAAATTTTAATTCTTTTCTGACCCTGCTGCTACTTTTTAAATAAAAGTAGCTTGATTCTTAGAAAATAGAATGAGAAGCTTTTACAGTCCACAGATCCACCTGTGTAGCAGGATAGAGATGGCTAAATTTGTCAAATTCAGTGTTGTTTGGGCAGTCCTTTTTTCTCACCTCTAGTTCATCCTGCCTCATTTCTACATCAGTTTGAAAAAATCAGTCTGCATAACAGTCCGTGCATATATTCATTCATGGGCATTTTGTAGCTATATGCAATTTGGCATGCATTTTCAAATTTGCAAGTAGTTTTTCCATAGAAAAAGTGATACAAATCAATTTGCAGGGAAAATGAAATACTGCCATGGACTAAAATTATTTTGAAGTGGGATAGTGGAGTTCTGCAGAGATTGGTGCTCAGATCCAATTAGTGGTAGGACAGTGATACTCTACCTCCTTAAAACATTGTGTGTAACGGGGAATACGATGCTTGTGAAGTTGGAGGCTGAGAGAGATTTTGAGGAATGGGTGAATGGGAGAGACACGTGAACTATTTCATGCACCTGTCACTTTAAGCCCTTGAGCGTGTACTTGCCTCCCAGTTACAGAAAGAGATTGCAAGTAAATCAAGTGTTCTTGTCATCTGAACAGTGTCAGCTTAAATGGCTTCTCAATCAATCACCCTTCATATTGGAAACTCCAGGGCAATGCATCTCTCTCTCAAGCCAACCAATCAAACTCACTTGGCTGACAAGCTGTAGGAAAAAGCAAATCATGAAGTCAGTTATAATTCCAATAAACGTCATTGGTATCAAACCCATCCTGACACAGCACCCGTCCCACGCAAGGCCAGCACTGCTGGAGAGCAGCTCCCGCTTTGAGTAAGCAGACCTGATGAGGCTGGGGCCAAAGCTCTGTGCTTCGTTAGCAAACAAGCATCTACAGTAGCACCCACACCAAACAACACTGACTTTTCTCTATTTACCATTGCATGAATTGTGGCTATCAGTATGGGAATGCCCATATTCCAGTTCCACTTACTGGTGGCCACTGGGATTGGGTGCCAAAGCTCATAACATAACAGCATGTCCTCTTCATGTCCTCCCCAGTTCAATGAGGCAGATCCAGTTTTATGGCGGGGAAAAGCAAATGTATCTAGAGAGAACAAATGAGATGGTATCTGACCCTGCTCATACTTTGCCCCCATTTTGCCTTTTGAGATTAATCAATCAACTGATTGTAGGGCTTTGATTCTGTCCTGGGGCAGGGGTTTATTTGAAAATGTAGTTGCTGCATAAAACAGCCCTTGCCAACATGGTGCCTTCCAGACTATCAGTAATGCTGGCTAGGGCTTATGGGAGCTGCAGTCCAAAGCATCTGGAGGGCATCAGATTGAGCAAGGCTGCTCATTGGCAGTGCAGACTGGCAAAAAGCCATGTGTTCCTTTCCAAAATACATCGTGTCCTTTGAGAGTTAAAGCTGAGCACTAGCAAACCCTTTGCAGGGTTCTCTAAATGTTTGACATAATACTTGCAATGTACAATGCCATTTTCTTCTGCACCCTTTTCCTTTCGTCAAAGACCAAAACTCCCATCTCACTGGGAAAGTGGGACTGGGGAGCAGCTCCTGGGTTTACAAGGTTTTTACTCTGTCTTCATTGGAGCTCAACACCCCCAAAAGCATAGGAAATGATCCATGGAATCAGAGCAAATACAAATCCGTGGGAGCCTTCATCTGCCTTTCTGTCGCTGTGATCCCAGCCCATCCTGCTGACTGCAAACTTAGGTGAAAAAGCAGAGTCACTCCCCTTTCCTCCCTGAAAATGAACGTCAAATGAGAGACGCCTGTTTGGAACATTCCTTTAAAAATAGAACTATCCTGACAAATCCAGTTACCCTGACAGCACTTCTAGTAGACAGGTGAGTTCTCCAAACAAAGTCTTTGTACTCCCTCTTCAAAGGGAGAGAGGGGAGCAGCCTAAAACGAACCCTTGCTCACACATCTAAGCCAGTTTGAATCACATTCAGCTGTTTCTTTGTTGACATTTCTTCCTTGCTCACAAACCTCACTGCATACATACAGAACACCTCCTGCTGCTGCTTTATTTATAAAGGTGGTGCAATTCTTCAATATCATATTTATCAATTGGGTAACAGAATGTAGCACTTCCTGATCTAACAACTGTGCTCCAAATGGCCTGATAGCAAATCCTTGTGGTTAATGACTGATATTTTCTGTTTAATGTTGCAGTGCAGCCTAAATGTCATGACATATTTTGAATTTTGCATCCAGCTGCATGATGCAGGATACAGGATAACACAATAAAAAAATGTCTTCAACAAGAAATAGAGCCAGGACGAGTTTTTTCTGAGCAATGGCACAGAAATTACACAGACACATACAACATAAGCATGGTATACAATGCATACTAAAGTATGTTGGAAAAAAGGAAATGGGGAGAAAGAACCACAGGGCTACTATGCATGAAGCTTGAGTGATATATTTAGAAACTGTTCCTTGATTATAATCCAAAAGCTTTCTCCACTGAGAGACATACCATATAATGGTTAGATATTTCCTCCACCATTTTGCCTGATCTCACCTTTCTGCCCCTCCCCAGGTTGGAGGATCTAGGCTCAAGTCCCTAAGCTTATTGGATGACCAGGGACACTTACTCATTCTCAGCCTAACCTATTTCACAAGGTTACTGTGAAAATAAATGAACAGGAGAAGTTGGCTGCCTTTGGTCTTTGGAAGTGGAGGAGAAGCAAGATAGAATACTGCATCCTGTTCTGGGCACCAAGATTTAAAAATGATGCAACTATTGTCTAGGACAGTGAGGGCAAAACTTTTAAAGACCAAGTGCCCACACTGCAAGCCAAAACACACTTGTTGTTGTTCCTGCTCGCAAACTCGTGACCGACCCATCACGACCCCATAGACAATATTCCTACAGGCCTTCTTGTCCTCCACCATCTCCTGGAGTCCACTTAAGCTCACACCGACTGCTTCAGTAACTCCATCTAGCCACCTCATTCTCTGCCATCCCCTTCTTCTTTTGCCATTTGTTGTTCCCAGAATTAGGCTTTTCTCCAGTGAGTCCTTCCTTCTCATTAGGTGGCCAAAGTATTGGAGTTTCATCTTCAGTATCTGGCCTTCTAAAGAGCAGTCAGGGTTGATCTCCTCTAGAACAGACTGGTTTGATTGCCTTGCAGTCCAAGAGACTTGCAGGAGTCTCCTCCAGCACCACAATTCAAAGGCTTCAATTCTTTGGTGCTCAGCCTTCCTTATGATCCAACTTTCACAGCCATACATTGCAACTGGGAAAACCATAGCCTTGACTATACGCACTTTCCTTGGCAGGGTCATGTCTCTGCTTTTTAGTATGCTGTCTAGATTTGCCATAACTTCCCTCCCCAGGAGCAAGTGTCTTTTAATTTCTTGGCTGCAGTCCCCATCTGCGGTGATCTTAGAGCCCAGGAAAATAAAATCTGTCACTACCTCCATTTCTTCCCCATCTATTTGCCAGGAAATGATAGGACCGGATGCCATGATCTTACTTTCCTTAATGTTGAGTTTCAAGCCAACTTTTGTGCTCTCCTACTTCACCCGCATCAAGGAGGCTCTTTAGTTCCTCTTCACTTTCTGCCATTAGAGTGGTATCATCTGCATATCTGAGGTTGTTGATATTTCTCCTGGCAATCTTAAATCCAGCTTGTGATTCATCTAGCCCCGCCTTTCTCATGATGTGCTCTGCATATAAGTTAAATAGGCAGGGCGACAGTATATAGCATTGCCGAACTCATTTCTCAATTTTGAACCAATCAGTGGTTCCGTGTCCAGTTTTCACTATTGCTTGTTGACCTGCGTACAGGTTTCTCAAGAGACAAATAAGATAGTCTGGTACTCCCATCTCTTTAAGAACTTGCCACAATTGGTTGTGATTCACACAATCCAAGGCTTTAGCATAGTCAATGAAGCAGAAGTAGATGTTTTTCCGGAACTCCCTAGCTTTCTCCATGATCCAGCAGATGGTGGCAATCTAGTTCCTCTGCCTCTTCAAAATTCTATCTGTACTTCAGGTAGTTCTCGGTCCACATACTGCTGGAGCCCAGCTTGTAGGATTTTGAGCATAACTTTGCTAGCATGTGAAATGAGTGCAATGGTGCGGTAGTTTGAATATTCTTTGGCATTGTCCTTCTTAGGAATCGGAATGTAAACTAACCTTTTCCAATTCTGTGGCCACTATTGAGTTTTCCAAATTTGCTGGGATATTTTACTGCATCGTTTTTTAGGATTTTGAATAGCTCAGCTGGAATATTGCCGCCTCCACTAGCTTTGTTGTTGCTCAGACTTCCTAAGGCCCATTTGACTTCACATTCCAGAATGTCTGGCTTAAGGTCATTGACCACTCCATTGTGGTTATCAGGGACGTTAAGCTCTTTCTTGTATAGTTCTTCTGTGTAATCTTGCCACAACTTCTTCTGCCTCTGTTAGGTCCCTGCCATTTTGGTCCTTTATCATGCCCATCTTTGCATGAAATGTCCCTTCATATCTCCAATTTTCTTGAAGAGCTCTCTGGTCCTCCCTATTCTATTGCTTTCTTCTATTCCTTTGCACTGTTCATTTATGAAGGCATTCTTATCTCTTCTAGCTATTCTCTGGAATTCTGCATTCAATTGGGTGTATCTTTCTCTTTCTCCCTTGCCTTTCGCTTGCTTTCTTTCCTCAGCTATTTGTAAAGCTATTTGCTTTCTTGCATTTCTTTTTCTTTGGGATGGTTTTAGTTTCTACCTCTTGTACAATGTTGCGAACTTCCATCCATAGTTCTTCAGGCACTCTGTCTATCAGATCTAATTCCTTAAATCTATTTGTCACCTCTACTGTATATTCATCAGGAATATGATTTAGGTCATACCTGACTGGCCTAGTGCTTTTTTCCTACTTTCTTCAATTTAAGCCTAAATTTTGCAACCAGAAGCTCATGATCTGGGCCACAGTCAGCTCCTGGTCTTGTTTTTACTGACTGCATAGAGCTTCTCCATCTTTCGCTGCAGCGCACATAGTCACTCTGATTTCTGTGTTGACCGTCTGGTGATGTCCATGTGTAGAGTCGTCTCTTGAATTGTTGGAAAATAGTGTTTGCTATGACCATCGTATTCTCTTGACGAAATTCTACCAGCCTGTGCCCTGCTTCATTTTGTACTCCAAGGCCAAACTTGTCTGTTATTCCAGTTATCTTTTGGCTTCCTACTTTAGCATTCCAATCCCCCATGATGATAAGGACATCATTTTTGGGTGTTAATTCCAGAAGGTGCTGTAGGCCTTCACAGAACCGGTCCGCTTCAGCCTCTTCAGCACCAGTGGTTGGGGCATAGACTTGGACTATTGTGATGTTGAACGGGTTGCCTTGGATTTGAATTAAGATCATTCTGTCATTTTGGAGATTGCATCCTAGTACAGCTTTTCCTACTCTTTTATTAACTATGAAGGCTGCTCCATTTCATCTGAGGAATTCATGCCCGCAGTAGTATCCCTGATGGTCATCTGAATTAAATTCACCCATTCCTGTCCATTTTAGTTCACTGATTCCTATGATGTCAATGTTCAGTCTTGTCATCTCTTGTTTGACCACACTTATTTATCGCAAAGTGCCAACATTGCAATAAAACCTGAAAAATGTGGTCTTGGTTTAGAAAAAACAGTTCACACTCAGTCCAAGCTCCTCTATATATTTTATTTATTATTATTTATTTAAACATTTCTATGCCGCCCCTTGCCGAAGCCTCGGGGCGGCTCACAACACAAAATAAAATACAATAAAATACAAAAATAACAATATAAAATTAGCAATATTAAATAAATAACAATATAAAAGAAGTCGCCCTGGCCAGATAAATAAGCAGATATTGTTAACAATTAAAATGACGCTATCCTTGGCAGCGCACTGACAAGACATGCAAAAGCTCAGACGAGTTACGGCTAATCAGCAGGGGCTCATGATGTCAAAACCTGGGGCTGTGATTCCTTTCCGAGCACACGCATGGCCCCTATGTGCTCTGTTATCCAACAATTAGCGAATGGAGTGATGCTGGGGTGACTCGGCTCACATGTAAACAAAGAGGGCTCTGCATGCCCACTGTGTCAAGCATGCCATAGGGTCACCACCACTGGCCTAACCTTAATATAACCCCCTAACCTTAATATAAGGGTAAAATACAATTGAAAGGGGCAATTTTCAAAAAGTCTTCCCTGATTAACTTTTTCTGCACACCTCAACATTTCTGCCCATTCTAAACACAATCCAACCATCAAAATCGTGCCAGGACTCCTCGTTTTTCTAATCTTATCCATACTCTGGTGCAGACCCCTAACCCTAATAAAGGGATAAAATACCATTAAAAATAGGGCAATTTTGAAGAAGCCGTACCCTTTTCTGAACAGGTCATCATTTCAGCCCATTCCAAAAACATTCCTACAATCAAACTCATGCCAGGACACCTCATTTTTCTAACCACAACTGTACCATGGTGCACACACCTAACCCTAATAGAGGGGGAAAGTTCCATTGAAAAAGGTTTCTTTGAGTAGCTTTTCCTGCATAGCTCATCATTTCTGCCCATTCTAAAAGCATCCCAACCATCAAATTCAGGTCAGGACACCTCATTTTTCTAACCCTAACCCTACCCTGGTGCACACCCCTAATCCTAATACAGGGGTAATGTTCCATGAAAATAATGCAATTTTGAAAATGCCATCTTTGAGTAGGTTTTCCTGCACAGCTCATCATTTCTGCCCATTTTAAGCACATCCCAACCATCAAATTCATCCCAGAAGACCTTGTTTTCTAACCCGAACCCTACCCTGGAGCACACTCCTAACCCTAATAGAGGGATAAATTTCCTTTGAAAATAATGTGATTTTGAAAAAGCCTTCTTTTAGTAGCTTTTTCTGCAAAGTTCATAATTTCATCCCATTCTGAACACATTCCAACCATCAAAATCATGCCAGGACACCTCCTTTTTCTAACCCTAACCCTACCCTGGAGCACGCCCCTAACCCTAATATAGGACTAAAGTTCCATTAAAAGTAATGCAATTTTGAAAAAGCCTACCTTGAGAAGCTTTTTCTGCACAGCTCTTCATTTCTGCCCATTCTAAGCACATTGCAGCCATCAAATTCATGCCAGGACACCTCATTTTTCTAACTCTTACCCAGTGATGGTGAACCTTTTAGAAACCAATTGCCCAAACATCCATGCAAAACCCACTTATTTATCACAATGTGCCAACCCTATAAGCAAATATATGTATATCCTTGGCAGTGCACGGACTGGCCATGTGAAAACTCATTACATCATCACCTGGCGCCTCTATTCCTTTCCGAGATGTGTGTGTCCCCTGTGTGCGCTGTTGTCCGATGCTCGGCTGCTGGGATGATGCTGGGGCGAGTTACCCGCATGCTGACAGAGAGGGCTTTGCGTACCTGCTGTGGCACGCTTGCCATAGGTTCCCCACCACTGGTCTAGGAAGTAGATATAAAAATTAGTAGTAGTAATAAAGAATAAATTCCCTTCTGCCATATTTTTACAACACTGAATAAAGGATAAAGATCACCCTTTGGTGATATTAATCTGCTTGTGTCTTTTCAAAATGGCATGTAAAACTCAGGAAGATGGGGTGAGATAAAGGTATATTTACTCTGCGCTTTTCCTAATCCCTAACATGAAGGAAAAGATGCAACAGCACTTAAAAGAGAACCATTTGCCTTTAAGATTTCCTCTTCACTCCCAAAGCTGGGTACAGATTTATGCTTATCTGCCACAATGTCTCACAGCTTTGCTATCATTCATACCTTGTATGCCAAGATAGTTTATGGCATAACAGTACTGCCTTTGTCACAGAAATAAATTACATCAGCCATCATAAAAAGAAATCATATAATGAATATTATTTGCTGCTATCCCTCACTGAAGTGCAATGGAGATAGAGGTAAACTGTTTTAAAAGGGGACCATGATACTCCACCTAAAGTCAAAGGAGGTTATCATTCAAAATCAGTAAATCAAACGAACAATAGAGAACATGCAAAACCAAAAAGAAACAACCCATTCCTCTTGTGATTACTACAATAAGTTAAACATCTTGGATTGATTTCAAATTTAGTCACACTTAGAGTAGAACCATTGAAGTAACTGAGGCTTCAGTCTTCACTGACTTAAATACCTTTAAAAATTATGTATCACAGAGGTTTCTAAAGGCAAACAACCTGGAAGTTTCAGAAGCAAAGCTACATGTGTTTAGAATTTATGGTGATTGAAAAGCAGTTGCTTGGTGGGACTGGAAGACCGGACATATCATCCAGAACTTGCTTTAGCTCAGGTTTTGGCCAAATTTAATGCTATCCTTGCCGTACTAATCTAATTATCTGAGATACTACTTTCTTCTTATAGGCTGCCTCCCATGCATTTCCGAGAGGGGGCCTTGCTTAAACTGGTTAGGCCTCATCTGCAGTGCTGTGTCCAGTTCTGGGCACGACAGTTCAAGAAAGATGCAGACTAGCTGGAAAGGGTTCAGAGGAGGGTAATAACAAGGATGATCCAGGATCATGACTGTGAACAAAGCCCCATGAGGAGAGATTGAAAGAACTGGCATGTTTAGAGAAGACTGGGGGAAGGTATGATATAACTCTACAAGTACCTGACAGCTATGAGAAAGAGGAAGGATGGGATCTCTTTTTGCTCATCCCAAAGCGGAGGGCATGGAATAAATGGGTGAAGTTAGAGAAAGCCAGATTCTGGCTAGATACCAGAAAAAAAATTCTGACCCTTAGGAGCAGTAAGACAATGGAAACAATGAGCTAGGGAAGTTGTGCGTTCTCCGACACTAGAGATATCCAAGATGCAATTGAACAGCCATCTGGGAGGAAAGGTTTAACTGGGAGCCCTACACTGAGCAGGGGGGTTGGACCCCATGGCTCTCTGGCTCCTTCCAACTCGACTCTTCTAGGATTCTGTAGTTCTGTGACACACACCATATGAAATGATCTTTTTGGTAAAATCAGGCAGACTGCTAGTATACAATACTTCCACTGACAACTTAAGATGCATTTGTTTGCCAGAGCACTTCCTAGAACTTTAGTATTGCCCATGTCAGATCTTGCATGAAACAGGCCAAAATAGATAGAAGAAAAACAAACCAGCAATATTTATTAAGCACATGGCATGCAAAGCTGTTGACATGTAAGGCAGAATGCTTTGGAACTGCATAGCACACAATCAGAACACAGTTTTTATCGTTTACCCCTCCCTCTGACAACATTTTTATAGCCCCAACCCCCTTCCCGGGCCTGGGAATTGTTCTCCTTCCATTCCTACCTTATCTAAGGACAACCCTTTAAAGATGCAGCTCAAACACTCATCCTTGGCCTGGTTCCTTCTTGTTCTGTCTTATCTAGGCGCAGTTCTTCTGCAGCTATCTACACAAAGTTTTCTCTTTAACCCTGTATTTGTAAGAACAAAGAAGGCAGTATCTTCTCTAACACCAGCTACTCCAGGTTATTTTAATGAGATATTTTACACTTTGATTACTCTTCTGTCTGGTATTTTATCATATGAACAATTGTATGAAAGATAGATGAAAAGGGGCATAAATATTTTGTGAAAATAATGTACTAGGCAGTAAGCTCCATTAAATGCAGTAAGATTTACTTCTGTGTAAAATACATAATATTGTTTGAGCCACAGCTGTTCATGAGGTATGCATAACTATTATTTTCATCATTATTAATTTCTTTTCTATTCCACCTAGTAGCAAAACCTCTGGGGGATGTTCACAATAATTCATCAGCATAGGTATAATAATTTCACATTCATTTCCATGATATAACCAGTTGTGGTTCTGTCTATAGAAAGGAAATCATCTGCCCAGTTTCAGCCCTGCTCACAACTGTTTTTATTAACCCAGTGCTTGTATTATAAACACCATCCACAAAAGCAGCAATACATGGAAGGCAGAAAAATCACATGCCAGCAAGCAAAATCATAGGAAAAGGGAGCTGGCACATTAATCAGTGATGTACAGATACTATTTTCCACATCAGAATTCCTTTCTTCTCTTAACCAATAGATATGCTTTAAAGTCAAACAGCTAACAGCACTGTTTTCAGACATCCACGTATTCAAGTAATTATGACTTCTGCCATTCACGTCATGCATCCATTTCCTGTTCTTCAAAAGATATACAGTCCATATCTTACATTATTAGGCTGAAACCTTGGACTTGGATCAAGGTTGTACGCCTATTTCCAACAAGTGTATTTTAATTCATGGCAACTTTGTTCATTCACTTTGCCAGAGGAAGAGGTCTGCATAGGCTTGGAAAACTTGCATTAGTTATCCTAGAGACATTTTCATATGGGTGGCCTTCTACAAACTACCCAAGCTGGATAGGTGGAACATAAACTGGCTCCATCTCTTGGAAGTGCATTGGGCTGTCTTGATATCACTGGTTTATCATTGTTGTTTCCATAGTAATATAAGAAAAGCCATGCTGGCTCAGAGCAGTGGTTCATCCAGTCCAGCATGATGGCAGACCAGCAGCCCACAGGATCCCTCAGGTAGGAAGGAAACCATAGTTAGAAGGCATACCACCTCTGAGAATAAAGGCAGCGCATAGCCATCAAGGCTGGTAGCCACCAGTATCCTTTTTCTTAATGAATTTCTCCACCCTGCCTTTAAAGCCATCCAAACTGTAAGCTATCCCTACTACCTGTGGCAGTAAATTCCATACTTGAAATATGTACTTTGTGAAGAAGTGCTACCCCAAACAGTGTGGTGCCATCTAACTTGGCCACTTCAATGATTGCTTCTAAGGCCAGATCATTTATGAATAGATTGGAAAACACTTCTCCTAATACAAAACCCTGTGGTTATATCCCTCCACTGGAAGAAATTGTCATTTATTCCCATGCCCTGATTTCTGGTCTTTAACCTGCTAGTGATCCATAAGAGGACCCTGTTCCTATTCCATGACTGAAATCTCTGGTGAGGGACTTTGCCAAAAGCCTCTTAGAAGTCCAAATGAACAATACCCATGTGCTTACTGACCCTCTCAAAGAATTCTAATAAGTCAGTTAGGTAGAACTTACCTTTGTGGAAGCCATGCTGGTTCATTTTCACCGAGGCTTCTCCTCTATGTGTGGATTGATTCTGCTTTTCATAATGCTTTCCACCAATTTACCCAGAACAGATATTAAGCTAATTGGCCTATATTTTTCCAGATTGTCATTTAAAAATTAGTTTTACACTGGCCGTATTCCAGTCTTCTGGTACAGAGGATGATCTGTAGAAGACATATCAGCTATTTTAGTAAGAAGGTCAGTAATTCTGTATTCAAGCTTGTTAAGAGAACATGGGAGGATACCATGTGGGCCTGGTGATTTATTATGTTTCCTAGTATCAATAAAGTCCAGACTTTAATCTTTTGTCATTATTATTTTCCTTAACTTCTCAGATTCTCTTTCTGAGCACATAAGTTGAGGAACAGGTAATTATTCTGTATCAGCTGTGAAGGCAGATTAAAACAATTCATTCAGCTTTTCTGCAATCACCTTATCTCCCTTTAGTGCTCCTTTGATTCCATGCTCATCCACTTGCCCTCTCTGACTGGTTTCTTCCTTCTAATATATTTAAAGAAATCTTGATTTGTTAGTGATATGTCCTCAAAGTATTTCCTTGCTTCTCTTATTGCCTGCTTGCGGCTCCCTTGTGCAACTTCGTGCTCTCTTCTGTTTTCCTGATTGGGGCCTGATTTCCATTTCTTTAAGGCTCCTTTCTCTCTAATAGCTTCCTTGGCTTTCCTTGTTAACCAGGCTGGTCACCTCTTGGACTTCGACCCACCTTTCCTCACTTGCGGTATGCAGACTATCTGTGTCTCTATTATGGCAGTTCTGTGTGGTCTCCATGGATATTGAAGGTATTTAACCCTCTCGACTCCTTCTTCAGCCTCATTTCTACCACTTCCCTCATTTTAGAGAAGTTTCCTAAAATGAAGCCAAACATGTCAGTGTTTGGCCTCTTTATCTGTCTTCCACTTACTGTATATTAAACTAGAGTGTGCCATGTTCCCTGTTTCAAATTGGCTCAGCAACATTTACAACTCACACCTATGGCCTAGGCAGCTTCACCTAGGATTAAATTCAGGTTTGCCCTTTGGTTGGCTCCATGACAACTGTTCTAGAGCACAGTCATTTATGACACTAAAAAATTAACCTCTTTGTCAGAACTGGAACATACATTAATCCAGTCAATGTATTGACAGCTGAAGCCACCCAGGATTGCAGCACTGCCTTTGTCTGAGGTCACCCTGATTTCATTCTGCTGCTGTGGAGGAAGATATCATAGTATTTTAGTATCCATAGGACCTCTGGAGAGCCAAGTATTTTCATTCACCCACAGTGGCTCACTGCTTTCAGAGTTTGTGCATGTCAGATTACCAGGTTGGCTCGACTCCACGTCCTCTTGATGTGCAGACCAACACCTCCTCCTGCACACTCTTCCCTACCCTTCCTCTGCAGCCCATAGTCAGAGATGACTGCAGTCCACTGGCTCGTTCCATTCCACCAGGTTTCCATAATGCCACTCGGTCAAGCTTCCCCTTTAAAACCAGGCACTCCAGGTCTCCTATTTTGACACAGAGGCTTCTAGAATTTGCACAAAAACATGTAAACACAGCATCCCTTGCCACACATACGCAATTTCTGTTTTGCACTTAGGCCTCTCTGACTGGGTATTGTGTCTCACCATAAGCTTGTGGCTTATTTCCAATCTGTCTGTCAGTCAATCAATTCAATTCATTGTATACCATCAATGCCCACAGTGCTTTACAGAGGGGAAAAGGACAGATACAACAGGGCAGGTTTGGCCTGTCTTCTTGCAAACTAACATTTGACACAGGCAGAGACGGGTAAGGAACTGTAAACAGGGAAAGGATGTGCAGTTATTCTAGCTATATCTACTTAGGCTTAGGGATACATTGATCAGTCCATCCAGAGTATTCTCTCTTCTCATCCAAGAACTCACTATATGTTGTCTTAGGTAAGCCACTATGGCCCAGACTCTTTATATATGAATATGATAATAATACTGAGCTTATCAGTGCTAAATAGCATAAATGGAGGTGGACTAGCAATCAAACCAGGCACCACGTCAGTCCCCCAGAAAGTGACTCAAGGGGCATCACCTTCAGGCAGCTCACAGCTCTCTCTACCACTGCAAGATTGGCATTTCTCACCAATGATGTGCTAGGCACACATCTCAGATCCTACCACTGCAAGTGAACTGCCCATTCAGGAAACACATTCGGCCATTACAGAATATTAAGGTCCTTTTGGGTCAGACTCCTGTCCAGAGCCCAAGACCAGCATTTGATATAGAAACATAGAAAACAGAGCGAGTCTTAAGGGGTCTCCCGGGCCATCTAGTCTGACCTCCGGCACCAGCCGGCTCCGCTCACGACGTGCCCACCATGTGGACGTCCAGCCTATCCTTGAACACCCTCACCGATGGGGCCTCAACAACCTCTCGTGGAAGCCCATTCCTTGGGGTCCTGACTGTCAGGAAGTGCTTCCTGGCATCCAAATGAAACCTTGGCTCCCTGAGCTTTGCTCCGTTGGAGCGCATTCTGCCTTCCTCTGCAGGGGAGAACAGGTCTCTACCCATCTCCATGTGACATCCCCTCACATACCTGTATGTCACCAACATATCCCCTCCGAGTCTTCTCTTCTCCAGGTTGAAGAGACCCACTTCCCTCAGTCTCGCCTCATACGGCATCCCCTGCAAACCTTCCACCAACCTTGTGGCCCTACGCTGCACTGACTCTAACCTGGCTATATCCTTTCTGTAATGAGAGGCCCAAAACTGAGCACAATACTCCAGTTGCGGGTGCACCAGAGTCATATAGAGTGGTAGTAATACTTCTCCTGATCTAGAAATCAGGCACTTGCTGAAGACAGTGCTTCTGAAGGGAGACAACCCATGTATGTTTGGATTGTATCATTTAGGGCATAGAAGACACTGGACATGCTTGTGTCTGGGTAGAGTCAGTGGTTTCTTGATGCTGATCAGTCCAGGTTGAGACATTTCCTGACCAGTGTTACCTCTGAGACTTTGTACAGCATTGACTAGAGGGAGGAGATGGAGTGACAGCAAGCGTCAGCCTTTTTCACTGGGTGGCCATGCAGATCAGAACTAGAGGAAGAGGGCAAACAAAATGGGCAATAAGAACAGGGAGAAGGGCACAGTTGACTCAGAAAAGCAGCTTGCACTCTGGTTGCCAGAATCATTTGGTGTTAACTGTATTGTTTCAGGGTGGGGATTCTGCTGGCACTCTGCACAGTAGCCTAGACTGCAGGGTTTTGTTACAGATCAGATGTTTTACAGGAGTCAGGCTCAGTCAGGTTTCTCCGGGAAGCGAGTCATGCAGCGAGCAGAACCACAGAAAGCACTGGGTGGTGCTGTAGCCGTCAGCCATACAGAATGACAGTTATCTGCATGTTGCTCCAACAAGGAACAGATTGAAACTGATCCTGAAGGAGGAGTGTGGCCACCTTATATTCTGACCGAGACTTAGTCTTTTAAAGGGGGTGGCTTCTTTTACTTGGCTCAAGCTGCAAACGTGTGCCTGTGTCTGTGGCATGCTTCCATCCATAGGAAGCCAGAATCCTTCTGGGGAACGTTGTTTCTCAGGAGGTGAAAGCCTTGGAATGCTTTTCCATCACTGAACCTTCTCCCTGAACTGTTAATTCGGGGAGCCTTATCTTTAGAGGACTAGGGGTTCAATTCCCCTGAGGATGAAGGTTTCAGGTGTACAACAGACTTAGCTACTGTCATCAGATAGCAACTCAGAACCCCTCCTCCTCCAAATTGCCCTTTTCTCAGTTTTTTTTCTCTGTATTCTTCCAGCATATTGTTATTCATTAGATCATGTCCTCAAAATATCATCTGGTGTGAGACACCATAGAGGTAATTCGAATCCGGCAATCTGCTGCTTATTTGGGTAAAACAAGAGAATGACTAATGGTCTGATAGCAAGATGTGCTGAAGCAACGAAGAAGTGCTTAAACCAGGAATACAAAGGGTTGCCATGGCACAGCACTGCAAGGGCATTGGGCCAGGGGGTGGATGCACATGACTGTTTACCACATTGGAAGCTACCTGTAAGTCCATCGTGGTACACCAGAAACCATGTGGGAAAATAGAATGCCTCGATATATGAACATGGTTGCGCACCAAAATTCACAATGAATGTATGCATATTAGGGGACAGTAATCCATACCAGAAATCCATGCACTAGGGGAACTGTGCACAAAAAGGCAGCCATTAGTGAAAAATGCACCCACAAATACATTATAAAGGTAGAATAGCTTGCAAAAATCATGTGTTAAAAAGGTGCACACAGTAAAGTACACAAGTGTGTATACTAAAACTGTGCCCAAAACTGCCTATTAATTTTCATGTGGAGTATTTTTTTAAAAGTTGTACACTGATACTGAAATGAATTTAAGGCCAGAAAAATACAAAACTCTAGAGAATTGTAATTGAGAGGTTTACCCCTTCCTAGTCTTGAGTCATAATATTGTTAATTTTAGAAAATCAACTTTGACTTTAACTGAAATGGGTTCTAGTTGACCTGTTAATCTAAAAACTCCTGCGAATGTTTCTTATATGTTTGATACTCACAGGCCATACCTAAATCCCTGAGCTTGACATGAGGTGAGTGAGGTTTTGAACTATTGTCTCTGGCTTGTAGAGGTGGCACCGTACGATGCGGTTTCATTTCAATCTGTCTTGGAGCCTCAAAGCCAGAATAAATGAGCGGCAAACATGACAAGTGTTGTGGGAAGCCTGTGTGATGGCATCTGCATGCAGCAGATCATAAAATGATGAGTGTTATCAGGATTAGGGCATTTGTCACAATTCTTCCGGATCCCTGGAGCAGAACCAAAGGAGGCTGTTCTTGCGCTTTGCCCTGTAATAATAGCAAATACAATTTATCTCCCTTGTGCTATGAAATCTTTATGCTGGATTCATGAGCAAACATTTTTCTAGATTTGAGTCCTGTTTAAATAGCACCTTTTCCCCAAAAGAGAGGAGGAACGGGTGCAATGAACAGGAATCAGCCAAGCATCATATGAGTTCCAGTCCATGCCCAAAATACCAATGGTTTATTATATGGAAATCTGTACAACAAAGATATAAATTCCAGAGTACTCTGTGAAGACACCATCCTATGTCTGTTTAGAGAGAGAGAGAGAAGTCACAGAGTTCCCAACATTCACCAGCCAATCTCCAGCATGCTCCATTAAGAATAGGATTGTAACAGTAGCAAAAGCATAAAAGACTCACTGTTTATTGGCTAGTAAGAACTAATAGATGCAACTATAAATCCATATCTAACAGAAGTCTTCATCTGATTCTTCAATGGATTTTAATAACCAACTCCTGACTCAGCTGGCAGCCACAATGGAAAGCTCCATAAGAAGTGATTAAGTACTTGCAACTAGTTGAGGCCTTTTCAAGAACCTCAAGCAGCTAGAGATGTTGCAAAAACAGAACTGGATAAAAATGGTAAAATGATGAATGCATCTGGGTCTCACAACCACTTTTTCCAGAAAGATCAGCTCAAAAGACATCCATTCTGTTTCCAGAATTTTCAACACCCATGTGAAAAAGAACGTCCACTTAAAATAATGTGATTTTCACAAGTATTTCAAAACCAAAAAAATGCAAATTGTTGCAAAATAGGACAGAACAGAGTTGGGAATGAGCACATGGAAAGCTGACATGGACCAGAAATAGACTGCAGGCACGAAAATGACATAAACCATCTTTCTCAGTCTGTGCACATAGTGCAAATGATGATAAATGATCTTTTGTGAAAATTTATTTATTTACGAGCAGCACATTCATTTAATTCCATGTATGATGGAAGCATCCCATTTTATCCATATACGCTGCAAGATGGTCACTGCCCTTGCCGAAGATCACCCCGCTCCTCCCAGTCCAAGTTCTGTCCATGACATCATGCCGTCTCTCTGCCTACGCTCTCAATTGCCTCATTGCTGTGCAGGATGGCAAAGCTGATATTTATCAAATAACTACTTCAACCCAATAATTGCTTAACTAGCAGCAAGATTATAACATCTGTCAAGGGGCCATTAATAGCCTGAAAGACTGCTACATAACCACAGCAGCTGTCACCGTAATTAATTCCAGATACTAGTCTGCAAGCGTGATCTGTTAGTGGACAAAATCTTCCATCTGACAGAATTAATCCACGCTGGATTCAGTTTTCTGCCCAGTCAATGTGTTTCCAAGTTTGATTCAGTTACTGGCTCACCCAGCCAAGGACAAGCAGCAGCACCAAAGATGTGAGAACATAGATGCTCATTAACTGACTGGAAGAACACACTTTTTCCCAGCAGCCCTGGATTGTGGCTTTGTTGTAGTTGTTATGCTGCCATCAAGTCCTCTCCAACTTATGGCCACCCTATGAATGAGAGCCTTCCTACATCTCCTGTCCATGACAGCCCTGCTCAGCCCTTGTAAACTCAAGGCTGCGCTTCCCTTTATGGAGTCAATCCATCTTGTACTTGGTCTTCCTTTTCTTCTTTTGCCTTCTACTTTCCCTAGCATGATTGTCTTCTCCATGAGTCTTGCCTTCTCACAATCTGTCCAAAGTATGGCAGCCTCAGTTTTGTCATTTTTGCTTCCAGAGAAAGATCTGGTTTGATTCCATCTGGGACCCAGTGCTTCATCTTTCTATCAGTCCAAGGTATTCACAAGGATCTCCTTCAGCACCATGTTTTGATTTCATCTATTTTCTTCCTGTCAACTTTTTCCACTGACCAGTGCTTACACCCATATATAGTAATCAGGAATACAATACTGTAGGTGATCTCGCAGCTGTGTGGGACATTGTGTGTTGTTTGTCTATGCCTTTTCTTTTTTCGAGGAGGAGCAGCATCCAGTGGTGTCATTCCACTGGTGCAATTAAGTGGAATTGCACTAGTGGAAACCAGGTTCCAAATTATCTGCAGCAAAATTTCTGCTTGTGTAACTACATACGTCAGAAGAATGGACCAAGTGTTCCATGTGCCTTGCACAACTTAAGGTTTGGCAGAGTTCTGTTGGTGTCACTCTGCAAGCTTAAGTAGCACTATTAGATGCTGCCTGAGAAATTTACTGGAAGAGGAGATCATTGATGTCTTGTGCAAACCAAAACAAGCCAGTATGGTGTGGAAGTTAAGAGTCAGACAAACTGCTGGATCTTGCATCAGAGCTGCACCTTCAGAATCTCTCTCTCTCTCTCTCTCTCTCTCTCTCTCTCTCTCTCACACACACACACACACACACACACACACACACACACAGAGGAGAAACAGGGCTCCTACAGTCCAGAATGTGGAGAAGATTGTGGAAGCCCTCTGCTACCAGAGGTATCTCTTTCATGGGCACCACAACAAACTAGATCCAGCCCTAAAACGGGAAATTCTAGGTTCAAGCTTACCCAGGAATGGATGGTTGTGAACTAGTCACATTCTTTCCACTTAAACTACTGATGTAAATTTATGTGATTTCATGTTATACTGAAGTACCTCTAAGATGAATTGCTATGGATGCAACATATAGCACTCTGTAGTCATTACTTACATTGAATGTGAAAGTCGTTCTAAATGGAAAAGTAAACAATATGAGACAAATTACCAAGGTTAAGAGAAGTGATTCAGGAGCAGAGGCCACTCAGATCTGGCTGTCTGCATAAAACATGCACTTGGCAGCTATACAGAAAGGAGAAATAATGCAGGGGAAAACCCAAGTATCCTTGCAACTGTATAGATAGATACTAAATCATAGATAATGCATGCCTGTTTCTTGAATGTTCCTATCTTTCATTTTATGAGAAGGCAAGAAGTTATCCAGTAGAATGCTCCATAAGATAATGTTTTAGCTCCTAAGATAAGATTAAAATGTTCATTGAAGGAAAGTTTTCTTTCCCATTCTCCATCTGTGCTCTCCACCTGCATTCAATCTCTAGACCTGTACTTGCTGTAAAGCAGATCAGCTCCTGCAGAACTACCTGATTCAAATTAAAATTCTGGAGGGGAAAAAACTATTAATTACTATGAGAAGCCTCCTTTTCACCATCTCCAAATAATTTTAAGATTTTGGAAGGCATCCCTCAAATCATCCTTCATATTTGGGCTGCAAATTCACTGATCTCCTGAAGCAGATCCATAAAAAGATGCCAACAATTAATTTCTGGCAATTTTTAATTTGGTCTTAAAAACAAACAATTTGGTCTTGTACTCCACATAGTTCAAAGCTCATATGTACCTGCAGGAATATATAGAACAGAATCCAGGTGCATCATTCTCCAGAGCTCTGAATTTCTCTGCTTCAGTTCTTTAGCATCAGACCCAGCTCCCATATGTGCAAGGAAAACAAGACCTTCAGTAGCTAATCCCTGGTGATTTTGAGTTGTTCTAACATATGAATCCATTTGAAGTGTTTATGTGGCCACAAGTAACAGGACGGAATTGTAGAAACATTCCCTCTCGGCCTGACATAGGTAATACACGTGCAGCTTTCCTGGTACCACCACTGCCTCATACCCATGAGTAGAGTTTAGCATTTGTAGGGTAGGGGGGAGGAAATCACAATACTTAATGCTGAGTAGTTCTAAAAGGGTCAATGAAAGGGTCAACCAGATAACTTTAACCATATCCTGCTCTTCTAGCCTTTCATTGAAGTCAGATGCCCTTTCCCTTGTTTTGTCATGAATTACAGGGTGCCCCACAGAATGCAGTTTTGGGGACAAGATGGCCCCAAGGACCTTTGCAATGGTCCATCTCTGCCCTAGACCTACAAGTACCCCATACGGGTGCAATCCAACCACCATGCATTCAAAGCAGCTCTTGTTACAGCTGATGCTGCAGGACTACAAAAGCAGAGACCTCCTCAGTCCCTGGCAGACCATAAGACATTGCTTGGTGAGTTGCTTTTACACTGGCTGGCTTCCATTTTGTGCAGTGATGACAGAGAAATCTCTCAAAGAAAGGTCACTCAAAACTCAAAGTAAAGAGGTTCTCTTTATGGGCACTTCTTCTCATAATGTTCTGTTCCAGATATACCAGTACTTTTTGATGAAACATTTATGGGAAGCAAATTATAATACCAGCAGTGGTTGAGAAAGGAGAAGCATTGCAGGTCTTCTGAGTGAATAAGGCCCTCAAAGATTTTTTGGCTTATGATGCAAAGTCCAGATAAGCACCAGGCCATTCAAGACAAAAACTGGGATTGCAGAGACTTCCAAGGATAAGAACAAGCAAAAGTAACTGTGTCTGACCTGTGCAGACTTTGAGTGATGCTCTCAGGATTTTAAAGGTTTTTAAAGTTCAGAAATAAAGCAGTGGAAGAAAAGAGAGCATCAGAACACAAGAACTGCCATGCTGAAGCAGAAAAACAGACCTTTTAGCAAAGGATCGAAAGTCAGGCAATGGCCTGTATGTCTTCCAGTAAATTTCATACTAGTACTTGTTCCAGACCTTCAGCAGGGCTGGTGAAAACCCTTAGAAACACATGAAGCTGTCTTGAGCCATATCAGACCACTTGTCAACCAGCCCCATGTTGCTTTCATTGACAACAGTTCTCCAAGGACCAAGGCAGAGCAATTTCTCCTGACAACGATAGACTGAATCTGAGAATTTCTGAATGCAAAGGACTTGGGTTTGTTATAATCCTATTTTAAATTAATTTGATTGTAAGTGCTGGTATGAATAATTTCTATAAAATTATATTTTGTGGAAATCTTAAATCCTTTTCATTTACTAAATGAAGAAATATGTGAACATTTTCCAATGAGGAGAACTTTCTACCTCTTGTGTTTAAACACACACTAACAAGTAAAACTCAATTTATTTCCTATTCATTTCTCAATAAATTGGCAGATTTTGGGCAAGTTTATCTAGAAATGAACCAAATAAAATCTTGTTTATTGTTATCTGGTTTGCCTGAATTATAGAACCGAAGAATTAGAATCCCAATTTAGAACCCCAGAGATTCCTACCACATGTGCCAATGACTGGTCTTTGACGAGTAATTCATCCTTCTTAGTGGTGGCAATGATATTTATTTCTCTCTAGATTTCAAAATGCTGGATTATCTGGGATTATTTCTGAAATGGAAGTGAAACCTTAGGATTTTTCTGTTCCATTTTTTCATTCTGAACTTTATAAAAGCATTTAGCCATAGCTTTCAGCTCTTTCCATCTATTTCTGTCTTCCTTCATCTGCAATACCAACGGTCCATGTCTATACAGATAATTAAAAAAATAGCTAACTAGATGGGATTGTATGCATGATCGCCTCAAGATTCATTGCCTGTAGTCTTTTCTGGTATCGCATGTATGTATGCTATCCATTGATACAGCAGTGGCCCGAATGTATTTGATTGCACATGTACTTGTTGTGAAGGTCCTATTGTGTGACATTCTACCAGTTTTCAGGAGAATGCATGCATGTCAGTAAAGTCACACAGAAAAGGAACCTCAGTGTTATCAGACATATGATCATATCTGTCTGATTAACTTTTTATTGTTTTGTCAACAAAAATACGCACGAGATTCATAGACAGCAGGGGGAACATGTGGAAGCATTTATATTAATATTTTCCCTTAATTAATTTGATACTAGTTTGGAATCATAATAATGTTGATTTTGTGTTGTCTTGGCCCAGCTGCAGACTAAAGCTTCGAATGATTCCAAGGAATTGGTATGCCTGGTCCAGAGTTACTTACAAGGTGACTTTATTGTTGCAGCAAGTAAATCACTAGCTAGCTTTGCAAAGGGTTTAGCAAGTAAGCCAGTTACAACACTGTGCATAGACCAGCCTGCAAGGTGGCTTCAATCAACTGGAAGGGAGGGTCAGCAAAGCTCCCTCGTGGAATGCTGGTGTCTGAACAAGACACAAGGGGAAATGGCTAGCCTAGAGAGGCTGCTCATGGGAAAGGGCTGGCTGTTACACAGGAACAGAGGCTAAGCAGAGTGAAACTCCATGCTTACCTTGTTTGCAAACCAAAATGTATACTGCATAGATACATAGGAACAGAGCAAGTCAGAAGGGACCTTCTGGCCATCTAGTCTGACCCCCGGCTCCAGCCAGCTCCACTCATGACATGCCTACCACATGCATGTCCAGCCTGTCCTTGAACACCCTCACCGATGGGGCTTCAACCACCTCCCGTGGAGGCCCGTTCCACACCCTCGGGGTCCTGACTGTCAGGAAGTACTTCCTGGCATGCTTTTAACTTCCCATCATAGCACTCATGACGTTCTGGTCCTCATTAGCTGGCCACATGCCACAAAAGCTAGGCCTCTCCATCCGTGGCGGTCAGGATGCTCATAACATACAATAGCATAAGCTAATTAAACTAAGCACAGATCAAGGTACAAGCCCATTAATAGTTCCTGATAAAGTGGGGACTCTCAAAGCAGCGGACAGCAGCTTGTCTGTCCTTTGGCCATCTTTCCCAGGGTCTTTGGAAAACAACAGCTAATGAGCTAATTATAGGACAGCATTTCACTCATGCTAAGCAGGCCTTTTACTTTCAAAGGCAGAGACCCAGGCCTGGATTCTCAAAGTACAGGCACAGGTCCGATATATGTGCATGTGTTATATGAATTGTCCTATGTATCTGTAGCATTGTTTTAGTCCATATTTGTTATCTGTTACAAGAAATCATTCTATCCATCTATCTATCTATCTATTTATTTTTGGATTTATATCCTGCCTTTTTCCTACAAAGCGCTGAAGGCAGCTTACATCTCCTCCTCCATCTTATCCCCACAACAACAATCCTGTGAGGTAGGTTGGGCTGAGAGTCTGTGACTGGCCCAAAGTCACCCAGCTGGCACCATGGCTGAGCAGGGACTAGAACCCAGGTCGTCTGAGTCCCAGTCCCATGCTCTTAACCACTACACCACACTGGCTTCTAGCAATTTAGGATACATTGCTTTTGTCATAGTTGGATATGAGCTGCATTGATTCAATTGAATAGTGGGCAGCACAATCCTATGACTGCTGAACAGCATCTAGCTGGCTACGGGATCATTTGGGGTTGCAGCTTCAATGCCAGAAATCCTTTCTGAGGTCAGGGCTGGAAATCCAAGCTCACAGCACCTTGCAACACTCATGCAAACAGTTGTATAAGCCATTGTTCAAGAAGTTTCACATTTGGAATGCACAACCTGCTGCACACCATTCAGTTAAGGATGTTTAGTGTATCTTTGTCTGCCATTATACAAGATTTATGCACAACCACTTGTGAAACCATGTGTATGCAAACATAGTTTTAGTTGAATTCTCTTCTCATGCATAGCACATCAATTGTGCTAACAGAGTGACAGGTGGATACTGCCCACTTAGATGCAATGAATGGTGTTATGTTGCTTTGGCAAAGCTTGTGCTGTCAGCATAAGCCTCTATCTTATCCTCAGTTATCATGAAATGTGGCACAACTGTTCACCGGTACTGAGAAATGAGTAGTATCCCAGAGGTACATGTGTCAGTGTCAGCCATTATTAAGCAAGGAAGAGGAGAGCGAAGGAAAAGAATGTCAGCTAGAACAAAGCCCATTTTACAAGAATAAAAGTGTGTGTGTGAGGGGGGGAGATGTTGTTTTTTCCTAGTGGTGTGCCAAGGCCAATGAAAGAACAGTTGGGTCAAAGTGGAATTGTCCACCCAGAATTTGCTCAGCCACTGGCAGAACAAGTTCCACTGTTCACATCTTTTTGCTAGCGTTGAATAAACCGATATTTTCATCCAGTTGTCTCTTATGTTCCTTTGTCCATGAGAACTGCCTTGATAGCTCGCCTGCCATGTCAGAAACCCTGGCCTGTGGCTTGCTCATTCCTACTGGACCGTTCCCGTGCCGGTTTTCGGAGCCAAGCCTGCTGCTAATTCAGCAGTAAGGTTTGCATGGAGTTGCAAATGCTTAACTCACATGTTAGTCACCCGAGGGAAAGCACTGGCAGGTATGAAATACGTTGAAGCTGACTAGCTCGTTTCATGAACCATTTGCACTGACAAAAATAAACCCAGCATGGAGCTCACCCTGCGCTTGCGCACACACCTCCTTTGACTGTTACTGAAAATTGTTTTCAGGCATTTCTGCAATGTTGAAACCATTGCATAACATTTTCCCCCCAAGACTCACCTCTGCCTACAGAACAGAAAAAGTTTCAAGGAATAGAAAGTTTTTTCTTTTGCTAAGTTTATCATTATTTTGAATCAAACAGTAATTCAGATCCTTATGCTGCCATGTGAAACCTGAAAGGGTGGATGTCCTGTGGAATAACATACAACAGAGAATCAAAATGGCAAGTTGAAGTCCCTTTCTGGAACTAATAGGGGGTATAAACAGCCCTGTAATAGGGAACAAAGGGTTAAGCCCCTTTCCAGCATCCTGTGGACCCAACCCTGGCCACTCTTCCCACCACTCTGCACCTGTAATTAGAGAGAAGAAATAAAGAGGCCCATTTAATAACACATCCAGTTTGGCTCATAGCCTTCATATCCATTTTACTTTTCAGAGTGGAAAGTAAATATATAATATAGCACATTTGTGAGTGAAAGGGGGTAATAATGAGATGGATGCAGAACTTTGATATAAATTTGGGCTGTATTTATTTAAAAGAAATCTGCAAAGGAAGGGGGCAGTGCAGGCTTTAGTTCTTTACAGGTAACTAATCCATAATTGCATTGGGCCAGCCACCTGCCCCTCACTGCACCTCAGGTCCACACCAGCCCAGTTAAGGCACACCTTGCTGAGCGATCCCTCTCCCAGAGCCAAGAACCCCAACTGGGTGAAGTGTGTTAGGCTCAAAGGCAATCTCTGTCACTATACTGGGCTGTAAAACCTTGAGTGTTAATCCTCCAGACTTGCCAACTGCCATGCAGGTTCCTATGGGTGCTCACAACCCTAGCCTCAGCTCAGATATGCTCGCACCTACCTGCCTAAATGTGACCAATTAACCTGCAAACAGCCATTCCTGCTTACAGAGTGATGTAGGGAAGCCCAAGATACAACCCACAGCCATTCAAACTGCCTACCAAAATTCCTGCTTTGCCCCTGAAAGGATGACCAGCAGAGTACATGGTTCCCTATAAGCCACACCTAGGCCCTTCATGCATAGGGCCTCCTTTATCTGTTCCACTCCCAGCACCTATTGTATCCTTTTGCACCCAGACTAGGTGCAGCCCCATGTGAAGGCCTCTCTCTCTCTCAATCTGTCACAATCTCTCTCTCGCTCTCTCTCACTGGCCCCTTCCTGTCTCACGCTTGCTACCTCCTGAAGCAGGGCTGAGTGAAGACTGTCTGTGCTGCCTTCTCCATCCACCTAAATGGGCAGGCTCTGTCCTGCTTATTATAGACAAGGATCCCAAATGTGGGTGTCTCTAGCAACTTGCAATGATTGTTAACCATAAAGCATTTCATGGGCAAGCAACTATAACATGGATCAAATACGTTTAAGATCCAAGGAAGAACTGTGGTGGATGAGGACAAGAGAAGTATGATTTGACATACAATCTAGGTCAGCGTTCTCATGGCACAAATTTGATGTGGTCACCCAGTCTTTTCCCTTCGTGTTCTGTCTATCCACCCATCCATCGTCTATCTGTGCATCACCAAACAGAGGAAATGGCAACCCATAACAGCGAGAATCCCAGAGGTTTTTCTGTATTTCTGGCAAAAAGAGCCATCTGGCAGAAATGTTTTGTCTCATTTCTCTGCACAGCTCTAATCTTTACTTGAAATACTTGAGGAAATTACTTCCTAACCGTCCCCGTCAGCTGGCCTTATGAGATGTCTAGCTCATTTCTAGCTACTGCAGAGACAGCTGTCATCCTAGGAAGACCTCTGGTGGCAAAAAGAGAGCATTACTGCTCGACAGAGGCAAAGCATGGTGTGCAACCCCAGCAGTAGCTCCACGTAGACATTTACGAACCCGAAAGATACACCGGTGACTTAGATGCTGGTCCATCTAGTTGAGACTTTTGCTGCCCATATGGACCATCCAGAGGTTCCGCAAGCTCACGAGCAGCTCATGTGTGTCAGAGCCTCTGCTGATGCTTGGCCAGACCTTATTTCATGCCACATGGATTCCAGCCTCTGCCTGCTGTAGTGCAGCTAAGCTGGGGCTGAAGTTCAGGGTCATGTAGCCCGGTCCCCACCCATCACCACTCCAAGTGGCAGCTGTGGCAGGCATAAGAGCAGAAGCAACAGCGTTTTTGTCTCAGATGCACTTCATTCCTGTTGTAATGATGGCACCATGCTATAACTGAGTTTAAAATGCAAAACTACATAAGCTCAGAGTAATTTTCTTTTTTTATTTCTGGAAGTGGCTTTTTAATCAAGCTTCTTTTTAATCTATCAACCAACCACCCAATATTTTGTTCTTGTTGTTCTAACACAGCCCTCTAGATATGCTGGGTTATAACTCCCATCATCCTCAGTCAGTATGCTGGCTGGTGGGTGATAGGGGCTGTAGTCTAGCACATCTGAAAGATGCTGGGCAGGGAAGGTGTTGCTCCATCACTGCCTGCCAAGATACTGTACCCCAGCAGGGCCTGCAGAGACTCGCACTTGGCTGTTCCCAACAATCTGCCAGGATCCCCTCCATCTTGAGCCACGACCTGGACGCCTGGGCACTATGAGGATGGGTGTCCGTGCAAGGCAGCTAGTGCAAGGCATACCAAAACCTGCATCCAGACCTTCGTTTGGCCCCAGCAAAGTGAGCTCAGATATCCTGAATCTGAGAAGGATCCATTTGCTGGCCTAGGTGAATAGCCATAATTTTATCTATGAACTTTTCTATGGCACTGGCTGTGAAGGGAAAATATGCATCCCCAGACATTCAGACCTTATGGGAAAACACTGATGCATGCTGAACATGGGCTGTATTCAGTGTGGCGTAGTGGGCTGGACCAGGACTCAGCTGATCTGGGTTTTCGTTTCTGTTTGGCCCTGAAGCTTTCTGGGTAACCTGGGCCAGTCCCAGACTGTCAGCCTAACATACCTCGCAGGGATGTTGTGGAAGTAAAATGGAGAGGGGGAGAATCATGTATGCCATCTTGGGGTTAGGGTGGAAGGGTAGGTTATAAATGCATAAATAAATAATCAGTCCCCACACACATGGTTGAGACGAAAGATATTTGTTAAATGGGCTTATAGTCATCTCTCTGGCTGGGCTGCCTTTAAAGGGCTGAACACTGGGCTACGAACACATGCCAGGTTGCACTGGACTGTGGCCAGATGTCTAGCTCCGAAGTTTATATACCCCTCCATGTTCCAGTATGGAGGTTTCGAACAATAAAACAGATAACATCTACTGATGCATCATGTTCTCTGCTTGTCTGGCAATTTGCACGTCCTGGTTAGACAAAGCCTGGCCAGGCAGTGGTGTGCTGAGAAAGATGGCAATCAGAATGAGACATCAGAGACTGGGGGCTTTGGGCCTGATGTTCTGTTTTCTAGTGTTGATCGCCTGGCCCAAAAGTGGAATGGTAAAGGTTCCCCCGCACATATGTGGTAGTCATGTTCGACTCTGGGGCCAATGCTCAGCTCCTTTTGTAAGCCAAAGAGCCAGCATTGTCTGAAGATGCTTCTGTGGTCATGTGGCCGGCGTGACTAAATGCCGAGGTGCACAGGACGCTATTACCTTTCCCACCAAAGTGGGACCTATTTATCGACTTGCCTTGGCAGGCTTTTGAATTGCTAGGTAGGCAACAGCTGGGACAAAGCAGCAGGTATTCACCCTGTGGGACGCACTTGAACTGCCAACCTTGTGATCACCAGCCCAGAGGCTCTGCAGTTTAACTCACTGCGCCACCCATGTCCCTTGGCCTAGGGGGACAAGGGACAGCAGGGTCTTTCCTGGCCCTGGTGCTTCCAGAATTCTTCCTTGCCACTAGCCACGCCTGTGATTATTATAGTGCTTTTCCTGTTGCTGTGACCAGGGCATTGTTCCAATTGCTATTCAGTCCCTGTATTACTTTGCCCACCTGGGCATGTATTGGGGAATAGTTGTGACTCTTCTATTGCGTTGCATTGGATCTGAGAAACAATGGAATGTCTTACAACTCTGTAGTTTCTTGTCCCCACTCCATGCTGAAAATGCACCAAAAGGAACAAGTTTCTTTGTGCTACATTTCAGCAAGAGCAATCTCACAGTGACAAACTGAATCAGAAGATATCTCTGACAGCATCTTGTCCAAGGACCCACCCAAAATGTGCAACTTTGAGCCTCAAAGGGTAAATTTGGGATGCTGCAACAAATCACACCCCTCAGAGAAGTGTTCCAATGTTGCTGTGGTCATTTTCCCGGTGGAATTCTACTTAATTTCAGTTTCCAGGTGAACATCCTGGTGTGCCATGCCTCTGTGTGCAAATGCACAGGATATGGACTTTGGACCAGCCCTGATTTTCCCATTTCACCCATGACCCAAAAGTAGGTATGTACAAAGCTGTGTGTACAGAGCAGCATCGTCATTGTCAACCATTCAGTTGTGTCCGGCCCTTGGCCACTCCACGGACCACTGCTCTCCATGCCTCTCTGCCTCGCACTGCTTCCTTCAAGACCACCATGTCCATCCCGGTGTCTTTATGGTGTCCACCCAGCGGGTGCTGGGACGGCCCCTTCTCCTTTTCCCACTGATCACTCCCAGCATGATTGACTTTTCAAGTGAGTCAGCTCTCAGGACATGACCAAGCATGGCAGTCTTTGCTTGGTGATCTTGGCTCCAAGTGATACTTTTGGTGAGGCTCGGTCTAGGATTTCTTTGTGATTTTTGCAGACTATCGGGTGCTCAACAGTTGTCTCCAGCACCACAATTAAAAGGCATCCACCCTTCTTCTGTCTGCCTTTTTCAGAGTCCAAGTTTCACAGCCATACATGGCAATTGGAAAAATTATTGTGTGGACAAATCTGACATTTGTCTTTACATTCATGCTGGAATGTAAGCAACAACTTTGAATTGTTTGTCCTGTGTATGCACCTAAGACTCTCTTCTGTTTTAAGGCTGGATTGATTCAGGCTTAGTCATGCTGTAAGTAGACTTAGCATTTACCTTAAATCCCATTGTTTTCAATGGGTCTACTGCAAGTACAACAAATTCTGGACCCACCTGCTATTTCCAAATGCATTCATTCAGCACATCAGTCATTTACCAAATTTGCGCTTTGAGTTTTTTTCTGAAACTCTTGCCATAGTTTGAGATCCTGAATTAAAGGGCACACTGGAGATTATATTAGCTCAGAGAATGTGCCTTAGACAAACCAGCAGTGCCAACTGGAAGCGCTAATCTCCTATGCCATCAAACTCATCTTGCTAAAACCAGATAAATCCCTTTGCTTCTGCTCTTCTAATCATGAGGTTTAGAGGGTGCAAAGGCTGCTTTTTGCTTCATTACAATTTCCTTTTAATCTTCTATAATCTCTTAACACGGCACACAAACACCCATCAAAAGCTTATTCCTTCTCATTTAGCAAAAGGGGAAAGTTTTGCTATACATCCCATAATTGTTGCACTCTGTCCCAGATCATGATCATGACAAAACTGATTTTTAAAGGCATGGTGATGGTAATAGCCAGTCCCTAAATATCTAATTTAAATAAATCCATTAAATAAAGCAGATTGACCTCTGTATTGTTTATTACCAAGCAGTATGACATATGCTAAACTCTGTATGCAGACAAAACCTATGAAAATGAAATTCTGACAACCATTTCTTTTCATTGCTCTTCTGATAGTTTGCGATCGGGGTAAATCCAGCAAGAGCCAGGACAGCATGGTGCTGTGTGTGTGAGAGAGAGATCCACCTTCACGTTTCCATGCAGTGATGAAACCGACTGGGTGAATTTGGGCCAGTTATTCACTCTCCGGCTAACCTTCCTCAGAGAGTTGTTGTAAGAATAAAATGAAACGAAGGAAGACTATGTAAGCCGCTTTGGGTTCCTTGCAAGAAGAAAAAATACGGGATATAAATGCGATGTAATCATAATAATTCAGAATTTCTTGTTTACTGCCATTGTAAAAATGTGTGGGTTAATTTTATATATGCCACCTTGCTCTTCTTAGCTGTAAAATGGGATACAAATGTGATCAGTACAAATAAGCAATAAGCACTTACTTTTTATGTTTATCTTACTGCTGGTGCCACTTTAATCTTATATCATTCACTGCTCTGGAATCTCTTTGGATGTGGAGCAACAGTAAAATACTGAAGATAAAAAAACAAATACTGCCCACTCGGAAAATATCTGTAGTGTTGAGCTATTTCAGCTTAGTGGACAAAGGATAACAGTCACACTTGTAACAACCATCCTACAGCCTGATCCTAAACATATTTTATGGAATTAAGTTCCATCCTTTGCATGTTTATATCAAGTTGCCAGAAAAGGTTTAAATGTGAGCATGTTGCCTTAACTGCTTTCCAGATTGCAGTCTCATTTCTCTATCAGAAATACAAAATGATTCCAAAGGCTTCCTTTGGAAGTTTCTTCAAGGATAAATACACAAGAGGAAGCTCCAACAATTGTTCCCATCCATGTTTCTTTCATGAGTTAAATGATTTTTTCATTACTTGGCTTCAGAGATAATTGCACCTTGCATTCCACATGGCCATACAATTAAATTCTGCATGTTGAATTTATTTTCATTAAATTCTTATTACAGGCTAAATCACATGGATGGTGTTCTTTACAGTCAGAGTTAACCAAGAGGAATAGTTTCCTGACTTTTTGTGACTGTCTCTTTCTCTCTGTTTCCTGAGTTAAGCAAAGAACTTTAAAAAAGAAAAATCAACTCACTCTTATTATGCAGCATTGCAGGCAAACAAAGCTGGCTTTAGAGTTCAGATTAAGTATTTTGCAGAGATTAACAACAACATCAAGCTGTAATGGAATGTTATAGCATTAGTTCATGAAGGCATTATGACTAGATTGAAAGTTGATTTTAGACTAAGTAGAACAAATGACCTCCCTTTCCAGTAAGTTGCATCTCAAAACTAATTTTAAGGGGGTTCTTTGTTTAGCAGATTTAACTGCTTAGAATCATTTATGATTCTCCGTTGTTCTTCTCTTTAACTGACGCCATGCCTTTGAATCCACCACATTCCTTTGCTGCTGTTCCTCATCTTGGAAGGGCTGCTGATGTGTGTGCAGTGTCAAAAACACCTTGATACTCTATTCTCTGTGTGTATGTGTGTGTGCACACTGAGTGGACTCCGGGGGATGGCGGAGGACAGGAGGGCCTGGAGGAATGTTGTCCATGGGGTCACGATGGGTCGGACACGACTTCGCGACTAACAACAACAACAAGAACAAATGTGCGTGTGCACACGTCTTGCCCTTGTCCTTGCCTCATGATTTTTCATTTTCCCTTCTTGATTGAGAATCTCTCCTGAGTATGTCTGCAGAACAAATGGGCCCAACCCTCTACACTGACCACCCCAAACCAAACCACAATGTATTTAAAAAATCAGGACGAACTCGAGCTATTGCTCAAAAAAATCCTTATTGCACTAAAATAATGCATAAATATGAGAATAAAAAGGTGTGTTCAAAACAAAATACAACCAACCATTTTCAGTTGCCTAACAGAGCAATAATAAATTCTTAATCCCTTACTTACATCTGCACAAGGCGATATTGTAAGACCATGTGCTACATATTGCACTGGGAAGCTAGAGGTCCTGAATGAGAGAAAGCATTTATTTCTAGAAAGGGACAGATCAGCCGAGCTCATAGATGGCTTTGCTGAGCTTTCCTTATCCAGACATAAGCATTTCTGCTCATTTGTGGAGCTGCTTTTGGATGTGCTAGTTCCTGTTGCACTAATGGTTAGTCCTGTGGATACGGTGCAACCAGTGGAGGTGATGTATCAACATAGGATACTGTCCAGATAAAACAACCTATTGTAAATTACTAACATTTTAGGTTCCCAGGCAAAATCTATTGCAAAAGAATCCTACAAATCGTCAGACACATTTTGACTATGTAGTCTTCTTCAGTGATACATTCCATCCACAACATGGCCTGCATCCTGTACTTGAAGCACCTGGCCTTCCAGTGGCCCTCCTTGCAACAAGGCTGGTCTGTTCCTGTGGGAGAGGCTTCCCCAGCCTCCCTGCACTGAGGCTTCTTCACTGCTTCCACAGAAGGTATTAAATCCAGGTTTGGAGGTACCTGCAGTCCTTCCGTCTCTTTCTGTTGGGTCTTCCACACTATTTGCCAAAGGAAGCCAGGACTGCTGGCTTTGGAAGGGATTTTCTACCTGCTCTTGTTGCCATGACCTCCCTTGCTCCCAACCCCTCTTCCTCACCTTCCTGCTACATCCCAGAACTTAATAGTCTTGAGGAGCCCCAGCTGCTGGAGTTTCACTCTCCTCCAGCTGGGAGAGCCTACCCTCATTGACTCAAGGCCCTCTTGGACAGGCCTCCCTCCATTCCATCCTTTCTCTCAGCCCAAGCATGAGGAGGACCTGGCCCAGAGAGTCCTGGCAGCCTGTCCCAGTGCTACATGGCATGGCCTACACCCTTGAAGCTTCCATGCTGCCCTTGGTTGGCAGATGATAGTTGGCCCATCACCCATGGCAAACTATTATCACTGTCACTCTGGTCAGCCTCTGTCTGTGGATTGGAGAGCAGGGTGCTATTTTGTTCTTCTCAGGCAGCGAATTGCCTTCTGAGAGCTCCATTATTTGCACAAAGTTATTGGCACAAAGCCAATCAGCTGGACTAAAACATCTTCCTATTTAGGATGTCAAATTTTAGCACCGTCTACTGAAGTTTTTATGCAGTATTTCTGCCCATCCTGCCTTAAGGCCTTGCACTGCATTGCACACAGTTTCCCTTCCTGAGAAGAATTAGTGTAACTTTTCTTCCTCATCACACCATTTCCTGAAATCACTGTGCTGCAGGGGGGGTTTGCTGAGGTATTTTGGCTTCTTGTCCTGCCGTTCCTTCAGTCATTGTGATAAGGCAAAATGCCACCATTGTATTTCTGACATTTAAACTTTCAATTTGAGTTGTTTCCAGCCATTTGCCCACAAGAACGAAGTACAACGCCAAATCATCAGTCATCTAAACTGAGATATCCAAACTCATGTACTGTTCTGTCGTCTGTACTCATGGTGACATTTGCATTAAACAGCACTAAAGGGAGTATCTCTTGGAAGGCAACAGTGCCCAAATGCTGTTATTTTTCATAAAGAATTAGCATTCCTGTTTTGCCTCAGCCCACATTTGGGGAGGTTCATTTTGAAGAAGTGACTAACAGGAAAAGTCAGCTAATTCAGCAAAACATGAGAGAAGAGGGATTTTTGGGGAAGTAAAGCAATGCATCTGCAGAAACAAAGTCTATTTAGCTTTAGTAAGTCAGTGCAAAACTTCAGCAAAGATTAAATATGCACGCTTAGGCATAATCAAGATGAAATGGCAAAAAAGCAGTAAGTGGGCACAGAAGTTTTCTTCCTACAATGCTTCTAAAGAAAGAAGAAATGTAACATAAGACCTTCTGTCAGAGGCTGGAGACCTTTGGGGCCAATCCTCTGTATTTTAAGAGCATTCATTACAATTGGTCCTTTACTGCAGTTGTTCTTTACATCCCATAATAAACATGGCAGTACGATATACATGGGTGGGAGTCACAACTTAAAGGGATTTTTGCCTTTGACATATGCATCTTTAGCACAATCAGCCAATATGCTCACATGCATAAGCCCCAATGAATTTGTAGGTGTGTGTAGGATTGCACTTTTAGAGAGCCAACCTGGACTTGGGGTGCTGACCACTGTGGTTGCTTGTAACTCTTGGGACTTGGAGGATTATGGACATCCAGTGAAGGGTGGGAGGCCCTCTTCCTGCCCTCCAGAACACACAGGCAGCCAATTTCACCTTGTGAAGAGGAGAACTGAGGCACTGCCAGGGTTCCTCCAAACATAGTGCAGCCCCATTCCTGCCAGCCCCCCGCTCCCTTCCCAAATGCCCTCCACATGCATCAGATCTGAAGTTGCACTTGCGATCTTGGAGCTGCAGCTGGCATGAAATGAACTGTACCAGCTGCAAGGGTAGTGGTAGAGCACTCTGAATTTGGAGTTCCTGGTCCCACCATGAATGAATTAATGAATGAAATCTTCACTGAGGAAAACCTCATACCTACGGCCATCTAGACTACCTCTAACAATCCTTAGTGTTTTAGGAATAAACCACATTGAACTTAATGGTATTTGCTTTTCAGTGGACATGTTTAGCACTGTGGCCTTCACTGTTTAAGACATAAATCAGCTAGTGGAAGATGGTTCCAAGGAGAACCAACACATGCAGGAAATAACCCCCTTTGCCTTCTTTTGATGGAACTCTTGACCCAAAACAGACCTAACCAACAGCCTGAATCCAAGTCTATCCAGAACAATTGATACAGCTGGAGGGACAGATTTGTTTTCTTCTTTGCAGCCCACTAAGATGCATCCATATCTACCCTGGAGGGTTGGAGTTCCCCCTGGAGCAGATACATTGAGCATGAAGTAGAAATGAGAGAAAGGGGAGCAGAAACTAACTGATGTAGCATAAGATGATGCCTGAGGACATTCTGAGTGGTCATTTAGGGAATGTTTCAAAATTGTACTTTTCCTTGAATTGTATTGGAGTGTAGCATCTGCCTGATTAACTTAGTGTCCTGCAATAGCACAGGGTTGGACCAGATGGCTTTCTGGACCCTTTCAGCTCTACTAGTCTATGATTATGGAATTGTTTAAGTTCTGGGCCTTCTTCCTCTCCCTCCGCCCCTGCATCCTAACTGCCTTTGTGGCAGCACAGTACTAACATGTAAAGAGCGTGGCTTTTTTGTTCTCCTTGCCCATTGTCTTAGCAGTCTGACAGAACTGGTTCAAACACCTGATCATTCACAACTTGGTAACAAACCATGAAATCTCCTTGTGGGTTGTTCATGGTTAACAACCCATAATTAATGTATAGTTCTGGTTCACATGTAATGACCACCCACAGTTCACCAAAGTATGGCTAATTAAATCATGGTTTGTCATTACATACAAACCAGCTCATGTCTACTAATATTAAAGCCTATATATTATATTATACACATGAGAAAAAGCCTTACCATTCCATATCTGCTTTTAAATGAACATATAGCGGGTCATAAGAAAAAGACATTTTTGTATTTCATGCTAGAGGTTTCGGCTGTGTTGACCTCCCAGCCTGAGCCCTGTTTGTTGCTGCATTCCTTCATGTCTGCAGTACCATCTCACTTTAATTTCAAGAATGCTAAGAAGGCCCTCCTTAGACCACTGTCCCCTCCCTCATACCTAGCTGTGCTTGAGTAACAAAGGGCACGATGCAGGATGCTGCTAGGAGTTCTGAGTCCTTACCCCTCGTGGCCAGACAGAAGGATTGGGTGGGGTGGGGTGGGGGGGACTCTGTGTCAGTGGTTTTCAATTTGCACTGAACAGACTTACCTCCTATGACAAGAATGAGCAACTACAGGCAGCTTGAGGCCATGTTTAACCTGCTAGACCATACAAAACAGCAAAATAAATAACATGGTAAGCATAATAGCTGCAGAATGCCGAGAGGCTCAATAGGAACTTGCAAACGAATCAACTTTGACTCTTTGGGCACCCTGCAGCTTTTACGGACACCATTCATTTCCAGGGGGAAAAATGTAATTTCTTCTCATTGATTTGGCGGGGAGGGGGGGCAGCATGTGCCTTAACTAGGAATCATAATGCCAGGTGTTATGCTGAACATTATCTGGAATTAAGCCACAGCCTAAGAATGAAAAAAACAAATGAATGAATGAACAACTGAATGAACAAATGAACAAAGTAAGTTGATTTACCCTTCTGGTGCCCTCCAGATGGTTTAATCCCAACTCCCACAAGCCTTAGCACAGCCAATGGCCAGGAATGCTGGGAGATAGAGTTGGAAATGCTTGGAAAAAGGTGTCCTACGCTCTGTCATGTTAAGTTCACCAAGCCTTTATTTATTATTATCTGTTTACAAATATGTGTGTCTATAGATGTTTATCTATAGATTTCAAGGCAGTGTGTACAAATCATATAAGTTACAATGCAAAACCAATATATAGAATCCATATGCCACATATAAACTACACCAACCAGGCTTGCATAAATGTATGTTTTCAGCATGTTCATAAAATATTTTATTATCAAGTGCCTCTAGATTCATAGAGTCACCCTACATCAGAGATGACTTGATGGAACATAACAGCAACTCTGCATGCCACTCTAAACTTCTGAAAGAATAAAATTCCATACGAATCCTTAAAAAGAAAAAAAATGTCATATTCCATAGCATTGTCAAATGACTTCTGCAATTATATGCTTTTAAATATTTTTCCCAGCCTTTCTCTAAAAAGCTAAAATAGCAAACATGGTAACTCCCCCACTAACAAGTTATTAATTGCAATAATTTCATGAAGGGCTCTTCTCTGAGATAGAACCTTACAAGGTAAGATTTGTGGTTTAGAAACCAGATGTTCCTTGTTCATCCAGGATGCTAACGACCTTGGCTTCTTCAGATTGGGAGTCTAACTAATACTCTCACTTTCTCAAACTGGATGTGAATCCCGTTTTTCCAGCTTTTGTTTATGAAATCCTCTACATTCACTGTGCAGTTCACCAAGTCAACATTTTGCAAAGTTGTCTATGTTCCTCTTGCTTCCATCCTGGAGATGACAGCTACTTAAGAGTTTTGCTTCCTCCAAGAGGCTGCCTTGCACAGAGCATCTGTTCCACAGCTTGCCATGTGCCTGCTTGGATCATACTATATATTCACTGTACCCAAGAGATGTGCCAGCGGCATCATCTGTGACACTGTGATAGATTTGGGGAAACATTTATTAGGCTGCATGCTGGGTCTGGATCCAATTCAAGCCAAGGCTGGCCAGACAGTCTATCTGAACTTTATCCAAGTTAGACTGGAGGGAGTTTGTTCATCTCTATAAAAGGACAGAATTTGGGGTTTGGCACTGAATTGCAGGATCCCTCAGCAATTTCATTACTTTCTTCCACTTATTCTTCCCCAGTTACTTAGACATTTAATTTATTAAGTGGCATATAAGTATTACATATAAGTATTTTAAATAAATTATAAATAAAGCACTGTGATTATGGATGTGTGGGGTGGTTTTCTGGTGAAATTCTGAGAATTTTATTTTTATGTTGTACAAATGTATTTCTGTTCTGATCCATCGACAAAGCCCTCTGGGTGTTTCACAAAAATTAAAACCACAAAATACAATGCAATCAAGCATCATGCAAAAACATTACAGGTTTAAAACAGAATAGAACAAAAAATAAAATCACTGTAAACCACCCAGAGAAATTCAGCTGTTGGCTGGTATTGGGGGGGGGGGGGGGAGAAAGAGAGGGAGAGAGGGAGGGAGCATCAATGTAAAAGGCTGCAGAGTGTAAACATCTAAACAGAACACAGTTAGTTGCACAAGATTTCCCAGTGGTTAGGCTTGGCTTTGGCCCTTTTCTGTTAGTATGAAATGTCACCTTGCTTGTTCTGTGCACCTCTGCCTAAAATCCAGGTTCTGACAACTCTCTGTTTCCATCCTGCTTGCCTTTGCCTGCCAGTACAAAGAGTCAAACCATGCACCTAATTCCAATCAATATACGGATTTCATTGACACGGACACAAACTTTTGCATGAGAGTGGCAACGTTGCCTTTAAGTAAGGCACCAGTCTCAAAATTCCCGGTTTTAAAAAAAGAGCTTAAGGGTGATCTTCCTGTTTTCAACAGTGGCTAACTAAGTGTCTCTGGGAAGCAAGGCATGAATGCAATAGTGCCTTTCCTAGGCTGCTTCTTGTGACCTGTGGGTTACAAAATTCAACCTTAAGTGGAGTGGGTTGATTTTTGTAACATGTGTCTATTTCAGGGGTGCAAAACTGCAAAGACGGGCCAAATCCTGCCATCCTGAAATCTCAACCAAACCCTCTGCAATGGTCATGTCCCATTCCCTGGCTTCTCCACTTTCCTTCAACCACCAATCCTCAAAAGTTTCCTGACTTTTGAGCAGTTTTCTCCCATTCTAAAAGCCTGACAGTTGACCTGTCTCTCCTTAAGCCCCAGCAGGAAAAGCTTTAAGCGTGATGGTGACAGTGATATTTTTATCCTTCCCACTTCCCTTCAGCCCTGCTCACCACTGGAATGTAGCTCCCAGGAAATTCTTTGAAAGGCCATTCAGTTCTCAAGCTGATCAAGGTCCAGTGCTCCTGAAGTCACCCTTGGTCTACCTGACTGAAATAGAACGAAAATGGTATGTGGCCATCAGTAGTAGCTGGCACCTTAGTCTTTTTGGAACGTCAGGGAAGGACTCTGCTTTTGCCTTTCCATTTTCCTACAGAAGATTGTTCCGGCACTTTGCTGTAAGCCTGGGTATTCAAACCTGAAGACTGCAGTGCTGATCACCAATAATTACATGCCACTTCCTTCAGTCCATGTGTTTTCAGGCAGAGAGAAGAACATGGCACTGCAGAAGGGCGGAGATGTGTGCTTGTAACGTCTGTTTACACAGAAGTAGTTCTACTCTTCATACATCCCCAAAAGAGCCATATTCAACCATATAGTTTTAAAAGTTCAGTGGTGAAAAGCAAATGTTTTGACAAGAGAGCTATCAGAGCTATTAAAGCACTTACATTGTCTGCTATTTTCCAATATGCTTTCCTTTTTCCTTTTCATGTTGTCAGTTTCCAAACAGCTTGTAGCGGTGGAAATCTAGTTACAACCTGCTGTTTCAAATACTGCAATTTTCAACACTTCTGTGATGGATTTCAGGGCTTCCTTTGCACATATCCAATTTGCTACTGTAGTTTAGACAGCTCAGAAGAACAGAGAACAGTGACCAGAACGCCTGGCTATATCAGCTGAAAGTATGACATATGAACAAAGGGACAGAAAAGTAGTGTTGTTCAAAGTCTCTATCTTGAGTTTGCCCTTGCAAATGTTGAACAAGAGTGACCATACTCAAAGTATATATAAAGTAACTCTGGTCAGGGAATAATGAATGGGCCTTTGGCCAATTCCTTCATTCAAGGGCAATTTGATGCCCTAGGCCATGGGTCCTCAAATTAAGGCCTGTGGGCCAGATCCAGCCCGCCATGGCCTTTCAACTGGCCCATGCCACACATTTTGCACTTGCTCGGCACACTCACGGCTTGCTCACAAGGAGGTCATTTTGGAAATGCTTGGAGAAAGCGATCTCCTCATGAGCAAGTCGGCACCTCACCATGTGCGTGCCTGGCGGCAGCTTGCTCACAGGGAGATCATTTTGGACTCAATTGGAGAAAACGGTCTCCTTGCGAGCAAGCCAGTACCTTGCCCCATTCCCCCCCATCCCCACCTCACCTCGTGTGCGTGCCCTGCCCCCCACCAGCCCACTCCCCCCCACAGGCACCAACTTGGCTGCCCGCGGCCACCACTAGCACCTGTCAACTGGCCCCCTGTTCAAAAAGTTTGAGGACCCCTGCCCGAGGCAAAGCATAAAACTCCCTTATTCCACATATATAAGTCCAGAGAGATAGCTGAATATTTCTGAAATGCACCATCCTCCAAAATACTTGGGAACTCCTGTGGTTAGGATGCATAATGCTCACTGCTCTGCCCTGCAGCACCTCATTGCTGTCCCCTCCCAACATCTGCCGCATTCTCCCCAGTGGAAGAGCTCGGCCAGCTCAGTTTCTCTCCCCCAAAAGGGCTCACTGACAAGTCCTATCCTTGCACTTACATGTTCCTGTACCACCCCTCTTTTACCTTTAGGCTGCCAGCTCTAGAGCAGGTTGCTGAGAAGGATGGCTGAGAAATTGGGCTCGATTCACATTTTCTTTGAAATCTTACATTTACACATCTCAAACCTAAACATGAGCTAGCATGCAAACCACGAAGTCTACTTTGTATGCTCCTGAAGCAGTTTATAAATTCAAGATGCACACAGAAATACATACATTTTAAAAAGCCTGAACAAAAATGCATGTATTTTGAAAAATGTGCACAAAATACGTAGATATGGTTTTTCCTGATGGACTAAGATAACGAACTTCAGTGCAGAAAAGATGGAATGAACTTAAAAGGTGAAAAATATACCATTTGAGTGAACTCAGATTTTACAGATTCATCCATTCTTAGTTACTGATTTCTAATATACACACTTTGGTCGCCCAGTGGATTGGTCCAGGCACACCAAGATTAAGAATGTGGTCTATTATTACCTGCTCATACCACCTGTCTTGTTGGATCAAGTGTCCCCAAAAATTCCAGCAAACTTTGTTCAACAGTGGATCACCTGGAAGTTCCTAAAAAGAGCGTGCAGTTTATAGCTGCATCCTTTTTGTTCCAACTTTTGGAAATTAAAAAGCATACTGAAGCAGATTTCTGACATGCTAATGGTGCACCAATAATGACTAGGGGTTCCGTTTAAATAAGCATTATTCTCTTCCCTGAAAACTTAAGCAAGTTCTTCTTTCCTATATACATCATATATACACTGGTCCTGAAGTTTTAGTTGTGCATAAAACTTATATAGATCCACTCACCAAATATTTTGCACAGCATTCTCCATTAATTTATTAATAGATTTATACCCAGACCTTTATCAAATATCAGGATGAATGTAGGAAGAACCATGTTGGATCAGACAAGGGCCCACCTCATTGAGCCTGCTGCTTGCCCAGTGGCCACCCAGATACCCGTAGGACATGAGAGCAAGAATGTTCCTCCACTTGCATTTCCCAGTCTTGGTGGACATATGTGCTCTGCCTTTGATACCAGAGATAACATAGAACCATCAGGTCTAAGAACCACTGATAGCTTTGTCATCCAAGAATTTGTAAAATCCCATTTGAAAACCATCTCAATTGCTGGCCATCACTACAAATTGTGGTGGCAAATCCCACTGTGTACTGTATGAAGCAGTAGTTCCTTTTAACTGTCTTGAAGTTCCTATCAACTAAGCTCCATGACAATAACCTGGGTTCAAGCATTATGAGAGGGGGAGAGAACTCTCTCTATATCCATTTCTTGTCTACCGTATAATTTTTCTATGCCTCTTTCATGTCTCCCCATAATCACTTTTTTCCTTAAGCAGAAACAGAGACTTTTTATTGTTCATTTCCTAACTTCATAGTCAAGCTGCTCAAGGCCCTGGATTATTTTGGTTGCTCTTTTCTGCATCTTTTCCAGCTCCGTAGTATCCCTTTTAGGTGCCTTACAAAGCTATGGGACTTCCTGCCCATGATAATATATCTCTAGGTTTAGAATTAGGATTAGGGTTAGGGTCATTTTTTAAATGGCATAAGAATATTTAACTAGTTGGATTAAGTTTACTGTGGGCTGCATTAGTTTTTCAGCTTTTTTTCCCCTTCCCACAATTAGGTTTTCAGCTGTTTTTTGATGTTTTGTACTTGGCACTTTTGGTTTTTTAAAAGCTCTTTGTTGCAAATAATTTTATCTTTTTCATATTTTATTTTATTTTAAGAAGTATATCACCTTGAATATTTGTTTAGTAAGCATCTCATAAAGAAGTTAAATGCTGACATGGCTCTTTCCCTGAGACTTTTTGTCTATTTTTTAAAATGTTAAATTGCCAAGCCCACAAAAAGCTTACAGTATCACTTTTGACACAACATGGTAACTTTCCTTCCTTGTAATAAAATGAAGATTTTATTTCAGATACCCATCGCAAATGCATGTGACACCACGTAGGATTCAGTCTTAGGATTTAAGCTGCATCTGACTCCTATGTGGACATTTTGGTCGAATAGGTGAATGGCTGAGTTCTCCAAGTTAAGCAAAACGAAGTCAGAGCTAGCCCCAGAGAGAAGACCTGGCAGGAGGGAACAGTTTGAAGATTGTGCTCCACTCATGTAATCTGTATTTTAATTGATTTATATCGTCAAAGTTTTTCTGCACCTTGGGAACGTGACAGAACTGAAAATCGAGATTAAAAAAATAACCTAAATCAGGTAAGGGCAGGCTTCAATTTTGCGGAATCTGCAGTTTTCTCTTTTTACTAGACCCCAAGTCCCCCAGTTGTTGGGCCACACTCCACTCTCATGACTTGGAGATCCTATTACAAAACTATTCCTAAGTTATTTTAGGTTGCCGATTGATAGATCATGGAAATTTGTTGTGACTGTTAAACAACAAGACAGAAACCCTTAAAGATCTACTGCACATCATCCAGCAATCTATCAGAAAATCCCAATCTACCTTCTGCCCATCCTAGGCCTAAATAAATCAATTAGAATACAAGCTGTTCTGCCGCTTGCTGTGTGTAGGTGTAAAAAACAAAATACACAAGGTCAGAGAGGAGTCAGGTGAGTATTCATAAGCCATTTTTCCCTTTCATCACCTTAATAATTAGGCCATGAAAAGCAACACAAACTGCATTTTCCTTTCCTCAAGTGGAATTGTTGATGTTGCAGTTTAATAAAATAGGTTCTATACTTTATCCTTGACTTCTTCCAAGCTGACTTCTAGAATAAACTTTACTAACTTTAAACTTGTGTGTCCATGTGTGCTGGGTATGTCCGTGTGTGCTGGGTATGTCCGTGTGTGCTGGGTATGATAACAAGATTGTCAGGAACCTATGGAAAAGCTGCAATCAGAAGGTTTTGCAGTCACCAAGTAGTGATTGCAAAATTGGCTGATGTTTTAGCACTGCATACCATTTGAACCTAGCTTTTCTCTGATGGGAATAGTCCTTGTGCTGGTTCAGCAAAGGCTGCAAGCAGATATACCCTGATGTCACAGTTGTACCCGTGACACCTGAACTAAGTGAAGCAATGCCTGTTGGCACTCCAGGCGACTCCCTGTCCCCAGCCACGATGCATCCTAGAGAAGCCCAAGCAAAGGGTCTGTCCACTGTCCAAAGGGGACTGTGCCTCATCAGGGAGGAAGGAACAGACATCTAACAGTTCCTCAGCCTACTAAACAGTCCTTAGTTAATTGAGTAAAGACATCAACCAAACCCAGCAAATGCCAAAGAACTGGGCACATTGTGACTTACCTGTCTGGCACTCAGGTATGGCCCCTGTCAGTTGTAGCCTAGTAGCCCCTTAAGGGAAAGTCCAATCTCCTGAGTGAGGGCTGCCCTAGAGGAAAGGTAGGCATATAACTATGTCCCTTGACCTATTACTCTCCCTTGATTTCAAGATACAATGGGCTACAAACCTATGCAATCGTTAAAGCAGTCTTCTTGTGACTTTAAAAAATGGAGGGATTTGTCCACCATGTGCCCAGAAGAGTTAACCAAAGCAAGGAGAAGGGGGCTGGCCTGTAACTGTCTAGGAGGCCCTCAACTTCAAACTGTATGAAGTGCAAAGCTGCATGGTGCTTACAGAAGCCTGCTCCTAGTAGCTGAAGATATGCAACAGGCTTCAACATCCAGACATTGCCCACATTTATATTAACTGAAGTGAATAATTTTAAAAACAAAATAATCCCAAGATGCACACTTTGTTGTTGTCGCAAAGTCGTGTCTGACCCATTGCGACCCCATGGACAACATTCCTCCAGGCCTTCCTGTCCTCCACCATCCCCCAGAGTCCACTTAAGCTCGCACCGACTGCTTCAGTGACTCCATCTAGCCACCTCATCCGCTGCCATCCCCTTCTTCTTTTGCCTTCAATTGTTCCCAGCATTAGGCTCTTCTCCAGGGAGTCCTTCCTTCTCATTAGGTGGCCAAAGTATTTGAGTTTCATCTTCAGGATCTGGCCTTCTAAAGAGCAGTCAGGGTTGATCTCCTCTAGGACTGACCAGTTTGATCACCTTGCGGTCCAAGGGACTCGCAGGAGTCTCCTCCAGCATCACAATTCAAAGGCCGCCTCAATCCTTCGGCACTCAGCCTTCCTTATGGTCCAGCTTTCAGTCATACATTGCAACTGGGAAAACCATAGCCTTGACTATACGCACTTTTGTTGGCAGGGTGATGTGTCTGCTTTTTAGAATGCTGTCTAGATTTGCCATAGCTTTCCTCCCCAGGAGCAAGTGTCTTTTAATTTCTTGGCTGCAGTCCCCATCTGCGGTGATCTTGGAGCCCAGGAAAATAAAATCTGTCACTAAGATGCACACTTTAAGGTCCCCCTTGGTATGCATTCCATGTTTCATTATCTTGGAGCTATGGCAATGATGGACGGACAAACCTACTACAGAAAAAGGACCTGTAAGAAAACACAATGAAAGAGGCAAATGAGAAACAGGGATGTGGCTGTGAGAGCAGCAGAACTCTTCTTCAATCGTAGGATGAAGTTCACTGAATAATTAAGAGTGGGGAAAATGGGTCAACTTAGCAGGCCATGGCTGTAAAAACTCGATTGTCTCCATGGGGCTTGGCAAGGCACACCCTGGCCATAGTAAGCTTGGAGCTCTGTTCAACTGTTTCTCTCCCGTCATGTTCTGCCCCGATTCTTCATGTTCGGAAAAGCAAGGGAACAGAATGGGTGGGGAGGGGGATCCCAGGAGCACTTTGTCTGCTTCACGTTAACACACTCAGTATCAAACAGAAAGATTTCATATGGACATCGTTTGACAAACCTACACAAAGGCTTTCAGTTACAAAGTCAAGACAAGAAAACGTTGCGGAATCAAACCAGCTCTGTGAAAAAGAGACCATGAAACAGGGCACATATTTGCTCTGTTTATTGTTACTGTCTGATATATGAGAGCATGCAGGTGCATTTCTGCTGTGCAAGTATTTTCCATTTCAGGTGCATGGAAAAGCAGCACTGCTTGCCTCATTGTACAAAGCCTGGCACAAAGCACACGCAGGAAATTCCAGCCCTCTGAATAATTTCAGAATTTTTGTTTTGAATGGTTTATATCCTTGATAGAGTTCCCAAGTTGCAAGTACTTTTCAAAAAGCTATACAGCAGCGCTTTGGGAAAAAGCATGGGGATTTAATTTTGAGAACAAAACCCTGTGGCTCTAAACCTGAGTCATTCACCTGAATTCCAGTTAAGTCAAATGAGATTTATTGCTTTCTCCAGTCCGATGCCTTTCAGGTATGAAGGGCTGGAACTCCCACTGGCCATGCTAGTTGGGGAGGATACACAATCCAACATAAAGGGAGGGCAGCGGTTTGAGACAAAGGCTGACTTGAATTCATAGGGAAGACACAACACAAACAGGAAAACATTTGAAAATCTTAAGCAAAAAATCTTTATTTGACTGAATCAAGATTTCAAATGATGCATGAAAGGACTTGGAGTCACAAAGAAGCCTTATCACTTTGCTACCAGTCTTTTCCTAAACATGACGGGCTCCCAGCATGACACATTTGTGTATGAAGAAGCTTGAAAGCTATAAGCAGTGATTACACTGTAATCTATATACATCTCAGGAAGCCAAACACATCCATCCTTCCATAGTGAACTAGATATAGGCAGCTTCTAGTGCTTTAGTGCTGTTTGTTCCTGCAGGATGCCCTGCAGGTTTGTTAGCCCACAGATTTGCACTTGCTCAATACAAACATGGCAAAGGTAATCAGACAGAGAACAATTAAAATGCAATCTTCTATGTGGCAGTTGCCAGCTGACAGCTATATATACAAGGGAACTGCCGTAGATTTGGAATTGCACTCTTTCCACATAATTACAAACTCCTTGATGGAGACTACAAGTGATGTGTCTAGCGCTAAGGTAAGCAACTATTTCACACTGACAATTTGACACGAGTTGCTGCAAAATCACAATAACATCTCAATTGGATTATAGGCAGATCATGCTGTTCCCAGTCAGTAAGACAGTAAATATATGTTCTGTTTGAAACCAACAATAAGGCACAGTAGTATCGCTAGAATACTTTAAAAACTCACAAAGTACTTGGCTGATGCACAGGCGTGCGTATGTAAGGAGATTAAAACATTAGGTACAGTCAGCTACAGTGCTGTGCACATACAGGAAACAATGCAGGCTCCAAACAATTATGAAACTATTCTATGAACCTAAGTATGCTTTACAGTTGCACCTATTGAACAGATTTTCACTTCACAAATGGCAAGAGAAGGCTTCTGAAACCAAGGATACCTTCAGACAAACTTTAAAAGATGATATGTAGCTGGAAGAAGCCAAAATGTCCAGCCCCCTTCCATGAGTTTAAGCAGATTTTTCAATCGTATCTGTATTATGCAGAATGTCCCAGCTAAGAAATTACATTTCTGCTAAATTTTCAACCGTCTGAGATTCACAAAGTCATTGGTGGTTAACAAATGCCCAATAGTCAAGCTGGGTACTGAAATTATCCAACTCAAATGAGCTGTTGATCTGCTTTTTGCCACTACGGGATCATGACAATCAAGCTTTTGACATATCTTTACTATTTTAAGTTTAGAATCACAGGGCTATTGTACAAAGAAGATGGTATCTATCAAACTGAATTGACATTTGAAGTGCAATGTTTCTGCTCACTATGTAAGAGGTAGTAAGTGACAGTTGGAGGACATGTATGCCCAAGGAGAATCTTTTTTAAAGTCAAACACTGTACAGTTTTTAAAACCATAGTAGACATTATGTATATTTTTCTAAGGGAGCAACAATGGCAGGATAAGACTAGGATGACTGGTGCAGTCACCAAAGTAGTTCAAAATAAAAGGTATTTTGATTTAAATAGAGCCTGCATAAAAGTAAACAGAAACACCTATCCAGATACAACTGTCTGAAGAACCAATGCAGGCTGGGAGGGGGAAGGATTATCAGCAGAGCTTTCAAATGAGTATCTTATTTAAAAAAGCAATTCCTGTATTTTCAAGAAGCCACTTTTTACAGCAGGCAAATACAGACATTGCATTTCATTCCACATAATGGTCAACAGTGCCATCTGGTGCTCAGCACCTTCATTTCTAAATTCTAATTCCCAATATCAAGTCAGAATCTTAAGATGCATACAGTTTAATTGGTGCTGCTAGCAAAAAGGAAGGAAGGAGTTATGTTCAGGGCATTCTATTAGATGAAGTGTGCTTGCCTTTTGAGCCCCTACTGAAAACTATTTAGCGTCTCTGCCCACCATGTTGTACTTTAAATCACTGTCAGTTCTGACAACCATCATATACAACCCCCCTTATGCATTATACAACCCCCTTATGACAGCTTATGTCCAGTGTAAGTCACTTGAAGACAGATCACAAACAATCAATACAATGTCAGCTTGCATTTGAATGCTATTGAGTATATTGAATGCAAAGCCTGCCTCACACCAGGCCCTCTATTTATTGCACAATAAGTTGTTCTAGGATCTATACTGATCATCTTGCATTAGCCTGGAACCTGTATGACTGGCAGAGCAAGCAGATTATGCTTCATCCCATTCAATTTATTTCTTAGTTCTGGAAAATGGCAACATCATTCACTCATATACATTTGGTTCCTCCAGAGTTGACAGACAGATGATCTGAGTTCTAGTCCCCGCTCAGCCATGGAGCCAACTGGGTGACTTTGGGCCAGTCACAGACTCTCAACCCAACCTACCTCACAGGGTTGTTGTGGGGATAAGATGGAGGAGGAGAATGATGTAAGCTGTCTTGAGCCCTTTGTAGGAAAAAAGGATATAAATAAAAAATAAATAAAAAGTTTTATTTATTTCCCTTCTAGTTGCAGTCTTGCCCTTCTCTCCAAATCCAAATCTGGGGATTATTATATTGTTATTACCTACATTTCTATACTCCCCTGTAGCCAAACTCTTGAAGCAGGATCTTTTGAAAGAGCACTGAAGAAAATGGGAAGGGCTGGAATGAGAATGAACTAGAGTCACCTCCTTCTGGTTTAACTGGCGGAAGCCTCCGCTTGATCTAAAAGCCTTGCAACAGCAGAGGAACAACAAATGAATACAAACCATTACAATGACCTAACTGGACCCGAGAGAGGTCTGGCTGGTGCCATCATTATATGTTTTTTGGTGCCAGGTCAAGACCTTTTTATTCAGCCAATATTTTAATGTTTAATAGATTTTATTTTTTATTTCAGTTGTGGGTTATCTTGTTTTATATTATTTGGGATATTTATGATATTTATATTGTATTTATTGAATTTGCTGTAAGCCATGCAGAGATGCAGAGAGATTGGACTGGTTAGAAATATCCTAAAAAAAATTAAGATGTAAGAGATTGTTTTTGTATACTTGTAGGAATGTAGAGTCAACTTGAAGTGGGGCAGCCTATATTTTAATAAATTTGCATGAATTCTGTCTTAAAAGCGTATGTAAACTTGTATGTTATACATAACTTGTATGTGACTAGAGCACAGAACTGAGTAATATATACCAATTAAAGCTAAGGCGCATGGGACTACTTTGACCAAATTTATAATTGTATGGTAGAGTTGAGGAAAGCACAACTAAAAAAGCCTGATTTCAAATTATCAAGTAAGATTTTTGTTTAAATTCATTTATATGGTGTTGCATCTGTAAAAGAGATTTCTACACTTGAGTAAATTGTAGAACTGTGTACTGAACGTTTGTACATTTCAAGTTCAAGTACTGCCTTAAACCCCTTAGACACTTTCAAATTGGTAAAGCAATTGTGCAAACTGGAATACCAAAAGATCACAGCATCATTCAGTATGTATGGTTAACATTTAACAACACAGTTCTCTTCTGTTTCAACACCAACTTTAGCTTTATGTTTTTACCAGGAACAGAAAGAGACACAATGAAATGAAGTACCATGAATATTGTCTTTTACTAGGCTGCTAACAGCTACCTCCATCTTCCTGTCAGGGCAACTAAGTTATAAAACAATACACCACACAGAGACAATGTTGGCCTTGATAGTTCATTTAAACAGCTATTTAGATGCATCTTTCTGCAAACAAATATATAATCCAAGACAATTAACAGCACCAGCAATAATCTCATACAACTCCCAGTCTTGCTAAAGAATCTTGTGTACAGATAGTGCTCAAAATGGTTATATTTTTAATCATTCAGACAAAAAAACATTGGAACTTGTTTCACTAACATGATTCAGATTATCTGAATTTCAAGTTATTCTTCCTTTGGTCTGTTTAAGAGAAATGTAATCAATTGAACCAGAACTTCATCATTAAAACCTTTTACATCATTATCTTCTAATGCTTCATACAGGGGCTGACTTTCAGTTCCCCAACAAATATTCTTTCTTGGGTTGTTTTTATCCGCATCAACAGTTAAAGCCAAGGTGTTCAACTGGTAACAAAAGAAAGCAAAATATCTTCCATCAGTAATCACAGCCTGTGCTACAAAGGGCCGGGTCACATCAGCCTCACTCCAGAATCCTGAGAAGGAAGGGAGGAAAACAGATAAACAAAAGCACATTTCTGTAAACAAAAACAGTTAAGGCACACGCATTATAAATTATGCATATTATAATCTTTCCAACTTTTTAGCCAATATTCAACCAAACTGAGCCAAATACTAAAACTTAGCAACCTAGTACGTAATGACCAGGGACAGGAGGTGGCTTTCTCCACTCAACATTTCTCTCCTCTACTGCACTATATAAGGTATCTGTTCCCAACTCTGGGAAGAGAAAATGGGGACTGTCAAAATGAATGATTCAAGATTACATCCTTATACAAATAAAAGTATCACCACAATAGTCCTCTTTTGGCAGAAAATTTATGCAATCACAACTAACAATAAGTGCATATTACGTCCATTTCCTGATCCTATAAGGGGCCACAGCAGCTCACAAACCAGCTCCAGTTTGGCAACCAGAAAGACTATGCTCCACATTTTTAATGAATTTCCATTTGAATAGCTTAGGATCACAAGGCTGTATCAACTTCTAAATGTTAGCTTTGTCAATCAGCTCTGCATTTAATTTATTAACCTCAAGTTTTTATTGAATTAACTCCAGTAAGTTACAGAAGTCAAAGAATGTATTAGGCCACAATTCTATCAGCTGTACCCATGATGCTTGTATAATACCTTCTCAAATTCAGAGGCTGCTGAGTTTGCAGTACAGAAGCAAGCTTCTCCTCCCTGCACCTCCCACTCTCCATTTTAACTCTATTTTCAGCACTTCAGAAGTGGAGGAAAAGCAGCTGAAGCACCATCAGGACACTTTCTATACTGCAACTCTACTCTTCTCCCCACCTCACTCCACCCTTTTAAACATTCCCTTCCCACCTCTCCAAGGCTGAGATTGGAAAGGCACCTGGCATGGCTCTTTCTGTGCTGGTAGCAAGAGGAGTGAACAGATCAAAGTGAGCACTCCCAGCTCTGAGGCTGCAGCACTCTCTCTGACTTCAGCTCCAGGAATCTGAACAGCCCCCACAGACAATGCATAGCAGCCCTAGGAGCCCTCCCTTAGTCTTTCATTAACTTTTGACATACCTTGATACATTGCTTGTGCTCCAGTCCAAGCAAAGAGACTTGCAATAGCATTGGCACGAGAGGGAACTTCAAGCTGATCAATAAGATTCAACTTAATAAGTCTCTCCCTCTTTAGTCTCTCAGGAAGCAAATGAAATTGTGTATGTCCATAAGTACATGGATCTGCTATCCGTGAACCTACATGGCACAAGAGAGAATTATTTCAGTTCTTTCTCTGTGCAACATAACATGAAATAAGCTAAGAAAAGTACCAGTCCACCTAGCATGCCCTTGTTGTTTTAGCTTCAAAATTCTAGGTAAGGATGATACTGACAAACAGAAAACTTAAACATGAAATGCTGGCACCCAAAAGTTCTGCAATCACATGTAAGTTGGCTTACCAATGAATTTACTGTTAAGCAAGTGTTTTACTTTTTACTAGAATATAATGATTATTGCAAAGTATTATCTTCAAAATCACAATTCAGCTCAATTTAGGGCTGAATTGCAAGCCACAATATTCCCAGTTCAAATGGCATATCAACCATAGACTTAATGTGTTCCCTCAACCTTGGTTGCCCCTTATGTACAATACAGGTACAACAGTGACCCGCCTGTCATGTCTGCAGTCAGCAATAACATGTGTTGCATCTCATGCTAATATAAAGCTAAAATATCAAGCCACTTTATAGTTAAAAGGGAAAATAAAACATCCAATGTTTGTACATGAAGAACAGACTAAGGATTTTATATAAAAGAATGTTGATATGGCAGTCTTACCTATAAATATTTTGTTATAATACTGTCTTTTGAACAAAGGAAGCTTGTCTGGTAAAACTTTAAGATGAGGAATTTCTTCAGGAGATATATAGTCCAGAGGCATAAACTTGAAGAAAGGAGAAAAACCAACTCAGAAAATGAACAAATTGTTAATAACGACATTCTTATTCATATTATTAATAGATAAGTAAGTTAAATGGAAACCACAGAAGTTCAAGATCTAAAATTAGATTGAATTTTCAATTAGCCGCTAGCCTTCTTGTGTAAGGGAAATTCCAATTCATGAAGTTGATTACACAGATCTATACCACCTGCAAAGTATCTGCTTTTTCTTCTCAAGTGGCAGGAAGCGCAATATGGATACGAATATATGAGCAACATATACAATGTGGCAGCAATGCCAATTTCTAGTTTAGGAAGAAAACCTATGGCCCCTAGGCAGTGTTTGAAGATACACGATACTTCAAATTCCGTTCTGACCGCAACCCCACCGCTGGTGCAGAAAGAACTTAAGTTAGGAGAATGGGGCAGTCGAGTGTGCAGGTTGTATTCCAGTCCTTCTGGGGAGGATGCAACCTACAGGAAGATCATCTCAACACTTCTACAAGATTGTGCTCTTAATGGTATAATCAGAAATACTATATCCATGTGGTTCCTTAAGCTCACATTGGATTGCTGCCTCCTAGATGGAACAGACATCTGAGATTCCTATAAACTGCTGGGCTGCTGCCACCAGGATGGGAGAAAAGAAGGAGATGGTTTTCACGTTTCCTTCCTTCTTATCTTCTAAACAGGCCTCTAGAAGAAAAATAGAAGCCCATTTCTCTCCATCCCCAGGTGTTACAATGCTGGGCCTGGACTTCAAGAGGCTAAAGAATTTTGCAGATACCAGCTTCTCCCATACCCTCCATCCACCATAACACCCTTTTTTGACCTCTACAAGGTCATGTGAGATCGCATATGAGATTTTGGAAGCGAGTAGCTGCTTGGGGGAAGGAACGAGGGTCAAAAAGCCCCCTCAGAAAGTCATAGGAGGATTCAGGAGGGGAGAATAATCCTATGTCCCTGGAACACTCTTGGAGGAAGCATAGGTTCACAGCCATTTATTCTCCCTCATTCAAATTACTACTTTTCAAAGAACACTCAGCCAAGTCACTTTAAAAGCATATGAAGTCAAGTCCACTGGACACGTACACCCAAGCTCCACCTCTGCAATTTCCCAATACAAAAAGAAATGTCTCTAATTTATCCAAACACTAAACAGTCACATGTGTGAACAAAAAAAATCAGAGTATCTGTACCTCTGAAAGCTGTTTTTTTATACGAATCTGACAGTGTGGTTTATCATCAATCTGAAATCTCAGAGGGTCAATCCTGCCCTTCCGATGGCCACAGGGAACAACTGTCTCACCACGCATCCAGTAGAAATTTACGTCTGGTTTGAAGTCTGAAATAAGAACAATATATTTCATACTGGCTGGTCAGGATCAATAATAATAATAATAATAATAATAATAATAATAATAATAATAATAATAAGCATGTGCTAGGGTACTTATGCTTGTAGTCAAGGATACATATATAATTGTACATCTTTTTTCCAACAGGTTGCTTTATAGCTCAGAAAGCAGTTAGAGTACATTAAATGATTTTTTTTTTACCTAAGATTTAATTTTTTGCTTGGGATGTTACCAGTTAAGTTATTGAGAAAAGAACGAGAAGATTGGCAAAATATAATAATAATAAATTTTGAAACGGCAACAAGAAAGCAAGGATTAGTTTTAAAAAGTGATATTAATTACAAAAAATGGGAGGATTAGGTATTCTGACTATAAAATCAAATTATGTAGTCAATCAAATGAAGCATATACCAGATATTATGTTACAATATGAATAGTTAATATGGTCAGAAGTAGAATATCAACAAACTGACGGATCCATGTAAAACTTGTGGGTTATTTTTTCAAACAGGATAAGAAGATAATTTAAAAGATCAAGAACCCTTTACTTAAGAACTTTGTGCAAATTTGGAACAAGTATAGGGAAATATTCATGCCAACAATTTCACCACTAATCCCAATCATAGAAAGATTTCCAGAAAATTTGAGAGGTAGTTTGAGAAAAGTATAGAAGGATAAACAAATACTTAGGTTAAAAGATTGGCTAGAGTATATAAGGAAAAGATAAAAGTGGTATTAGGAAAGGAAAAATAACTTGGTTTAATGTTATGCAATAAGAAGAATGGACTAAAAAAATAGTAAAGAAAATGGCAAATGAGAAGATATTGGTAAATGTGAAGATATTGTGTAACAAAAGGAAAAACAAGATAATAAAACAAGAAGAATAAGTAAAATTTATTTAGTTATTTAAAGTATTTGTATGCCTCCCAATTGTGCCACAGCACCTCTGGGTGGCTCACAGTTCTAAGATAAAACACAATAAAAACTAATTACAACATGTTAAAATATGTTAAGAAAATACATATAAAATACAAAACAGAAGATTGAGTAGCATTAACTATTAAAATAATTTATAAGATATTATTGTTGTAAGCCGCCCAGAGGCGGCATAAAAATGTTTTAATAAATAAATAAATAAATAAATAAATAAATAAATAAAGTGGTGGATCAGTAGGACCCTCTTAAGGTCTCATGGGAAATGGATTTAAGAAGGGATATAAGTAAGGAAGAATGGGGGAAAGTATGGGATAAGAAAATGTTGAAAGGAAAACTTCTACAAATTAGTATGAAAATAGTACCTGACAATGGTAAAATTGTATCATATGGATAACAAGTATCTCAACATATGTTGGCAATGTGGTCATAAAGTGACCACTTATTTCCATATGCGGTAAGCAATGTGAAAATATTATGAAATTTTGTAAAGTGTTTTTCAAGGAAATTAACAAAATATTTCATTTAGATCAGGGGTCTCAAACTCAACTTACCTGGGGGCCGCTGGAAGTAGAGTCTGGGTGAGGCTGGGCCACATCAAGGATTCCACCACCGCGGTGATGGTGGGCCGCTCATCCCACATTGCTCCCAGAGGCTGGCCCGGGTGCCGCCAGCGCTTTGAAGGCCGCAGGGCCCCTCCCCCATGCCCCGCCCCTCCTGGCAACTGGCCCGCGGGCCGCGAGTTTGAGACCCCTGCTTTAGATAATGAAGACCCTAGAATTGCATTGCACTATTTCAAAAAATAGTGGACTCCGGCGGATAGTGGAGGACAGGAAGGCCTGGAGGAATGTTGTCCATGGGGTCACGATGGGTCAGACACGACTTCGCGACTAACAACAAATTTCACGAAAGGAATTGGAAATGGAATATTAAAGAATAAATTTATTAACAGCTGTAAGATTAATAAAAGCAAAGAAAGAGAAGGAAAAACATGATTTCCAATTAAGTTAATGGTATAAGGAAATTTGGAATATAGCCACTAAGGACAAGTTAACATGTAGTATTAAGGTAAAAAAAAGGGTTGGTATATTAGAATAATTTTGATGACATTAGGGGGTTGTTTACTGAATATCAACAATTCAATGATATCAACAAAAGGGAAGGGTATTAAACCTTTGTATGATTCAATGCAATTTTGGTTGGGGAACGGGTCTTCCTGAGAGAGGGAAAGGAAAGAAGATGAAAAAGAGAAGGGAGTTTATTATCATGTAACTGAAGATCCCAGTGTGGGAGTGCACCATTCGTGTTCAGTATTATATATAATTTAATTATTGATTACAAGCCAGTTAGCCTTATGTCCATTTGGGAAAGATGATGGGAAAAACTAATAATAAAGCAAGCTCTAGAAACCCTGGATAGGGAAGGGAGGTTGGTAGCCATGCAACTTGGTTTCTGAAAAAATAGGTTCTGACAGACAAACCTTGAGGAGTTCTATGACAAGGTTTCGAGGTGACCAAATTTGCAGACCGTACCAAAGTGTGGGCAGTGGCTACAACAGAGGAGCAGGCACTCCAGATCCTAAAGGATATGAACAAACTGTGGAAGTGGGCAGGGGACAACAGGACGGCTTTCAATACAGACAAGTGCAAAGCATTGCACTTGGGAATCAGGAGTAAGTGTCATAGATACAGGATGGGGACAAGTGGCTACAGAGCAGCATTTGTGAAAAGGATCTCAGGGTACTTGTCGACACCAGACTAAAAATGAGCCAGCAGTGTGACACAGTGATTAAGAGGGTGAGTGCTATCCTTTGATGTATAGCCAGGGGTGAGACTTCCAGATTGAGAGAGGTGCTAGTGCTGCTCTAAAAGACTCGGGTGCACCCACAACTGGACTACTGTGTCCAATTCTGGACACCACATTGTAAGAAGGATATAGCAAAGTTAGAATCAGTTCAGTGCAGGATCACAAGGATGGGAGCTAGAATGTGGGGAGGATGCCATATGAGATGAGACTGAGGGAACTGGAAATTTTCAGCTTGAATGGGAGACTCAGAGGGGATCTTATGGAGATTTACAGGTATCTGAAAGGATGACACAAGGAAGGGGGTCATGAGCTGTTCTCCCCTGTGGTGGAGAGGACGTGCTCAATGGTGCAAAGCTAAAGGAACTGGGCTTGAGGATGGATGTCAGGAAGTACTTCCTGACAGTTAGGACCCCTTGGATATGGAAAGGGCTTCCATGGGAGGTGGTGGAGGCCCCATCAGTGAGGGCATTCAAGGAAGATTGAACACCTACATGTTGGACATTATATGAGTGGAGTCAGCTTGTGCTGGGGATCAGACTAGATGGCCCAGGAGACCCCTTCTGACCCCTGTGCTCATTTTTTGTGGGTTTTTAAAACTTGTTGTTAGTGATGTATTTTATATTGTATAATTTAATTATTAATATTTTTAAAAGAAAGCAAAACAAAATTCTGCATACACACCATCAGTGAATTACGATCTGCTCCTTAAATATTTATCCATTTTTGTCCAAGCCCGACAGGAATGTGTGATTACTGGATTCCAACTCTCATTAGCTCAAGCTAGCATGCCAACTAGACAGGGATGATGGAAGCTGAAATCCAACAATATATGGAAAGCAATAGGCTCTCCACCCCTCTTCTAACCAGTGTGGTGTAGTGGATAGAGTACTGGAGTGGGACTCAGTAGATCCAGGTTCTAGTCCTAATCAACCATCAAACTTATTGGATGCCTTTGGGACAGCCACTTTCCCTTAGCCCCGCCTACATCACAGGGTTGTGAGAAAAAGATAGAGAGGAGAAGGTTTATGTAAAACACCTTGGGTCACTCACAGAAAAAAGTGATATATAAATATAATTAATAAATAAACTGCAGCTCAAGACAACTACGCAAAGCCCTCAAAGGCTGAATATTTGTATATACTTCCAAACTTAAGAATATAGAACTTATCAGTAATTCCAGTAAAATTAAGAACAGATGAATGGGAAAATGAATGCTCTAATGCCTTACCTCCTGAAATAGAAGTTATGACAAGAAAACTGAGTCTAAAAGTTTGACGCCATAGCATTTATTTCTCACATTTGCTTAGGGTAAAATTCTATGCAAGTTTAGGCAGAAACCCATTCTACAACCACCAGCATTTCCTGCCAGCATGATGAGAGATGTATGATTTTTCTCTGTCTAAACATATGTAGGACTGTAGACCTAATTTCACAACTGACTTGCGTGTAATAACAATAACTAATAACAATTACCTTAACAGCCATGAAGAAAGAGACACATGACCTAGCTTGAGTCACTGTCTAGGCAGTTTTGGTTTAGTACCCTTCTAACAATGCCCAGTTTTCTGTAACTACCAGTCAAACTTGCATTTGCATGCTTTCGAACTGTAAGGTTGACAGGAGCTGGGATGGAGCAACGGGTACTCAACTCACCCCGTTGTGCAAATTTAAAATGGCGACCCTTCGATCAACCAGCCCAGCAGCATAGCAGTTTAAACCTCTGCACCACCTGCATCCCCTTTTAAATCAAGATGTTGGATTAAATCCATACCATGCATAGAGCAACTCTGAAGTTGCATAGCTAATAATTTTCATACCAAGATACTTGCTAAAAAATACTTTCCCACAAAATCTTTGGTATAGGGTTTCTATAAACATATTTTCATTCATTGCATTCACAACAGCAAACCCAGGGTTGAAGTATGCAAGCATGAAACTGTTTTTTCAACCCATTACCTTTCCACATACTGTTCTTTCTGGTTAAGTCTATGCATCAAACAACAGCTCAAAGGGAAAGTTAAATAATTTCAAACTATGTTGAGGCTAGACATCTTTCTTCAGTGGAAGGGCAAGTAAAAGTTTCCCAAAAATTTAAGACTAATTGTAACAGTTTATATATATATATGTGTGTGTGTGTGTGTGTGTGTGTGTATGTGAGAAGCATTTTGAAAATGCCAGATATGTTCTATCTAACACTTTGGTATTGGCTCCAATCTTGGTCATATATGAAACAGATCTACTGAAATAAATGTGATCTAAGTTAAGACTAACCCTTCATCCCCACTGCATCAATCGAATCAATCATTCATTATATGGATATCCACAATTATTAAAAAAGAATGTCTCAGCCTGATTTTTGAAGTGGTTAATTTTTAAGCTATGAAATATTGTTAAAATTAAGCAATAGCAGAATGACCAATTAACACTAAATATACTAAACAGCAGAATTAGATACATGTCTGCCATTCAATTCTTAACTTAGTTATACCCTATGAGGCTGGAGACATGCTGGTAAAGTCCCTTAAGATAATTCAACATGGGTTGAAAGAATGCATGCTTGAGAAGAGGCACACTGCTGAAAATCTCTACACCTAACATATATTTATTTCTTTTAATTTCAGATTAATAGATGCAGTCCAAGAGATCAGGAACTTTTGATGCCATGATGCTGACCAGTCACCAAGCATACTGGCTGTATTCATATCAAAGCCTTCCTTAATTGGGCTTCTTCCTTCCCTATGTGTCACAACTAAAACCGCAGTATGCACCAGCTGGCCATGCTATTAACTAGTAGCCAACACATCCCTAAAACACCTTGGGGAAGGCTTCTATAGTGTTGCTCACACAGCTTCTCTCTCAGCCTCAGCACCACCACCACTCCTACACTGGGAAGGAAAACACTGACTTGTTTCATACAGTAAAGCATTTTGCAAGCTCACATTTAACATAAACAAATTACAAACAAAGCAGAAGTTTCACAGAACTATTTTTGCCTTCCATCTTACTTGTATATAGATGTGTGGGATCCTAAACGTGTCACGCAAAACTGAGCCTCACTGACCTCAATGAATTTCCTCCCTAGTAAGAAAGGGTCGTATTGAAAGAACCCAGGCCCTGCTTCTCTCTCGCACAAACATCCGCACGCACATTTCTCTCAAACAACAATTCTGAGACACACCTAGGGTGGAAGAGGTGCCAAGCATCGGGTTGGCACTGACCAGGTGGGAGATGAGGGTTGGCACCAGATTGGTGAGGAAGGGCTCTGGCCCCACCTCCACAGTGCGGAAAAGGTACGGCCGCCGCTTGCACTGGTAGAAATGCTCCTGAAGGAGCACGTCGCACACCACGGACCTCAGCTCGGCCAGATCCAGGCCGCCAATGCCGTCTCTACTGTCTTCTTTCGCTGCCTCCGCCGCCGCCACCGGCGCGGGCAGCCCCCGCACAAAGACGGTCTTGGTGAAGTTCTGGTACCAGCGGTCCGCATTCAGCGCCCAGGTCTGCGGGTAGACCACGTACTTGAGGCGCTGTCGCTTCCCGTAGAGCCGCAGCTTCTCCTGGACGGAGGGCGCGTCGTGAATCTGCTGGTAGAAACGCTCCCGGCGCCGGAGCTTGGCGGCATGGCTCTTTGCCGTGAGAGAAGCCACCACCGGCGGGTACAGCGACGAAGGCGCGGCAGCTTCAACAGCAGCCGTGTCAGACGGCAAAGAAGGCGGCGGTGCTGCCGCTGAGGGTTCCGTGTGGAGCAACCGCCACGGCCGAGCGCTGCACAGCCAGCGCCTTCCCCCGGACGCCGCCATCTTGCCGCTGGAAACGGAAGCGAGAAAACAGAGTCGGCGTGCGCCGAGCCCCGCGATTGGACACGTGCTTTCACGTGACCCGGCGAGAGGAAAGCGCGGGCGCCAAAGGCTAGCGAGGCGGCTGCTGCGCATGCTTGGTAGCGCGCGGGTGGGATGAAAAGAGCTAGGTGGTTGCGGATAGCGATCCTCAGTATTCTGCGACATGAAGGCCTTAATGCCTGAAGTGTAACAAAATTATTAGCCTTCCGATTTAAGGAGAGCAGAAGAAAGAACGTTGCTATTGTGGTTTTTGTACGGAAGGAATAGGAAAAACAGCAATATAGACGGTGCTGCTTGGGACAGGGAAAACAGTGGATTTGAGGGAAAATGCCTTGAGGCAGTAAACAAGCAGGTTAGAGAGCCGCACAAAAGAGCTGGGGCCTGTGGTGTAGAAGCTGCATTGTGTGCCGAACTGACTTAAGCGTCATTTCTGTTCAAGGTTGAAACAGAACAAAATGGGGGAAAGGCAAAGGCAAGTGAATACTGTTGCAAGGCACTGTCGAGGCATCTTGTCTCTGATAGAGAGAGAATACAAACTTAGTGTCCATGAATAGTAGTTCTTGATAGCTTTTCTCCCCAGGAGATAAGTAAGTAGTCTTAAAGCATATATTAAAATGTCAACCCCAGTATTGGCAAATTGGGGTGAGACACATATCCTATCATATAAGGGAAAAAGTGAAAGGAGGTCATTAGTATTTTGTAGTAAAAATGGACTTCTGACACCATGGGGGATTGGCAGCCTGTGATCCTCAGCCTAACACTGTGAAGCCTTTAGTTTAATTGCATAACCCTACAAGCAATCGGGACTGCAGGTGGTGCAGTGGTTTAAATTGCTGTGCTGCTGTGCTGGTTGATCAATAGGTCGCCGGTTTGAATCTGCACAATTTAAACTCAGACCTCTGGCAAGAATGATCTGAGCTACTTTGGGAGGTCTTTACAGGAAGGAGAAGACAAGTAGCAGGAAGAGAAAAAGGCATTGTTCTCATCATTTGGCTTCGGTTGAGGTCACTCTGGCACTCATCTTGTAAGGAATGGAAAAAGTAGTTCCCAACAGGAAAAAGAACTTCCCCACACCTGCCTTCCTGAATGTTAACAAAATTCTTGGGGAAGGTGAAGGAAACAGGCATGGTCTATCTTGAATGTCAAAAAAACTGTATACTTGATGCCATAGGTCCTTGTGGAAGCTTGTGCCACAATACATTTAAAGTTTATTTAAATAGTATGGAACTGTTGCATTTCTAACACGAGATGTATTTAAAGGAACATACAAAAATGCCATTATAATTATGCCAGTTCTTCTAATTTAGGACTCAAGTTGTGTTGGCTAAGGGATTCAGGAAGTGGTAAAACTTACTTCTGTCTAAATATACATAGGATGTGCTCTTAACTTTGGTTTTCTGTGTGTGAATAAATAATATTTATCTGATACATAAATATTGTAGATGGCTTAGAAACAAATTGACAATGACTTCAAACAGTTGCAGTTTATATCCCTGCTGGAGGTCATAATTTTTTCCATTTCAGTTGTCATGAAGAAAAATTGCATTATAGCACATTAAGCAATGTGTCAACTGTTATACTATTTTGTTAAATCGCCAACAGCAAAAGCAAAAAAGAAAAAAAAGGAAAATTACCTGCTCAAGAAGACGAAACCCATGTGGGGCAACCACAGTTTTCATACACTTTCATACACTTACCCAAACTTTCTCTGAACTTTTCATATCAACAACAGAATATTTCCAGAAATCAGCCATTTCTGGGACAGACAAACTGCCATTGTCTTTAAAAATAAGTTTCTTTGAAATACGAGGCATTCAATGTATTCTCGGTATCAGAATGAAGAAAAAGGAATAATAAATTGAAATAATTTTTATTTTTCAGTGTAAATCCACTTAACTTCAATACACTTATTACATATAAAAATTAACTTTTCAATTCCCTGTAAAAAAATACCCTTCCTCCTTGTCTAAAATATGTGCATTAATTGCCGCCTTGAGCTCTTCATCGTCGAAAAATCGCTTTCCATGAAGATCTTTTTTTAAATTTGGGAATAGGTAGTAGTCACTGGGGGCCAGGTCCGGGCTATATGGTGGGTGGTTTATTTCTTCGAAACCACGGTCTTGGACAGCAGCCTTTGAAACGCGCCGTGTGAACGGGCGCGTTGTTGTGAAGAAGCAACACAGCTGCAGTCAGTTTTCCCCGCCTTTTTTCTTTAATTGCTTCTCTTAAATTACGCAGAGTGGTTGTGTAAGATGCTGCATTTATGGTTTCACCTTTTTTCGTGTACTCGATCAATAAAATTCTCTTTCAGTCCCAAAACACTGGCCGTGATTTTTCCGGCTGATGGAGTGACTTTGAATTTCTTCAGAGGGTCAGCACCTTTTTTATGCCACTGCATGGACTCCTGCTTACTTTCAGGGTCATAGTGATGAACCCAAGTTTCATCTCCAGTAACAATCGGGTCAAAAATACTTGATGGATGTTCACCACAGAGCTCTAAAAATTCCCTACAGCACTCGATGCGCACTTGTTTCCGAGGCGCCATGAGCATTCACGGCACCCATCTTGCACAGACCTTTGAAAGGTTAAGATGCTCATGAAAAATAGTAACTATGGTACCAATGGATAGGTTTGTCATCTCTGCTAACACTTTGGGGTTTTTTTGGGTATCTTTCAATGCAAGTTTCTCAATTTTTTTCACGTTTTCTTTCATAATGGCAGTAACCGGCCCGCCTGAGCGAGGGTTGTCTTCAGTGCCTTCTCTGCCTCTTTTAAATTCACTTGACTACTTTTGAACAGTAGATAATGAAGGTGCAGAGTCCTGGTAAACGGCCACCATCTCTTCCTGAATGATTTTTTGACTTTTTCCTTGTTTTGTAAGGAACTTAATCACAGCGCGGTGCTCGATTTTCTTCAACATTGTCGCGTCAGTCATTATGGTCGTCTTTCACTGAGGATTACTAGGAAACTAATGATCACATTTATTTGAAATTTTGCATGTATATCCTCAGATAGTGTCATTAGCTAATGAAATAATGAAATTACCCACATCAATAGCAAATCAACCCGATACTGAGAATACATTGAACGCCCCTCGTAAATACAAGTGGTTTGCTTAGCATTGGGTATAGCTTCCAGTTTAGACCCCTCAACCCCCACATAAGATTCACATGGTTAGTAAATATATGCCGATGATTATTTAATTTTATCTTGTTTGTTTATTACATGCACATATTGACTACTGGTGGACTCTCTGATATGTCCGTTGCTTTCCCCAAGAACAGTAGCACTCTTATTGATGTTTTCTGTCATAAGAACCCAGTTGCAAATTTCAGCATGGTATGTTGTAACATGATCTGGCCCTTGGACTCACAGGAAACCGGGAGGGGTTAATGCTATAATGGTTACCTGTTATAAATCCAGGTGCCAGCTCAGTAAGGATTTATGATGTATTTTGGGGAGTTATCAGAAATGGCCTGAAGGACACTGAAGATAACTGGAATGACTGGTTAATGACTGACACCTGGAACCGATAGTTGGGCCAAGGACTGGGAGATGGGCTTGAGGAATAGTTGGCCAGTGGTGAGGGATAAAGGCTGGAGAACAGAGAGGTTCTTTGTTTCTCCTTGGGGGATCCGTACTGCTGCCTGCTGCCTGTGTTAAATAACTCTGTGAAGCCCTGTGCACCCTGCCTGTCTTTGAGGTAGAATTTCTGTGTTTAGCTGAGGCTAGGTTAGCTTTGTTGTTTTCTAGTTCAAGTGGGTCAACAAGGCCTTGGGGTTGGGGGGTGCTTGGTTGGCTGTGAGTTGTACTGTTGCTGCTTTCCAACTCCCCCCTCCCTTTCTCCACTTTCCCCTGTTCTGTTTCTTTAGTCTGAATGTTTTAGTGTCCTATGTTTTATACTTTAATAAACTGGTTTTGTTCCCCAAGATTGGGTTGTAGTGTGCTGAATCCGGTGTCTTGTCCAGGAATTCAAGTTGTAGGCCTTTTTATGTTTAAAGAGGCACAGAATTTCACCTCAATTGAATTTATGAATAGGATCTCCCTTTCAGACTTTTTCTTTGAAAGGGCAGAATTTTTCTCTCCACCCGTGGAGGGAATTCTGGGATCCCTTCCAAGGGATTATGGGCTCATTAATTAAAGAGGGTATGGTTTAAAATGATCATATTTACCTGTGTTATCAGTGAGACAAGGTTTTATTCTAATATTAAGAGATGATACATGAATGTCGTTTAGATTTCTGATTGTAATTGTGTTCGACTAATCGTTCATGTAGTGGTTCCAGTCTGTCAGATGCTTTGGGGTCAGTTTTCTGACATAAAGGAAGTAATTATTTCCTCCAAACTCCCAGTACAGGAAAGCTGAAAATTATTTTCTCTGCTGAATCTTCCTAGCTCTGTCACGGGAAGATTAGCTATCACTGTTGGGTAGGCGAGGCCATGAAAAGCAACAGAACTCAAGGATAAAGCAGCTGCTCTGTGAGGTCAATTGAATGTCACATTTGTAAGAAAATAAAAAAATCTATCAAGATGCACTCAGGCAACCACCAAGTTGCTTTTTTCTTTTGTCCGTCCTTTTGCAAAAAAAGAAAGCAAATATGCAGATCTAAGCACTAGGTGTCACTCTCTTACCACTAACAATGTATAACCAATAAATTATTTGAGGTGTACTTCCAGGTCTACTGTACAATATGAGAAACAGCAACACCAGGGCCATGTAGCAGCATGGAAATCAATGGGCATCAGTTGTCTCACTAGTACTATGTTTGACACAATAAACAGTTGTGCTGCCTTATTTAAAATCTCGGCATTTGCACAGTGTGGCTTCTTTTTCCTCTGCAGCCTCTGTGATTGGACAGATGAGATATTAGGCCCCACAGAGGGAAATGATCACACATTTGCATGTATTTGGTTTCAGAATGCTGTGCCTGGCAAGTCCAAAGTTTCCCTTCTGTGCCAGAATGTATGTAGTGAATGAGTCACTACCCAATGTATGGTGTTGTTAGCCTCTAACTTGGAAGGTTTTCAAAAGGACTGACCAAACTCATTTGGCAACATGTGCAGAAGCAGCCACCAGCTATACTTGCTTGATGGAAGTTGTATGTATAGAAACAATATTTATTGAACACCAAATACTGGAATTGGATGATAAAGAGAGGCTATAAAGTCCTTGGCAGTCCAGAGATTTCTTCTGTAAATGGGCAATTTCTGCTGAATTTCCTGTACCACCTGCAGCCATAACAATACATGGGGAAGCAACCCTTATGTCTAGGGGGCCATAGATTCTGAAGGCTGAACTTAATGCATTGATTGGATTTATATCCCACCCTTTTTCTTACTCAACACAAAAGTTGCTTATATAAATCTCCTACTTCCAATCTTGTCTCCGCAACCATAACCCTGCGAGGTAGGTTGGGCCGAGAATCTGTGGCTGGCCCCAAGTCACTGAGCTGGCTGCATGGCTGATCAGGAACAAGATAGCCTGAGTCCCAGTCCTGCACGCTTAACCATTACACCACACTGGCTTTCAGAAATCATTGTCAAAATTTTAATCTCAGAGCTGGGGATCCAGGCTTCTCTGCCCCTGGTATGGAAAGAACTGTGCTGGCTGCTTTTCCAAGGTTGCAAAGTGACCTCAGAGAAGAGAGTTGGTGGGTGTCCCATGCTGCAGGGAAGGGAAGAGACCATCACTTACAGAATATATCCTGGCAGCATCTCTGCTTTCTCTCTGCCAACAAAGTGCTGCAGTTAGAAAGCCAAAATCAACGGTCTAGCCAGTTTGCAAGGTTGAAGGAGCATGGAAGCAACCTTTGCCTCCATACTTAGCCCCTCCACCCAGCATCAGATGCCTGATATCTACCTGGTTCAGAGAGGTACAGGTTTCCCCATAGGACTGTACCCTAAAGATGAGAGTAAATATCTTTGTTTTGTATTGCAATGCAAACATATCCAATTTCACACTTGAGAACCAAAACTCAGTTATGCTAAAGAATCACATGTTTCCTGCAGCAGAGTATTATATAATCTCACCAAGTAAGAAGACTTTGTGAGTCACTATATATGTATATAATGTGCTATTAATGACAACAATTGTACAAGTATGCTTGGAAACATAAATTACCCTACTCCACTATGGTACCCTATAGATGTTTTATATTACAACTCCCATCATCCCCAGCAAGCACGGTCAGTGGTTATTAACATATAGGGATTGTCAGGATTAGGATAAGGATTGTCAGGATTATCTCAAGCATTTTCCTATCTGCGTTGACATGGTTGTGGACATTAAGTACTGGCTACATAACTGCTCTGTTGAGATCAATGCATGGGACAGAATAAGGAGAGGAGCACGAAATTAAAATATAAGAACACTAAGACCTTGTCATCCTCAATGCACATTAACTCCCACTTTCAATCACACCATCATGCATGCTTTTGCATATAGGCTCTTTTTTATTATATGTTTGAACTGGCCAAGAATAAATTGCTTATAGTCAGATTTTGGCTGCATAGGGATTCTTAGATAGAAACACATAACAAACAGCTTTTTAAAAAGTAATGGAAAATTAACCCATGGTGTCTTGATGTTTGTTTATCCTTTAAAGGAAGGGACCAAAGAGTCGCACAAGATAATTTATATGGAAAGTGTGTGCCTGCCAAGTTCTCTGCATTGCAAAAACAGTGTTTCATTCATATGCTGTCTCCTAGAACTAGTAATTTTCCCCCAAAACAAAAGTAACTGTCTTGGACAAGAGCAAAAATCTAAAATAAAAGTTCCAAAGTACATATCATTATTCTACTTTTCATTAGCTCAACTCAAAGGTCACAAAATACTGTGCAAGCTTTTGATTTCTCTAGAACTCTTCAAAAGGCAAGATGGTTAAGGAAAAAAGGGAGGGAGAAAAAGAAGCTTACATTGAAACTCTGCAGTCTTCATTGGGTTAAAAAATGAGGAGGATGCTGAGACATTCGCATTGCACTCTGGTTTCAGGTTGTAGCTGGGATCCTCCCAAACGTTGCTGGGAAGATGAAAGAAACAATGGTTGTTTTTTAAAAAATGAAATAAAATCCAGCTGTTTCTCAGAACTGTCTACATCCTTTGGCCAAACACACAGGTTCCTTGGTAGGTGGAAAACAGGAGTAGAGAAATGAGACAGATGTTACATTAACAAAGCTGGAGGTAATTTTAGCTAGTGTGCTGTACTGAGTCCTTGAAAGCAAGACAAGTGGGCCAGGTTTCACAGTGCTTTCTGAAACGATTATATCAAATGGGCCAGCTGACCAGCCACCTATGGAGCACTTAGAGAGCTGGATTTTCCTTGTAAGGCAAAATTGGGCTGAACTGAGTCCAAACCAGTTCTTGTAGTTAGTGCACACCTCTGTTGCCTCCCCTAGGGGCAGGGAGGGGAACCTCCAGTGAGCCAGCTTGGTCTGCTGACCCTCCCAGGTGATCCATGAACCCAGTGATCCAAGGCCCTGTAGGGCAGCAGGGAGAGAAATCTCCACTGTGATCACCAGTTGGTTATTGCAGACAACAGCGGAGAGTCACTAACTGGGATGAGGTTGGGGGGGGGGTGGCTGTTGCGCCAGGGCCCTGCCTGCTGACAGAATGGGCTGGGCTGCATGTGTGTGGCCTGTATCTCCCATGGCTACGCCATGTGTTTCTAACGCCCTGAGATGAATATTGCAGCAATCGCATGTTTGGTGGATTAAATCCAGTTTTGCAGCAGTGCCCAAAAGCTTTTGTATGGTATAGAAATTAAATATATATTTATTTCATGTATAAAAATTAAATCATGAGTAATCATTCATCATGGGCAAGTACTGCTTTACAAATATTTCCAACAAAGACAAGGCTGGATATAGACCTGCTATCACTGCAGTTGCATTTTCTTCAGAAGGCCTCCAAGCCCAATTCACCTAAAAGCATCCGTGTGGCTTCGAGGTGACTCAGTCACCCATGTTTGTTTTCCAACACCAAAAATGCATTGCCTTGAGGCCAGGCTGGAGTAGCAGGAAGTGGCAAGAAGACCCTTCAAAGTTGGGAGATCACCAAGGGGCCTCTTCTCCTTCCGTTGTGGAAGGAGGGAGCAGGAGCTTGCTGAATAATGTGCTTACAGTGTGCTAATGTTAGCGGTGTTCTATTCTGGTCTGGGGTCATTGGGCTGAACTGCAGGTCTGAAGCTCCTTGGTGGGAAACAGCAGTGCCGCTGTGGCTGGCAGCATCAATTTCATTTTCCAAAGTAGTGCAAAGGAGGCAGAGACATGTGTCCTGGCAAGTCTGTCCCATCATCAGAGAAATTGCTCCTACCTCTTACTGCAGCCTGGCCCCAAGATATTAATCCACGCTTTGGGGGATGGAGTGGCAGGCAGTGGAAGGACCTGGAGCCTTTGGGTGTTCCTTCAAATGCTTACCTATCCCCTTGAGAGTTTGCAGGTATACAAATGGGAAATCTAGTGACCAGCTCCTTTATCATGTTTGCAGTGGGACAGATGCATCCTTAGCTATAGAAGTAGAGGATTCAGTACCAGTATGTTAGCATAAAAAATAGTTCTCGGGGGTGGGTGGGGGGATTAGCAGTGCCTGTCCTAGCAGTGCACCCCAACCTGATTTGGGATATGCAACTCACAGATCTCCTGTATCACTGCTACTCTGGACTGCAGTCACATTGGAACAAAGTACTTTCAAGTAAAGTGCCGTTGCTTTCAGGGCTTACTTCGAAGCAACTCTGGCTAGGTTGTGGTATTGGCTTTGAAGTTAAGTGAGTCTCTTATAACTATGTTAAATAGGAATCGTTGGCAGAGTGAGGCGAAGGGGTTACATCTATGAGTAAAATTTGTTCTCTGCCAGAAACAAACTACCCTCGGAACTTTACAATCTAAAACGCCTCCAAACATGTTCCCTAGAGGTCTGCTATAGTGTATTTTGGTTCCAGAAACAGTCCTGCAGAAAAACAGAATGTGAGTCCAACAGCTGATTTCTATTAATAAGTTCCTTTCTTAAAAAAATAAAATAGCATCTACCTCTATAGTGATCGTTTAAAAGGTCACATTAAGTAGATGTATGTAAAATCAGAACCTTCACATGCATACACTTTTGCTTACACACATCTGTTCACCTTGGAGGAAGAGCAGGCTAAAAAATCATTTGAGAATACTAGAGCATGCATAGATGATTTAGGTGCGAGTCCCATGCAGTTTAAACAAAATAAAGTCCTATAATTACCCCATGTGCTAGCTGAGAAATGCTGGGAAGTGTGGCACTTCTGCCTAAACCTGCATCAAGCCATTTATTTATTTATTTATAGCATTTTTATGCCGCCCCCATCGCAGAAAGCCTCGGGGCAGCTTACAAAGAAAATAAACAACATAAGATAGAATAACATTAAAAATTCAGAGCATCTCGGCAATAGTTTAAAACCAATAAATAAAAACAACAATTAACAATTAAAATATCGTTTAAATAAAAAGGTCTTGCCCTGGCGCCGAAAAACAAATAACGACGGCGCCAGGCGGACCTCTCTGGGGAGCGCATTCCATAGGTGGGGTGCCATCGCAGAGAAGGCCCTCCTCTGGGTACTCACCCTCCTAATATCCTTCACAGAGGGCTCCCAGAAAAGGGCCTTCTCCGCCGATCTTAGGGGGCGGGAGGGCATATATGGACGCAAGCACTCCTTTAGATAACCAGATCCCAAGCCATTGAGGGCTTTATAGGTGATAACCAACACCTTGAATTGGGCCCAGGCTTCAATGGGGAGCCAGTGAAGCTGACGGAGAACTGGGGTTATATGAGAACAACACCCAGTCCCCATCAGCAACCTGGCAGCTCTACTTTGCACCAATTGAAATATCTGGACTGTCTTCAAGGGCAGCCCCATGTAGAGTGCATTACAGAAGTCTAATCGGGAAGTTACCAATGCATGTGTCACAGTCGCCAGGCAGTCGTTCTCCAGGAAGGGACGCAGCTGATGGATCAGCCGAAGCTGAAGGAAGCCTGGGACAGCAGTTCCAAAACTCAAAACAATCCTTTGAAATGCAGTTCTTTTCCTGAAATCCACAGTTGACAGAACAGTTTGACTCTAAATACAGTAGTTTTATCAACACTGGAATGAGAAGCCTCTGCTCATGTAAAGAGCTGAACCCAAACTATAAAGAGTGGGTCCAATGCTAGGAATCTGAGCATTCATATCACTGCCTAAACAAGGTCTAGCAGAGCTATCAGAAGTTAAGAGGAGCAAATTAAGGTTCCAGGACCTGACTGCTGGGAGCCTGGATTCAAAGTGCCCTCGGAAACCACTTGCCCCTAGTTTCTTCATCTGAACTATCTGCGTCAAAGAGGATTGTACCCCGCATCAGGTATAGAATTATTACATAGTATTTCTTGTCCCATCTTTTTTCCATCTGTGGGAAACCCAAGGTGACTTACATAGTTCTTCATTCCATTTTACCCTTGCCACAACAACCCTGTGAGGTGGGCTTGGCTGAAAGTGAGTGACTGGCCCAAAGGCACCCAGTGAGCTGCATGGCTGAGTGGGGACTAGAGCATGGATCTCCCAGGTCCCCAGTCCGACACTCAAGCCTGCCTCTTGCTCTCTCTCTTGCTCTCTCTCAGCTGAAAGAGATTTGTTGAATAAATACATACTTGTTTATTCAGTTAAATACTTGTTACAGGCATATGAATCAACTCAAACAAAAACAAATGTTGGTGAGGTTTTTTTTTTGTTTTTTGTATTGGTCAGATTGTTCGTCATTTTCACTGTCTCCTGGGTTCCTCCATTGCAGACATTAACATCCTTGGTTTCCCTAGGAATTAACGACATAACTGAACATAGATGGAGGTGCCACATGGAAGGCCTGTGAACTAAACCTGCCTCCAAACATTGAGAATTTCTTTGGAGAAGTAGATGGGAAAAGCTCTTGGTTCAAATACAAACAAGCTGTAGGTGGCCACAGCCCTCATTTTGACTGAGTTTATTTATATAGTTATTTATTTTTGAATTTGTATGCTGCCCAATAATCCAGATGGATTCTTTAGGCAACTTACAGTAAAATACTAACAACAATAAAACCAATTAAAATCACAATAAAAATTAAAAAGTAGAAATTGTAATTATACCAAGTAAGCAAATCAACATCAAACATAAATAACCATTTAAGTCTGTCTTTGACAATATTAAGAGAAAAGAAAAGTCTTTGCTTGGTATCAAAACGAAAACAAAATTGGCACCAGGCGAATTTCTTTGGGGAGCCTGTTCCATAGCTGTTCCATCCCCTTTAGATCTCCTTAGGGGATGACTCTTTTAGAAGGACCACCTCCCCAAATCTTAATGGGCAGGTGGGTATATATATGGGAGTAGAAATCCTTTAGACACCCAGGTCCTAAACCATTTGGGGCTTTATATGTCAAAACAAGGACTTGAAATTGGGTCTGGACTACAACTGGCAACCAGTGCAACTTACACAAAACTGTTTTTATATGCTCCCTGGATTCTTTGGGGAAAGTATTTATTTGTTTATTTAGATATTTGTGTGCTTTCATGATGGCTAACAATGACTACTAACACAAATGCAAATTAAAGGGATTACTTTATTTAGGCTATTAGAAGTCATCTCTGACACATCATGACCCCATGGACAACATTCCTCCAGGCCTTCCCGTCCTCCGCCATCCCCCGGAGTCCACTCAAGCTCACACCCACTGCTTCAGTGACTCCATCCAGCCACCTCATCCTCTGCCGTCCCCTTCTTCTTTTGCCATCTATTGTTCCCAACATCAGGCTCTTCTCCAGGGAGTCCTTCCTCCTCATTAGGTGGCCAGAGTATTTGAGTTTCATCTTCAGTATCTGGCCTTCTAAAGAGCAGTCAGGGTTGATCTCCTCTAGGACTGACTGGTTTGATCTCCTTGCAGTCCAAGGGACTCGCAGGGGTCTCCTCCAGCACCACAATACAAAGGCCTCAGTTCTTCGGTGCTCAGCCTTCCTTATGGTCCAGCTTTCACAGCCATACATTGCAACTGGGAAAACCATAGCCTTGACCATACGCACTTTTGTTGGCAAAGTGATGTCTCTGCATTTTAGTATGTTGTCTAGATTTGCCATAGCTTTTCTCCCAAGGAGCAAGTGTTTTTTAATTTCTTGGCTGCAGTCCCCAAAGCTAACTTTTGTGCTATCCTACTCCACCTGCATCAAGAGGCTCTTTAGTTCCTCTTCACTTTCTTCCATGAGAGTGGTATCATCTGCATATCTGAGGTTGTTGATATTTCTCCTGGCAATCTTAATTCCAACTTGTGATTCATCTAGCCGCACCTTTCTCATGATGTGCTCTGCATATAAGTTAAATAGGCAGGGCAACAGTATATAGCCTTGCCGAACTCATTTCTCAATTTTGAACCAATCAGTGGTTCCATGTCCAGTTCTCACTGTTGCTTCTTGACCCGCATACAGGTTTCTCAAGAGACAAATAAGATGGTCAGGTACTCCCATCTCTTTAAGAACTTGCCACAATTGGTTGTGATCCACACAATCCAAGGCTTTAGCATAGTCAATGAAGCAGAAGTAGATGTTTTTCTGGAACTCCCTAGCTTTCTCCATGATCCAGCAGATGTTGGCAATCTAGTTCCTCTGTCTCTTCGAAATCCTATCTGTACTTCAGGTAGTTCTCAGTCCACATACTGCTGGAGCCTAGCTTGTAGGATTTTGTGCATAACTTTGTAGCATGTGAAATGAGCGCAATGGTGTGGTAGCTTGAATATTCTTTGGCATTGTCTTTTTTGGGATCGGAATGTAAACTGACCTTTTCCAATTCTGTGGCCACTGTTGAGTTTTCCAAATTTGCTGGCATATTGAGTGTAGCACTTTTACTGCATCGTCTTTTAGGATTTTGAATAGCTCGGCTGGAAGAGTGTCACATCCACTAGCTTTGTTGTTGCTCAGACTTCCTAAGGCCCATTTGACTTCACATTCCAGGATGTCTGGCTCAAGGTCAGTGACCACCCCATCGTGGTTATCAGGGACGTTAAGCTCTTTCTTGTATAGTTCTTCTGTGTAGTCTTGCCACCTCTTCTTAATCTCTTCTGCCTCTGTTAGGTCCCTGCCATTTTGGTCTTTTATCATGCACATTTTTGCATGAAGCATTCCCTTCATATCTCCAATTTTCTTGAAGAGATCTCTGGTCCTCCCTATTTTATTGTTTTCTTCTATTTCTTTGCACTGTTCATTTAAGAAGGCATTCTTATCTCTTCTAGCTATTCTCTGGAATTCTGCATTCACTGGGTGTATCTCTTTCTCCCTTGCCTTTCGCTTGCCTTCTTTCCTCAGCTATTTGTAAAGCTTCCTCAGACAGACATTTTGCTTTCTTGCATTTCTTTTTCTTTGGAATGGTTTTATTTGCTATCTCTTGTACAATGTTGTGAACCTCCATCCATAGTTCTTTGGGCACTCTGTCTATCAGATCTAATTCCTTAAATCTATTTGTCACCTCTACTGTATATTCACCAGGAGTATGATTTAAGTCATACCTGAATGGCCTATTGCTTTTCCCTACTTTCTTCAATTTAAGCCTAAATTTTGCAACAAGAAGCTCATGATCTGAGCCACAGTCAGCTCCTGGTCTTGTTTTTACTGACTATAGATAGCTTCTCCATCTTTGGCTGCAGAGCTCATAATCAATCTGATTTCTGTGTTGACCGTCTCTGTGTTGACCGACTCTGTCCATGTGTAGAGTCATCTCTTGGGTTGTTAGAATAGAGTGTTTGATATGACCATCGTGTTCTCTTGACGAAATTCTACCAGCCTGTGCCCTGCTTCCTTTTGTACTCCAAGGCCAAACTTGTCTGTTATTCCACTTATCTTTTGGCTTCCTACTTTAGCATTCCAATCCGTCATGATGAGAAGGACATCATTTTTGGCTGTTAATTCTGGAAGGTGTTGTAGGCCTTCATAGAACCGGTCAAGTTCAGCCTCTTCAGCACCAGTGGTTGGGGAATAGACTTGGTCTACTGTGATGTTGAATGGTTTTCCTTGGATTGAAACTGAGATCATTCTGTCATTTTGGAGATTGTATCCCTGTACTGCTTTTTCTACTCTTTCATTGACTATGAAGGCTACTCCATTTCTTCTGAGGGATTCTTGCCTGCAGTAGTATACCTGAATGTCATCTCAATTAAATCCATCCATTCCTTTCCATTTTAGTTTACTGATTCCTAAGATGTCTTGTCATCTCTTGTTTGACCACATCCAGTTTGCCTTGATTCATAAATCTTACATTCCAGGTTCCTATGGAGTATATATCTTTACAGCATCGGACTCTCCTTTCACCATCAGAAAGGTGCTATTATATCAACACACAATTACATTTTCAATAAAGCATCATAAAGTTCAGGAATTCAGAAATGAAAATTGGAATAATTGAAGATGCATTCATTGTGTCGGCTGATCAATTTTAAACTCCAAAATCCAGGACATAAGCGGGGGAATTTAAAGTGTTTCCAGGCATCCTGCAGCCTTATACAGACCACTTTTAGGAGTCAATCCCACTGAATTCAGCAGCGGTCACAGTCAGATAGATGCTTACCCAGGTTGCAGCCTCTTTTGATATTATCATGATGAGACACCAGCATTAGCTGATATGTTGTCAAAAAAGTACCCACAACCGGACAGAGCATAAAATCTGGAATTGTTTATGAAATCCTGATGCTACTTAGAGTAATTTGAGAAATCGATAGCATATTGCTTGAAATGTTGGAATCGAATTTTTGCTGTCAAAACCAAATAAAGAAGGGACTTGGACAACTGAGGTGGGGGAATCTTTCAGTTTATGTTTAACAGTACTGTATTAGTTTTGGGTTGTTTTTTTTAACTGTCCCTGGGAACCAAATGTATAGTGATTAAAAGCATATGTTGCTAAATTCATGTGCTGGAACCATCCCAACTACTTTAATGTCAAGCAGCTTAATTTAATTCTCACTAATCGTAGTGTTTCCCAAAAGCCATGGTGGTTGTGTGAGGTTTGGTGGCAGTGAGTGGGAGAGCTGTGGTTTTGCCTCAAACTCTGAAATAAAAAATTCAATTGCCTCTTTTCCAAAAGACTGACTGGAAGTGTCTTATCAGTAAAGACATCTTCATCCATTATGAAAAACCATCCGTCATGTGTTCCAATCATAACAGCATCATTTCAGCTTTTTATAGTAATGCACCCATTTTGCAAATTAAAATGGTTTGCAAGTGTCTTGTCATATCATAAGCAGACAATATCAGCCTGCATAACTTCGTCCAGGAAAATTTAGACATCCAGGAAAAGTATATTACCTTGCTGTCCCACAAAGGCACTATCTGAAAAGCAGTAGCAGTAGGAGTCAAATGTCTGAGTTTCACAAATATGACAAGATTAGGATGAAGAAGCCTTTCCTTTCCTTTCAGCAATGGGGCTTGTTTCAAAGTGTATTCACTACATTTCCTGCAAAAGTACAATTTCCTTTTTCTTAGCAAGCTCCAAAAAACAACAACAGTTCTGCAATACTACACAGTGCTGCAGTGTAAAATAGGGAACAGCAGCTGCGGGAGGCAGTGACTGGCTAGTGCCTCTAATATCACCACTGCTCCTGGACCAACAATGGAACCATGTTTTAACTTTTAATTATTCAGAAATAAACATATAAAAGAACTGAACATGCCACAAGAAGAGAAAAAGATGCTCAAGCTTCCTAGAGCAGAAGGGGAGGCTCAAAAATACCTAAAGATACCACAGTGGTGTCATTTATTTGTGCCTAACATTGTTCTAAATCCTATTCAGCCATTTAAGAAAAAGAGAATCCCTTCTCCTGCCCATACAATATAATAAAGATTATACCAACAATAAAAAGTGCTGAGGAGAGGAAAAAGTCAATTCAGCTACTGCATCTCAGCATATGATTCAGGGGTGCAGAACCCCTTGCAGCCCAGTCCCATTCCAGAGAGCTCTCTGGGGCTGCATCTCTGTGGTGAGTAGGGCTCAAGGCAAACGGGGCAGGCAACTGGGAGTGTCTGTAGGCTAAAGTTCTTATTGCCAGTAGTTACTAAGCCTTAGCAGAGGACTTTCAACCCTTGAGAGACTATTTCCTGAAAGTGGGCTTCTCATAGGCATATTGGTGGCTGGATTTTTTAAAACACTTTAATGCAGAAACCTGCCCTCTGCTTCTCACATGACCAAGCTAATTGTTCTTTGCCGGCTTATCTACCTCATGACCTTACACCACCTGTGTACCAACATCACTGCCTTTTTCTTCTCACAAAGTGGGATGTGAATCATAGTTTTGTGTAACAATTGATAAAATGAGGGAGCAATCCTATGGCCTCTAGGTGCAGTCTAGATGGCCATAGGACAGATCAGCATGCCTGCTCCAGCCTCAGGCATCCTGAGGTTGGAGTTCAAACTTGGACCACAGAATGCCTTGTCAGTGGCCTCACAGCCAGTGCAGTTCTTTTGTGCCAGTGCCAGCTTGGAGGCAGCATTCCAGGGAGGGAGGGAGGGAGGGAGGGAGGGAGGAAAGAGGCTCTGTCCCCTTCCCCTCCAGGAGCAAGTGCAAAAGATACTGACCAACAATACCAGCAGACTATAGAGGCAGTCCCATTGTATAGTATTTAAGTTTCTTTATCATCCAGGTGGTTTGATTTCTTCTTTTTAAGAAAGATACTGAGTTGCCTCCTGAGAAAGAGTCTTTGCTTTTTATGAAGTGTTGTGGCTTGCCTTCTTTTTTATCTCCTGTTTTAGAAGTACACAACAATTCAATTTGGAAAAACTATTTCTTATTCCAGATGTGTGGGAAAGACTGAGATTGCAAGGCTTCACAGCAATTGAAAATTTACTCTGCAAATGGTCAGAAACATTCATTTTTATTTTAATTGAAAATAATTTAAAAACTGTGCCCTGGTTAGTCTTGACCAGGAGTCGGCAACCTTTAACACTCAAAGAGCGATTTGGACCAGTTTCCCACAGAAAGGAAAACACTGGGAGCCGCAAAACGCTTTTGACCTCCAAAATGAAAATAACACCGTATACAGTATATCTTTTTTACCTTTATGCTATGTATAAAAAAACTATACTGTGTTGCATTCATGAAACAGATCGGGGGCTGTGCCGGCACGTGTCGCAGATCGGCGGCTGTGTCGCCTATTTTGAACGACGGAGCCGCAGCAGAGGGATTCAAGAGCCACATGCGGCTCCCTGGTCTTGACTATCACTAAGGATGAGGCCTCTAGTCGACTTCATGATGTGCAGGTATCAGTGAGAAGAAGTACTTGACTCTAATGGATAGCGGAAAAGGGGTTTGGATGCAAGAGTGAATCCATCCTTTAGAAAAGATTGTGAGGCATTTTGAACTGCAATGTTTTATTCTTTTGCAAAATATGGCAATATTCTGGAATTCCGCCCATTCAATTTTACACTCCATAGCAGTTGGAAGTTGAGGATAATGCAATCCATGGGGCTGGAACTGAAGAGATGTTTTAGTTAGGGTTTTACACAAAAGCAAAATGATCCCATCCAAGGGATGATTCCACCATTGTCTGGAAACCACAGTTGTCCCAGATTGGCAGCTCTACGGCTTTCCAAGAAAATCCCTCGGTCTTGATTTCCAGTAAACAGGATGCATAGCCATTTTGGTTATCCCCTTTAAACATTTTAAGAGTCCCTTAGGAGATGTCGAAAGCAGTGGTGTTGCATTGTGAAACTATATACTGGCATCTGTTTGACATCTGCAGGCAATTCCAGAGACCTTTCAGTAGCATCTTCTCATAAATGGATCTCCTGGAGACCCAGTGAGAGGGTTTCAGTGAACTCTTTAAGGCACAATCCTATCCATGTTTAGACATGAAAAAGCCCCAAAACTCCCAAGATTGTGGGCCTCTTTTCTCCTAAAACCTAAGTAGGATTGTACTCTTAAGGTCACAAATGCTCCTCATCTTTATATGACTTGCCAGAGGTGTTATGAGGTGCCCTCAGGACAGGACTTTGGGGCAGAGGAGTTGGCAGAAAGGCCCCCATCCTCAAAAGCAGCTGGGCTGTCCTTCCACATGTTGAAATAAGTCAAATACGTGCATTATTCCCCAAAGAGGCAGAAGGAATGAGGAAAAGGCAAAAGAAATTCAGAATCTGCATTACTTTACCACACCATGTGGGTGTCAAGTCAGTAACCATCCATCCCAGGTTTCTTGGGTAAGCTTGAAGAAGACCCCAAGCTGCTGCAAGAACACATGCATTCAGTCAGAGTGGATTTGTCAATTTATCTATTTTATTTTGTTCTATGTTGTACGCCGTCCAGAGACGCAAGTAATGGACGGTATACAAATTTTATAAACAAACACACACACACCTCTTTGGGGGATGCACAGACTTCATATGGCTTGCCAAACCCAGAGAGTGATATTGTATAGCCTGTCTGCTCTTCTCTTATTTATTTGACTTCTATACTGCCCAGTAACTGAAACTCTCTGGGCAGTTTACAACAATATCTATAATAATAACAATGTTATTACAATGTTATTATTATAGTTCAAGGCAGGCTATAGGGTGCTCTTCCTTCCCCTTCCCAATTTATCCTCATAACCATCCTGTGGCTGGCCAGGGGCACCCAGGAAACTTCACGGTTGTATGAAGGTTCAAAGGTGGATTTCACCAGGATTGTTCTTCAAAGACAGCCTCATGCAGCATGTATATTTATTTATTTATTTATTTATTAGATTTATATCCCACCTTTTTTCTTTTTAAAGAACACAGAGTGGCCTACATCACTCTCCTCCTGGGGCTCTCAATCTTATCCCCACAACAACAACCCTGTGAGGTAGACTGGGCCAAGTGTCTGTGAGTGGCCCAAAGTCGACCAGCTGAGTGGGCACTAGAACCTAGTTGGCCTAAGTGCCAGACTTGCACTCTGAACTGCTACGCCACACTGGCTCATTGCAGTATTTCAGCATTCCAAACAGGATGTTAGCAAAGCCGGCATGGTGTGGACTGGGATCCAGGAGATCTGGGCAGTGGTCACCACTTGCCCATGGAGCTCATTGGGGGACTCTGGGCCAGTCACAGACTCAGTCTAACCTAACTCAAAGAGTTGTTGCTGTGAGGATAAAATGGAGAAGAGGATTGTTTTGAGCTTTTCTTGAGTTCCTTACAAGAGACGGAATAAGGCAGGGTATCAGGATATCATCAACACTGTTCAGCTTTTTCTATTTGTTGGTTTGCTTATTTGTCTTCTTGGCCAACTTCTTGGCCCAAGTGGCTCACAGCAGTGTGTGTGTGTGAGAGAGAGAGAGAAAGAGAGAGAGATCCTGTCATCAGGCTGGTAAGAGAAAGACAGTGGAAAGAACAGGGAGGATGGGTCTTCCAAGTTTCCCACAGCAGCCTAAGCTAGTCTAGTGAAAGGTTCTACACACCTCGGAAGCTCTCAGTGACAACATAGGATAAAGCAGTGACTGAACTGTAGAGCTGATTCCTCAGAAATACTGCCAGCCCGTCCAGAACAGCTTGAGCACCACCTCCCAGTTCAGATGAACCATCTTCAAGCACTAGCTCCATCATGTATGGAGCTTCAGTTTACCGGCTATTCCTGACCGCATGTATCGGTTCAGCACCACTACGACTTCACCTGCATTTGAGAAAAAGAGGGAGAAGAGCTGGGCATTACTGGCAAAATGATAAATCACTCCAAAGCCCGGGCATTCAGTAGATTCATGTAGATGTCCAATAGCATGGAAGACAAAAGCTCTGCTGCAGTGATGGGGCCCCCAGAAGCCCCCCCCACACACACCTTCTGAAAGCAGTCATCCAATTGAGAGCAGAACTATTAAATGCTTTTATCTGAGGGACCCAGAGGATGTGGTAAGATCACCCACCTCTTTCTTGGCTAGTGGGTTCCACACAGCCAATATCTACTTGCTTGCCTTGACTCCCTTGGGAGAAGCCAGTTAGCTCTCGCATTTCATGTGTCTCGCCAAGAATGCAGATCATCACAGGTTGATTGTTACATTTAACTTAAGACATGGGAGCAGACATTCTTAATACCATAGGCCTGTGCAACCAGGTTACCTCCAGTGGGGCTGTGTGGGTGTGAGAACCAAATGCAGCCTTTTAATCTAAGAATACTACCCAACCGATCAAACCCAACCACAATTTATAATTAAAGGTTATCCGTCTACTGGTCTGAAGGCAAAAATTCAATTGCATTTAATTTAATGGAAATTGTTCCCATTACCTAAAGTATGGAAACCTTAACAGCACGTCTAATATCTATCTTCCCTATAACTAAGTAAAACAGTGTTTAATTTTATAACTTCTTGGTCTTCTAATTAGCAGTCTATGGCAATCATGTTTTATTTTCCCCAAACCTTTTATTGATGTGATAATAACAGTGTCTGCACAGTGACTGATCAAAGTGTAGAATTCAAAGAACATGCAATTTTTACGTATAGAATGACCCACCATACTTTATTTTAAGGTGATTCACTATGATTTTAAGCCATAGAGGATAATTTTAAATCTGCATGGTGAAGTTGCCTTTTTCACTAGTGCAAGCAACCTATAGACCACACTTTTCCCATGGCGTGATTTTAAAATATAGGAATATGCGAATATAGGACAGGAAAGTGTTGAAGCAAAAATGGGCCTGATTCATAGCATACCACTTGATTTCATGTGACGAGTGTTCTATGTCCATATTTTAAAGTCCTCTTTATATTAGGCTTTGAAATGCTAAACATTGGCCCTGTTGATGACAGATTCTATTTCTGGTTTGCTTCTAAGCTGCTGAGCCTTCTCTTGGTTTGCTTGCAATATGCAACCCCCTTAGCTGATTTGGATCATCTAGCAAATTTCATCTTCTACCTTGACTTCTTTCATCCTATTTCTTTGAGCCGTGAATGGTCACCCATAGTCACTGGTGGGCCTACAGAATCATTGGAAGAATTGCAATTTTCACATCTCCTGCAAGGGGCCTCTGCTGGCCTTTGAGATTCCTGATATATGCATCCGACCGTACAAGACTTAGTGTTAATTATTTGTACTGGTGTACAGTCCATCCATCCCCACTGCACATGAATACTCCCAAATTTTTCCCTAAGAAATCCCTGTCTCTACCTATGTGTGTCTTGCTAAAATGTGGTTAAGGTAGGTTGCCAGCCTCACTTGCCTTATCTCAGAATGTGGCCCCGCTCCACCACATTTTGGATTATAGCCGCCATCAGCACCAGCCAGCATGGCCAATAAGAAATGATGGGAGTTGAAAAAATAGCATGTGGGTGGCACCACATTGGGAGAAGACTATTCTATTAGTTACAGATTCAGGAAAGGTCAAGAGAGAAAAGACTTCATGGCATGGAAACAACACGAACTCTTCCAGGCTCCCAATGGTCAGGGTGGAAGGTTGGTGTATATGAGAATTTTTCTCTCCTTTTTGAAATCTCCAGTTCACTAACTGATATGCTTGTTGTTTGTTTGTTTGTTTTTGGAGAAGTGGTATTTCCTTCCTGTTTGGTTCACATGGGGAAAAAGAAAATCTGTGTAGCAGGTCTAGGGTTCATACAGTTTTCTTCCCATTATGGAGGCTGATGAGGTTGATCTTTCCACTGAGCTGTCACTCGAACCCTAAGACTTTCTTTCCCAGCTAGTCGTCACCAGCATAGACCCCATCAGTGTATACATGAAGCTGGGATGTTTGAAGTTTGAGGACACTGGTATCCTACTTTCAGCAGAATTAAAGGCAACAGAAAGGGAGACAGAAGATTTGATCCACAGACAACTGATTGGAGGGATAACTGGTCCCGTCTGGGGTGGCCGCTAGTCCAGTGCAATCACTGGCTAAGAGTCCCCTTTACCAACTTTAGCTTATAAGGCAGCTGTGGCCATTTTCAGGTGAAGACAGCTTGACCACAGTGGACCATGCTTGATGGGGGAGAAGGTTACCAATGTCTACGAGCTATCTTGGCAATGTGGTAGTTCCATTTTCAGAGGTAGGATGCCTGCATACACCAGTTTCTGTGAAACTTGGGGAAGGCAGAGCCAAGGCAGGATCAGACACTTGGCGGACGTAGTAACATCCGAGGTGAGAGGGTCAAGAGCTTGTCATTGTGAGCAGGGCTGACAAGTGTGTTATAAAGCTTCCTGTGGCTCCCAGCTAGTCCAAATGATTATACTGGCTTGAATCCTGCAACTACCTACAGGTCTGATGCTAAGCTTCTTTATCAGGCCACCAGAGAGAGCAGCATTGCTCTGCATATCTTGACAAAGAAATTGTAGTCCATTTGTCTGTCCATCCATCTGTCTGCACCGTAGCACCAAGACCATGAAACCTAGATGCTTGAAACTTGGCATGCATTCTTAGGGAATGTCAAGAGAATGTGTATTTTTAAATATGCTGGAATACGCTCCCCAGAGAGGTCTGCTTGGCACCAACGCTTTTTTCTTTTCTCTGCCAGGTGAAAACCTTTTTATTCTCCCATTATTTTAATTGTTAATTGGTTTTAATTGTGGTTTTATATTTATCTTGGGATACTGTACCGTTTTTTTATCTTATTTGTGCTTGTTGTAAACTGTCCTGAGAGTCACTAATGGGACGGTATATAAAAGCTTTAAATAACTAAATAAGCACACACACAAATAAATAAATAAAGGTTCTGCATTTGCCCTACTGTGGGGCAGCCCCCTTCCTCAGGAAATGGAGTGCATCCTCAGTAAACCAGGGTAGAGAAACCATGCCTACATGTGTCAATGGACATGTCCTTACTCAGATAAAGTGGACACAATAGGCCTGACTCTGACAGCTATATACATTTGCCTGAGGGCTTTGCTATATCAGTCCAAGACCTATCCAATCCATGCAAAGCCAGGTCCATCTGCTAATTATTACCATAAAAGAGGATGTCCCGCATCTGTCTGTCTGGCAACACCATAATGCCAAGGCCATGAGAACTAGACACCAGAAGCTAGACTTGCTTACTAGGGAAACCCAAGGTGTAGACCAAGGGCTCTTTTTTTAATGCATTAATTAACCTTAATTCATTTGCAGATGTCCTTGTGATTGAAGTTACTGCAGTAACATTTTCATTCAGTAGGGGGAGAGTTCCCTAACCAATCCACAACTTTGCAATTGATTCTGTCCGAAGTGAGAGACGATTCGTAGTGGGAAGGGGGCTCTTGCCCCTTCTGCCTGATGTGGAAATACCTGGCATACAGCTTTCCGAAGAAATACTCTCCAGCTGATTTGAGCTTGATTTCTCAGCAAAATGATGCAGATACAGCTCCTTGTCTGTGACTCTCTGTTTAAGAAGGAACCTCTGCTGTGCTTTTAGAAGGCGACTGAATTAAAAGACTTGGGCAGACCAACTCTATGGGTTGTGATGAATGCTGCAGTGGAATGACTTTGAAAGTCTAAACTCTTGAACTGAGCCTCGAAATTCTTTTCACTGTGATTTGTATAAACATTTTACATCCTGCAAACTTGTGCTCCTACTAGGTTGAGATAAGATTAACTTATGGAGCTTGGAAGTGTACAGAAATGGTTTCACATATAACCTTCAAACAGGTTTTCACTCCTTTTCAACAGACCATTTTATATTTTATCTGAAGAAAAGCAATATCCTGTTGTAACATTAAAGGCTTGTTGGGAAATTTAATAAAGTCAATATAACCCTGGCACAGGCTTTGACATATAAGGTGGCATTTTATTGGCTCAGCCCTGTGTTAATGGGAACAAAGTTATTTCTATTGATCTCTGACCATAATATTGTAGTACACTGAAGCTGAAAATATTTCAGAACAAAATTCTTATTCAAGAGGAAAGTTAATTTCAGATCCTACCTTTTCATATATATTAAAGGAATGTTCACCTGGACTCTCAGGTGTCTCTGGAGAACGTTTCCAGTCCAGATTTGGACATCAGCATCCTAAAGGAGGTTATTGGATACATTTATGCAGGAAGAAGATTCTGGAGAAGGAATATACCTTCACCTGTTTGGAAACACCTAACTAGGCTTCATCTTCACTCATGGCTATGCTAGGAATGGGTTTCATGAGAATTTATCTACTTTCACAAAGTTCTTCATATGTGAGGAAAAAAAGAACACGAGGTTTAAAAAACTGAATGTGGGAAAAAGCAAAACTGGCAGATTCATCCATCCAGCTACTGAGTGCTCTTTAGTACCAGAGATTTCCTGTGTGTTCACCTATGTTAATGCTGAAGGAGGGCTGTCTTTTTTTCTGACAGGTTCCGCACCTTTGATAGCTGTATAGCAGGCAGGCAGGGACATTCTGGTATTCTCTATGTCAGGAGTAGCTGTGGGTGAGCATTCCTTTCACTTCATTCTTTATCAGGATTTACTAAATTTAGCCAACTTCTTCATAGTCAAGGTTCAGCTCCCTTGAGATATGAAATTTGAAATGACTGGATTCAGAAAAAGCAAAATAGCCAGATATGGCCATCACTAGGCTCTGCTAGAGAATGTCACCGATGTCGATGTTGGACTGTAGCAGAGAGGAACGTATAGAAAGAGGTAACTCCTTAAAGCACAATCCTATGCATGCTTAGGCAGGAAAAAGTCCTCCAGCTCCCAGCATTCCCCAGCCACCCTTATCAGAAAAAGGTCCTTCAATTCCCAGCATGCTGCCTGAGGTATACTGGAAGTTGCTGAACTTTTTTCTGTTGAAACATGTATAGGATGGCACTCTTAATAATGCAAAGGATGCTGCAAGGTAGACAGGAAGACAAACCTGTGTGGCTAGATAAATAACAAGCCATGTTGATTGGGGACAATATCTCAAAATGTTAACAAAATGTCTCCAAAAATAGGGAAAAGCAGGGTCAATAATTTGTCAGGAATCAGAAAATGGGCTTGTCACATATGAACAGAGACAATGCAAATATAGACCTGACATATTAGACTAGGTATCCTCAGGATCCTTTCTGCTTCTGACTTTCTTGATATAATTCAGGAGCAGATAGTTCTTTGAAAAGGCAAATGCAAAGATTTGCTTAGCTGCTGTATCCTTGCCATCCATGCCAACGTGCCCTGTTTAATCTTGCCTTTGTTGGTTTGTGACTTTCCCACTTAATCCTCCTGTTAATGAACCTCACTTTTAATAAGCCACACGCCTCTCTTTTTGTCTTCTGAGAAAGGGAAACAAACATTTCTTGCTACTTCTCCTTGGAGGTCAAATATTTCTGTCGCTGGGGCTGCTCTCTCCTCAAATAAATGTATCACATCAGTCAATCTGATAAAAAAAGAAAAAAGAGTAGTTGGGGGAAAGTAAACCATGACTCTGGACTCTTTAAACTGTCATGACTGTATTTTCTTTAGCTTTTGAAATGTTCCAAAACTTCCCACTATCTTCTTGTAGATCTGTTAAAGGCAGTTCCTGAATCCAAACCCAACTAGGCAAAAATAGTTTGAGGGAGTGAATGGGTGGGAAAGACCATTACTAGGGGAAGGAGGATTTAAGCCATGCCGTGTAAGACTTTAAGTTTCAGTCGCTGAAATTCAGGATAATGGCAGGGTGGCCATGCTGACAGAGGACAGTCCTCTATTGGAAGCATTCTGGTTTACAGATAAGGAATCATAAGAAGCTGAGCTGCAGAATGAGTAGCTGGGTCACTTGGTCACAGTTTTCCATAGTATGGTGAGATGTACTTTGTATTTAAATTTCAATAATTGTTTCTGAAATTGTATCTATACACATACATTTTAACATGCAAATATTATGCAAATCACAGCCTCTTTTGTCCTCTTTTTGTCTGATGCATTTCCTTTTTCTTGGAAATTCATACATGACCACTGTAAGGAGAGTGAGAAATTGTTTGTGGAAGCTGCTGCTGTCTCTTGGAGTTGTATCTTTGCTGCTCTTCCTTCTTCTGTTGCTGCTTTGTTTTTGTCAATCAGGTGTGAATAAGTCTCTGGCTACTCCAGAAAAAATGCTATTGTCTCCTCACTCCTTGCTGTAGCTCCATTTCAGAGCAAGCCTTAATGTAGTTACTGGAGTTTTCCAACCATTCTTTTAATACTGCAGAAATATACCCAAATGTACTGGCTGAGAAATAAATGGAGGGGACATTTGTGAACCTGCCGTATTACCCTGAAAAGAAGCCAGAAAAGGTGTGTGCGCGTGTTAATATCTCTCCTTTCTGGAATATCTGGAGACTCAGGGAAGGGTTGAAAAGGTAGAGAGCTCTGAGAACGGTCAGTTCAACATTTAAAACTGGGAGAATTACATTGCTTATGAGAAGATATCCTTCCTTTAATGCATCTTTTCTTGTTTTTTCCCTTTTACAGATGCTTATTTGTTGACAACTCAGTAATTGGATCTGTGTGCAAATTAGCCTATATGTAGCCTCACCTTGTCAATCTGTTAGCTACTGTGCCCTTTGCCAGCAGAAGCAGAGAAAGAGAAAACTACACATATCAGACAGCTGTCAGAATGCACTGATGATGATGATGATGATGATGATGATGATGATGATGATGATGATGAAAAATTACAAAATGGGTATACAATTTTTTGGGCCTGAAAAACATGTGTGAAAAAGGGCTGGCAAACCAGTGACTAATGCTCCGAAGTGCTGCTTGAGCATTGATGAAGGGGCAGTTTCTGGTGGCGGCACCAACTAGATCATGAAGATTGACGGGAGTTTTTGCTGCTCTTGCTGAGCAGCTCATTAGCCAACCCTCACAACCCCTGATGAAATTGCTTTGCTGGGTTTGGATGACACAGCAACTCATCATGGTATGAAGTAACCTTAGAAGGATCCATGGGTGCTCAGGATGTCTTGTTCCCCCCCAGATAAGCCACTCTGCACTAGGGCTGGACAACACACCGACCTACCATGGATGGTTTGCCATGATGGGTTGTTGTGTCATGTGAACCAGGTTACGTACTGTGGATGTCTGCAAAAGAGAAACCTTCATGCATAGATCTCTGCAGCTTTTATGGAAACAGGAACCCTGGACTATTCGGGTTTCTGATCCCATGGAAGACTAACTGCATGGAGGTCTAATGCTTATAGGTGTCTCTTCTATTGAATCCCATGGATTTAGTACACTTTATAGATACTATCCCTCATACCTAGAGATGTGAAGACTTGTGGAGGAAGACCAGGAAACAATTGTGGATTATTTTCCCCCAAAATTTTCAAAAATCTTGGGATGGACAATGACCAAAAGGAAAACAGAGGTTTTAAAAGGTTTTTTCCCCTAAACATTCATATCTACTGACACCACAGTCTTTCTCATCTGTCCACAGAAACATATTTTTCTGAAATATCATTTCAGAATATAGGTGGGAAATTAGGAGAAAATACATTCCTTTTATATTGCTTTGATTTATTATTTTAAATAATGATGTGATCTTAAAATCATAATAAAATAATATCACTATGTTTATGCACTGTTTTGAAAAAAATATGTAATATTTTGAAAGGTGGCCTAGAAGAGTCTAACTTAGCTTTCTTCTTATCTTGCTACTTTTCTGTTTATTGCCTCCCCCAATGCAGAACTGTTCAAACATGCAGACTTATCAATGGTGCCCAATCTTTAATAATACAGTTTTGCCATCTCACCTTCCAGCTTAGGCCCAAAGATGCCTTCCCCATTAAGGAATCGAGCTGCCCTGCTCTTCCTCCCTCTCTGACAGTACTCAGACTGGAAGCTTCCATTCCAGTTTGCCAGACATGTAAGAACTCTCATACAGGTATCACAGGATGCTGAACTTCAGGTCCAGACTTGGGTCCCAGTCAGAGCCTCTGGAATCCTCTAGATGCCCATGTCCTTTTCATTGATCATGGATAATCTGGTAGCTCCCTGGCTTTTGTGTTGGTTCTTCCTCTGCCCCAAAACTCTTCAAGGGTGAAATGCTGAGTCCAGCTTAGTTACTGGCTATAAGAACTAAAATATGCAGGAATTACTTCCTTTGGCTCCACCTCTTTACTATCAGGCTGGTCCACTACTGGAATGGGGACCCTGAGAGTTGCTTGAGAATTGACTTCTGCCTTCAGGCTAAAAGAAGTGCAACATTCAACCTCATGGGAATCAAATGCCTATGCAAACAACAAGATCTTTTGTCTGCACCCTCATCTTCCTCCTTAATTTGCCCAAGTCAGCTTCCAGAAGTGCTGGACTACCATCATCCCCAGCTACATTCCACTCAGCTAATACTCATTGGTAGACCTGCCCTCCATGAAGTTCTGTAGTCTCCTTAAAGCCATCTATGCACATGACCAACACCATATCTTGTGGCAGGGTATTCCATAAGCCATTTTTGCATTGTGTTAGGTACAATTTTATGTTGCTGTTGTTTTTATTTATACTACCCAATAGCAGAAAATACATGCATAGTTTACAACTGCATATAAAAATACCATAACAATAAAACATGCAAAATGCAAATAACAATAAAAGATCATAAAAATTATACTGCAAAATTTAAAGGGAAATATTAAAACCAAATTTAATCAATATGTGGCTTGGATTAAGATGGAGAACCTCTTGGACAACTGATTAAATTCCCTTTTGAAGAGGTCAGTCTTAACCTGGTGCCAAAATGATAGTAGAGTTGGCACCAGGGAGCTTGTTTCAATTTTGGGGGACCACCACTGAGAAGCCCTTCTCCTAGCTGTCATCAACTAAGCCTCCCTCAGAAGTGGCAGGCAGGACAGGCCCCAGATCTTAATTGTAGCACTGAGGTAAATTATGGCTGGTAAAGGCATTCTTTCTTTATCTCCATCCTGCATCTATATCCAGTCAATATCATTTGATGACTCTGAGTTTCAGTATTATGACAGAGTGAGGAAAAAGACTTCTATCCACCCTCTCCAAACCAATTCAGTGCTGCACATGACTCAGTTTTCTACCTGAGTTAATCATGTGGGCAGAAACAATTTAGCAAACAGACATGGGTTTAGTTGCTGGCATGGTTGGCAACCGCCATGGTCTGAGTCTCAGGAGTGGGGCCCATGGTTGGCTGCAGTGGGTACACCTGCTCTTGTCCTCTGGGCCAGAGCAATGAACTGTAGCCACGGCCTTGAAGCAAAAAAAGACACTCCAGTGCTGCCCACTTCCCCTGTCCTTTCGCCTGGGGAAGCAGTGCCACTTGGACCCAGTTCCTGGACCCATCCCACCTCTCAGGAGAGCACAGGCAAACAGAGATGCGGGGAGGAGGACCGCGTGGTCCCATCAGGTATTGCTGCCTGACAGAAAGGGCAAGATGAAATGCACAAGGGCACATCCACTTCGCACGTGGAGGCCGGGGTGGTTTTTCGATCTTACTGCAATGCTAGCAATGGGGGCGTGTCCTGCGCTGCCCCCGAGGGCAAAACTGACTGCAGTGCTGGTTCTGGTTCAGCAAGGCAGCGCAAGCCCTGTGCACACCCTTGGTTGGACGGGGGCCTTTCCCAGGGACACTGTATGGCGTGGATTGATTGCTTTGTTTAACTTCTGCACTTCCCTGCAGTTTACAGCAACACACTGAAAATACAGTATAAACCACATTCTCAAACATCAAAAAAGTCCCATACAGAATTTCAAAACAATTTAGAAACAAATATAACAGTTCCAATAATTTAAACAAGGCAAATCTTGGGACCTATTCAAGCAGTAACAAAGCCTCTGTAAACTAATTAAATGTCATGTGGTAGAAGACAGTTTTAACCTGATACTGAAAGATAGTGAATTGCCACCAGGCATGCCTTAGTGGGAGGCTCAGTTTATAACTGGGGAGGGGGGCGGGGGGGCACCCCTGAAAAGGCCCTTCTAAGCGTCACTGGATCCAGAGATGGCCACTAACTATAGACCTGTGGCCAACATCCCGTTTCTGGGCAAGGTGTTGGAGCAAGTGGTGGCGGGACAACTCCAAGCACTCTTGGATGAAACTGATTATCTGGATCCTTTTCAGTCTGGCTTCAGACCCGGGTACAGTACTGAATCTGCCTTGGTCGCCCTGTACGATGACCTGTGCAGGGAGAAGGACAGGGGGAGTGCATCCCTGTTGGTTCTTCTGGACCTCTCGGCGGCTTTTGATACCATTGACCATGGTATCCTTCTGGATAGGCTAGCGGGATTGGGGGTTGGAGGCACTGCTTTGCAGTGGTTCCGCTCCTATCTCAATGGTCGATTCCAGAAGGTAGTGCTGGGGGACCATGTCTCTGCGCCATGGCAGCTATGCCATGGGGTACCACAGGGCTCCATTCTATCCCCTCTGCTATTTAACATCTATATGAAACCGCTGGGAGAGGTCATCAGGAGGTGTGGGCTGCGGAATCATCAATACGCTGATGATACCCAGCTCTACCTCTCGTTTTCCACTAATCCAGGTGAGGCAGTGGCTGTGCTGAACCGGTGCTTGGCCGAGGTAATGGAATGGATGAGGGCCAATAAACTGAAACTCAACCCAGACAAGACAGAGGTCCTGTTGGTTGGCGGATCGGGCTTCAGAGAGGGTGGATTTGACCTGGTCCTGAATGGTGCAACACTCCATCTTAGGGATAAGGTCCGCAGCCTAGGAGTACTCCTCGACCCAGAGCTTTCTTTGGAAGCTCAGGTGACAGCGGTGGCGAGGAATGCCTTCCTTCAGCTTCGGCTGATTAATCAGCTGCGCCCCTACCTGGAGTACGACTGCCTGGCGACGGTGACACACACGCTGGTGACTTTCCACCTAGACTTCTGTAACGCGCTTTACGTGGGGCTTCCCCTGAAGACAGTCCGAACACTTCAATTGGTGCAAAATAGAGCTGCCAGGTTGCTGACGGGGACGGGGTGTTATGCTCACATGACTCCAGTCCTCCATCAGCTTCACTGGCTTCCCATTGAAGCCCGGGCCCAATTCAAGGTGTTGATTATGACCTATAAAGCCCTAAACGGCTTGGGTCCTGGCTACCTGAACGAGCGCTTACGTCCGTATATGCCCGACCACCCCTTGAGATCTGCGGGAGAGTCCCTTCTCCGGGAACCCTCCATGAAAGAAATTAGGAGAGTAAGTACTCGGAGGAGGGCTTTCTCTGCGGTGGCGCCCAACCTATGGAATTCACTCCCCAAAGAGGTCCGCCTGGCACCGTCGTTACTGGTTTTTTGGCGCCAGGTAAAGACCTTTTTATTTAAACATCATTTTAATTGTTAAAACATATGATCTGGCCAGGGCAACTTCTTCTTCCTTCTCTTTTCTCCTCCTATATTATTTATTTACTTATTTTATACTGATAATTTTAATTTTATATTATTATGTTTGTAACTCAGTGTATTTTTTGTATTTTTGTATTTAATGGTAATTTATTATGTTCTATTGTATTTCAATGTATTTTATTGTGTTGTAAGCCGCCCCGAGGCTTCGGCAAGGGGCGGCATAGAAATGTTATAATAATAATAATAATTATTATTATTATTGACCTGCAGAAAAATTAAGTCTTCTCCTGAAATGGGGAATAGATACATTTTTTGTCATCACGTATCTCAGTGGAGTTGTACTAGCATAACAGATACAGGAGAGCCTCAATTCCTTTAAAAAAGAAAAAAGGTGGGGGCGGGGAGGAGTTCAGAAAAGAACATGGCCAAATTCACTGTTATAAGTTAGCAGCTCATTCCACTCCACAAACTTCCAATTGTTCTAATTACTCATTTGCAAGAGGTGTTACATAATCTTGCAAAGAATAGCTTTGTTCTAGTGGTATTGCTCTCTAGTGTCATGCAAGAGTGAAGTGTTACATAGTTTAGGGCAAACAGCCCTACAAGAAAACTTTATTTCTTACAGTTTAACAGCAGTAACTTGATTGAAACTTTATTTCCTTTCAGTCCTCTTTGGCACAAGTGTCTCAGATTTCCGTTGTAACATCTTAACCTGCTATCCAAAACTCTTCCACCAAAATAATCCATTTCTCTCCCAGTTCTGCCACTGATTCAGCTAAGTAATTTTAGACTCTAGACAATCTTCCACACCTCTCCCTCTACCCTGCATTAGATGGTCATGTTTATCACAGCAAGTGTGAAATACACAACTATTTTTGCAGAGATGCAAGCAAGCAAACTGCTAGCTAACTCTGAATTAAAGGGAAAACTACTCCATGGATGTGCAGTTTTATATTATAAATCAAAGCGCCATTGTGACTGCAGAAATAAAACTGACTTGCTTCTGCTACCCTGATGCTAAATGAGCATCTGTGCCTGACATCAGGGCTGGGCACATGCTTCAATTTTAAAAATCCCATTGGGTAGCTTTCCAGCTGGAAAACACAGATGAAGAAGTGGGAGACATTGTTATCCAGATTGCTCATAGAATACTCATTGATGGCTCACTTGAGGCAGAGCAACTCTAAAATGCAAGCACCTTTGACAGTCCCTCTTGCACTGGTTTTAAGTTTAATTAAACAGCCATTGAACAGGATGCTTTGACACAAATACATCCTGTTAATGAATCTGCATCTGCTGCTCAAATTAAGTTGCTTCCATGTGGCGTTGTTGCTTAACAAATGTATCTCAGGGTAGTTTTTGTCATTTCAAATTACCATGCAATTAGAGCAAACAATGCTATGTAATTATTTATTTATTTATTTATTTTTATTAAAACATTTTTATGCCACCCCATTCGCCGAAGCCTCGGGGCGGCTTACAACCATTATTCCTTTTTTACAATGGGGTGCAGTGTTTTGCACTGTTCCTTCCGTTCTTCTTGTTTTCCTTGAAGAGAGTTTATTCTCTTCTTTGTTCAGCTCTCTTTACAGCTGTCTTACAGTTTCATGCCAAACAGGAAAATGCTTTGGCCCAAATATGAGAACTTAAGCAAAACCTTCATAACACTTAACATTTCTACAGAAGTTCAGTGTATTCACTTTACGGTAAAATTGTTATCTTAGAGAGCAACATCCAGTGCTACTGCTCTGCTTATGTTGTTGACATAGCACTAACACAAGCCATGTCTAATGCAATGGCAGTAGCCAAAAAGCACATGCTGGAAATGTGAGTTTTCAGAGGAAACCCAAAAATGGAATGACAATTACTGGATACTGACCACTGAGACAATTATCAGCATAAAGTAAACACACGTTAAGTGTCACTGTGAAGACTTTGCCTAAGTCCTCATGCAGCAGCACTGTGTCAGTGGTATGCATCAGGGGTCCCCAGGCCCCGGTCTGTGGCCTGTTAGGAACCCAGCCACAGCAGGAGGTGAGCGGCAGGCGAACGATCAAAGCTTCACCTCTATCTGCGCTGCTTCCCAGTGGTAGCATCCCCGCTGGGGAGAGGCTGCAAATACAAATGAGCATTAGGGCTATTTTGGGGCTTGGGCCTCAAAAGGAGGAGGGAGGGGCAGCGGCGGGGGCAGAACCAGGTGGCAAGTGGCACGGAGAAGCCAGGGAGGATGCATGCAAGCCGCGAGGGACCTGGGAAACAGGTAAGGGCTGGGCTGCAGGGCTGGGGGATACTTCCAGTGATTCTGCATTATGGTGAGTTGTATAATTATTATAGTACACTGTAATATTAGTAGAAATAAAGTGCAGAATAAATGTAATGCACTTGAATTATCCCAAAAACACCCCCTGGTCTGTAGAAAAATGGCCTTCCATGAAACTGGTCCCTGGTGCCCAAAAGGTTGGGGACTGCTGGCATAAGTGGAGCATTCTGTCCAGTTACTCTCACAGAAGACCTGTTGGGAAGGCCATTTCATGAGCAGAGGTGGAGGGATACCTGTTGAAATTCTGGCTACTTCATTCTAGCTGCCTAGTGGATTTGTATCTCCTACAAGACTTGACTCAGAGATTTTCCAGCTCATGCCCTTAGCCACTACACCAGGGAAGGTCAAATGGAAGTTTTCCATAGCTTTTGGACTTCAGATCCCATCATTCTTGACCTTTGGCCATGCAGGCAGGGGTTTATGCAAGCTGAGATCCAAAAAATCTGGATACTTACCCTTGCTCTTCCGGTGCATTAACTTACACGATACTACATCATCCTAGCGACCAGAAATAGAAAGTGAAGAGTAATACTATTTATTTATTTATGTTTGTTTATTTATTTATTTAGTAAACTTCTTTGCCGCCCCATTCGCCAAAGCCTCGGGGCGGCTCACAGACATAAATAAACTTCATTAAAATAATATAAATTAACAGTATAAATTAAGTAAGTAAGTAATACTAGAGTAAGAGTAATACCTAGAGATGGACCATAAATTGTGGCTGTCTTGGAAGTCAGCTTTTATCCTTTCTCTCATTGCTTTATACAGTCTGATTATTAGTCCATCCACTGTAGACCAATGGAGGAAACCAATATGTTTAAAGTCCCTTCTCAGACACTTCAGGATAATTTAACGGGGAATTAATTCCCAGGGGGCTTTCAGTGCCATTAGGAGATAATGAGAAATGGTAAGGGCCATCTGACAGTGAAACAGACCATTTCTAGACCACTGGACATTTAAGTACGGGTCATCTTTCCATGAGCCTGTAGTTCTGCCCTGCATCGGGTAGGGGTTTGGACTAGAAGACCTCAAAAGTCCCTTAAAGCTCTAAAATTGTATGATTCTATATGCTGAGTAAGATAAATTGCCAGGCTAGACCAATATTGTCTGGCATCATCTTTCTCAGGCAAGAATGGGCAACCCATTCCCCCCATCAGTTGCATTTCCTTGGAGGTAACTGCTCAGGAGCTGCGTATTAGCAGTGGGTGGCACCAGAGTGCTCCGACTTTCTTGACAATCCAAAGCATGAGAGAGAGAAACTGTGTGGACACTGTTCGCTCCAGGTTTTTGTGGGCTCTTGGGTAAGAGCCCATCAGAGAGGCCTACTTTCCTGAGTCTACCTTCTCAGCAGGATTGCCAGCAACTCTTGTCACATCTCTTTCATCACTGTTACCACCTGGTTGCTTGCCAGGCAGAGAGCCACGAGCAAGGAGGCAATGCATCTGCTCTTCTTCCTCCTCCTCAGCACCACTTTTCTGGGGGCAGATGAGAGGCAGCCAAACAAGCAGGTTGCAATGAGGAAAACGCATCTTATCCATGGGCCTTTGTTATGTGGCAGGTGGTAGACCATGTCTAGCCCTCACTGTGGGCAGAGGGATGGGGGCGGGGGTGGGGGCAGGGGGATGTTTATGATTTCAGTCCTTCCACAGGACCCTTTGCTGCTCAAACTGCAGTGATCGTAAGCTGGGTCTCCAAGTTCGTGCTTGGATCTTTTTCCTTAGTTCTCTTCACAGCAGCAGCTGGTACAAAATGAGTGAGCAAACACATGTTTATATAAAATGAGGCAAAGGGCTGCATGCTGCCCACCTCTTCTCTGAGGCCCCAGGCAGAACCTTTTTCTAACCTTCTCACCAGGTAAGGCCTTTTCTCACTGGTGAGGCCAGATTCAGTGAGTCCCTGAACCCACTGAACAATGTGCTGCACCACCAAGTGCTCCTGCAGCGACCTATTAAGCATGGCATCTTCAGGTAAAAGCCACAGCAGGTTACCCAACCCCAAACACTAGAAAAGAAACCCTCTTCCAGGGGCAGCGGGAAATAACCCTGTACATAAATCTCCTACTGCTCTCTTGCTTTCAGCTGTGAGAATTCCTGGGGGTTGTAGAACTCTGTTCCCTCCTAGCATATATAAGACTGTGCCCAGAGTCAGCTAATACAAAGCAGCAGTTCTCAACACCATGAACTCCTCTTGGGGTACCCATCCGCTGCAGCAACATCTGTGTATACTCACTGGGGCACTGCTGATTTGAGCAGCAAGGGCAGAACCAGGAGGACTTCCCTGTTTAGAGATGGGTGAGGATAGTGCTGATCGGCACACACGAGAACAGCAATTAACTCTCCCGCCCCACCCCAGCTTCTACATATACACCCGTACTTTAAGACTAAATCCCTCTCCATATGGCTTACATATTAAAAACATAATACAATAAAACACAGCTCCATAAAATAAATAAACTCCAGTAAATATTGACCAGCCCAGAAGACACCAAAATGATGGATTCTAAGAGTTCATTCAGAGAATACAGTAACGTATGATTCAAGAGGAAACAGGTGGGTCTTCAGAGCTTTACTAAAGGCCTACTGAGGCATGGTTCTGGGGAAGGGCTTTGCGAATACCGTGGATAGATAGAGAGACAAACAAGTAGGCCCTAGATCAGTGATGGCTAACTTATGGCACACCTGCCACAGTGGGCACGCAGAGCCCTCTCTGTCGGCACGTGAGCCAAGTCGCCCCAGCATCGCCCCAGCAGTCAAGCATCGGATAACAACACACATAGGGGCCATGTGCATGCTTGGAAAGGAGTAGTGGTGCCAGGCGATGACATCACAAGCTGCGACTCATTCGCCGCGACTCGTCCAAGCTTTCGCGTGGCCAGTCAGTGCACTACCAAAAATATATATATTTGCTTGGACTGGCTGTGAGTTGTTTTTTCTAAACTAAAACCTCAGTATTCAGGTTTTATTGCAGTATTCACACTTTGCAATAAATAAGGGGGTCTTGGGTTGCAGTTTGGGCACCTGGTCTCTAAAAGGTTCACCATCACTGGGTTAGGGTTAGAAAGACGAGGTGAACTGGCATGACTTTGATGGTTGGAATGTGTATAGAATGGGCAGAAATGATGAATTGTGCAGAAAAAGCTACTCAAGGAAGGCTTTTTCAAAATCGCCTTCTTTTCAATGTTATTTTAGCTCTATATTAGGGTTCAGGGTGTGCACCAGGGTAGGGTTAGGGTTACCAAAACGAGGTGTACTGGCATGAATCTGAACATTAGAATGTGTTTAAAATAGGGAGAAAAGTTGTGTTGTGCAGAAAAAGCTACTCAATGAAGGCTTTGTCACAATTACCCTCTTTTTAGTGAAACTTGAGCCCTGTATTGGGGTTAGGGATGTGGACCAGAGTAGGGTTTGGGTTAGAAAAACATGGTGTCTTGGCATGATTTTGATGCTTTGTTTTTGGAATGGGCAGAAATGATGAGCTGTGTAGAAAATGCTACTCAAGGAAGGCTTCTTTTCAATGTTATTTTAGCTCTATATTAGGGTTAGGGGTGTGAACTAAGGTAGGGTTAGGGTTACAAAAATGTGGTGTCCTGGTATGATTTCGATGGTTGGAATGTGTTTAGAATGGGCAAAAGTGATGAACTGTGAAGAAAAAGCTACTCAAGGAAGGCTTTTTTCAAAATCGCCCTCTTTTTAATGGAACTTTACCCATATATTAGGGTTGGGTGTGCACCAGGGTAGGGTTAGGCCAGTAGTGGCAAACCTATGGCACGCGTGCCACAGCTGGCACACAGAGCCCTCTCTGTCGGCATGCGAGCCAATTTGCCCCAGCATCGCCCCAGCGGCCGAGCATCGGATAACACCGCACACAGGGGCTACAAGCCTGCTTGGAAAGGAGTAGCGGTGCCAGGTGATGACATCACGAGCCATGACTCATTAGCCGCGACTTGTCTGAGCTTTTGCATGGGCAGTCAGTGTTTGCTTGGACTGACTGTGAGGTGCTTTTTCTAAACCAAAACCTTCGTTTTCAGGTTTTATTGTAGTGCTCGCACTTTGTGATAAACAAGTGGGTTTTGGGTTGCATTTTTGGCACTTGGTCTCTAAACTTTTGCCATCACTGCCCTAGATCAAATTTATTTATTTTTTTATTTACATATATTAGGCCACCCATAATTGCTGAGTCCTGAACTTTCCCTAGAAACAAGAATGACAAAACTGAAGCTATCATACTCCAGATACCCCATGAAAATGCAAGATTCACTGGGGAAGGAAATCAAATTAGGGAAAGTCAAAAGAAGAAAACAAAAAGGAAAATGAATATGAGAGGGACTGAACATATAAAGGAAGCCACAGCCTTGAACTTGGGAAAGCTGAATCGAGCTGTCATGGAGGGCTTTCATTTTGCAGGGTTGCCATAAATCAGAGAAGATTTGATGGCACATATCAACATTAAGTACAACTTACCGTGTACCACCCAGAAAGCTTCAGCTATTGGGTGGTATAAAAATACAAGAGAGAGAGAGAGGGATTCTGCTGTTGATGTTTGTCTCCAGTGGTATCCCACTATTATGTCCAATCTTGGATAGGAAGTAGCAGTGGAAAATCCCTCTGAGGGGATTACTTCAGACAGTGTGGTGCAGAGCATAGATACCTCTCTAGGGGATCTCAAGTACTGGACGTTCTGCATCCCTGATACAGACCATGCAGTAGGGATGGATTTTGCTTGAGTATGTGAACCCCAGGTAAAGTCCCTAAGATTGTCTCCAGTGGTCCTTCACTGGCAGCCCCCACCAAAGCAAGTCAGGTGGGTGGTTACCCAAGCAGAGGATCTTTTCTGTTGAGGAACCCTAATTGTGGAAGAAGCTTCCTAGAGAGGCTTGCCTGGTGCCGACGTGGCGATTTCTTTGGTGCCAGGTGAAGACTTTTCGTTCCTCAGGCTTTTTTGTCCATCTGTGTCTGCTTTAAATCAGATACTGTATTTTAAATCTTTGCACAGTTGCTAGGCTCTATTTGGATATTATTTGTATTTTATACTTCAATTGAACTTCTATATGGAATTTTATTGTGCTATATTTATGGTTTCAATTGTTGTGTGCCACCCTGAGAATTTCAGCTGTTGGGCAGTATAGAAACATGATAGATAAATAAATAAATGTATGAAAAGAAGAACTGAGAGGCAGAGGAGAAATAAAGATATACCTGAAATCTTTATTTGGTTGGATTCAGAGTATTCATAGTTAAAGTAGGACCAGTGAAAGTGATGGTGTTTAAAATCTTCTTTTAAGTATGACTAAGCCTGGATCCAACACACTATATTCTAATAATAGTTTCATATATAATTATAACAATGCAATTGCATCCATATTTATTCAAAAATTAATCCCATCAAGTTCAATGGCACTTGTTCCCATGTAAGAACATATTGCATCTGAAGGCTTACTTAAAGTTGCCATTTCTCTGAACAAGCATAGAGTTTTCCATTCAAATGGCTAATGGACAGTATAAAAATGAATTAAATAACTAAAACAGCATCCAGTAATCTGAATACCCAAACTGAATATTTTTACGCACACTTCAATTGTCTGAGCCATGACATTTCAGGAGTCTGGAGACTGCTCTGGGCTATGACATTGGATGCTTCTGTAATATCTGCATTTACTTACAAATATACCAGGTGGACATAAAATGGAGCTTCACAGCAGCCTCCAGCTGACCCTGCTCCATGAGGTTGGTGAGCAGCTTTGGTACCCTATAGATGCCACCAGAGCTCTAACTCAGCCCTGACTCTCCAGTCCAGACTTAGAACTTTCCCCAAAAATGCCAGTTTCTTTCCAGGCACTCAGCTTAATGACCTCACCGCCAGAGAAGGGAAGGAGAGAAGGTAGAGGAAGTAAGACAGTCACGATTTTGGGACTTGTAAAAGTAGCTGCTAGACACTTTGCTCTGATGAAAAGCATCTGACCAGGTATGACTTAGGCAATTTACTCTGCCAGAAAATCCATTTACTTCACAGAAATCTCAGTGTCCAGGAATCATACAATTGGAAAGGACCCCACAAGGACATCCAGCTCAACCTCCCCAACATGCAAGAACTATCTCAGAGAATTTAACGACTTCCATTACCCTAGTATAATCCTTCTGTGCGTGTGTGTGTCTGAAATAGCTTTTGACAACAATTTTAATTTTCCTGGGATTTACTGACTGATTTGGTTCTCTCTCTCCTTTCCTTTGTAATTATGCACATTCATTATATCTTTATGTTCATGACCACCCTCATTTGTCTTGCATACCACAGATTTTTTTAAAGAATGACTCGGTGCGAAACGGTCGGTACGGCCCATTTCAAACAAAACAGATGAAAGTTAAAGCTGATGCAGATATTTAGTGGCTTGGTCCATCTGCCACCAGACACATGTAGGCAGGAGGATGTCTGTTTCTTGTCATCTGCTAATTGGAAGAACAGCAGGATTTAGGAGCTGCTTAGGTATCAAGGGGAATGTACACACCACACACCATTCACATCAAACCTGTGATTGGATGCAGGCCCCTTTATCCTCTCCATCTGGGGAAATAAGTACCCTCCAAACTGTTTAGTATCAGATAGAATCTTGCTTAGTGCATAGAAGGAAGCACAGTTCTAATGAGGTGTAGTGAGTTGGACCAACTGTGAGAAAACTCTTTAAATAAACCCTTTGGGCCACAATATGTGAAGTTTCCAGACAAACGTTCCTTTCTTGTTGGAATAATGGTCCTTTTTCTTAGTGTAAGTCTGCACAACTTGGTAGAGTGACTGTGTATCCTTTGTTACACAGAGGGCCCACTCTTTGAAGGGTTGTCACGCCCAATTCTGGTTTAAAGATAATGAATCCTAATTAGAGTTCAAGACAGTTACACAGACATAACTGTCTATCTGTTGCCCATGGAGCGTCAGCAAGCTGAGCAGGCAGACGGTTTCCCTCTCCTGTGATGAGATGCATCGTAACTTATTTTCATTATAATTATCATTTCTTACTTTGTCTTGATACCAGCATACACAAACTTTATTGAAGCTGTTTGCCTTCTTTTTGGGTGATGCACTTCCTCTGTTAGGGCATCTCCTGTCCACTTATTCCAAATGTAGAGTGCTAATCCTGTGGTCTTCCTGGACTTTGAGCACCTCCTTGTCACTGCAGTCCCAGGTGGACTTGTCTGCAACTTCTGGCTTTCCAGATAGTTTAGCCTGCAGCTCCTCTTAGCCGCAGCTATGTGATGAAAGGTCGTGGCAGTAGAAGCAAGAACATCTGGAAGGCCACAAGTTGGCCCCCATGGGCTTAGCAGGATGTTCGCTGAGCCACTGTTGATCTCCTGTACATGGGCCACATTCAGCAGTGCAGGCCTATTTTTATGCTTTGGTAGAAGTAGCTACAACTGGTGTCTTCACTGCTCTCTCAGAAGTAGAGAGGGGAGGACAGCACTCATGGGTGCTTCAGACACTCATCAGGGCTTACAGGGTTCAGAGGTGTGCAAGTGGAGTTTTTCCTGAGCAAGCAGACTAGGATGTGAAGGAGCAGAGCTGGCCAGGAGTTGGTTGCCAAACCACCATTACCTCCTGGACAGTGGACTGAGCAAGCACACAATTCACTTGCTCAAAGCCTTTCCCACTATGTGTTATAATTATAAGAACTGTTTCTAAATTTGCATGTATGCTTATCATTTAGTGCATACAATTACTATGCAAATCTATCCCTTGTGTTGGGTGGCTTTAGAGGAAAGGGCAGGGCTTAGCGGTAGATCGCCTGCTTAGCAAGCACACGTTTGCATGCAGGTGGTCCTAGGCTCAGTTCCCAGCATCCCAGGAAAGAATCATGGAGAAATCCTGGCCATCTGCTGCCAGACTGAGTCAGTAATACTGGGCTAGATAAACAAAGAGTCTGACTAGGGTAGGATCCCTATGGTATGGAATGGGCTTCCACTGCAGGTGGCTGAAGCCCCATCAGTGAGGGTGTTGAAGGATAGGCTGGACATGCACATGGTGGGCATGTCATGAGTGAGCCTGCTGGAAATGGGGGTCAGACTAGATGGCCTGGGAGGCCCCTTCTGATTCGCTCTGTTTCTATGTTTCTATGACTCAGTATAAGGCTAGCATATGTGGATGTCTGTGAGGTCCTATGTTCCTACATCCTCTTTTTTGGTGAAGCTTAGTGGCCACCCTAACTCCTACTCTCTTAGCTACCTGGTGGTACAGGGATTGCCTGCTTTAATTCCCCTGGAATTCCTTGGATGTGAAGCTAGAATCTGATGCATTGCAAGAGATGTTTTGAAAGATGCCTCATTTGCTACACCCACCTTTCCAAACCTGGCAACTTGCAGCTGTGTTGGACTACAACTCCCATCCCTTGAGCCATAGATGATAGGAGCAGTTGTTCAACACTTCAGAAGGGTGCCAGGTGAACGAAGGCAGTACCATACCATTGTGAGAGTTTGCTTAAATCCTACAGTTTTAACAGAAAAAATGTGCCATGTAATTGGAAAAGCAGTGTATGACAGAATGCCTGCAGATCTTTAACTCATTAGTCTCTATGACTAAATATATTTTAAAATGACACTAGTTATTAAAATAATTATGTTGCTAAAATCTCAGTCATGCAGCTCAGTTTACAGTTATAATATGTTTGGACTGCAAGGGCTACACAGGCAGTTTCAAATTAAGGCGGGAAGATTTATTGCAATATTATTCATGTGGGATTTTTTTTTTAATCCTCTACATGACCAGAAGGGAGCATTGTCTGCTCAAATTTAATCACTCAAAGTTCTAGGGATACAAAGGGAGATACTATTCCATTTTCTAGATATAGTTTAGGCAAATGCATCATTCCAGCATTGAAAATACATGCATAAAATATCCTTATTTTTTAATGCTTGCTAATCATACAAACACCCACATGTAGGACATTTACACTCTATTCATTATTTAGAGGACCTTTGAATGACGCACTACAGCATTTAAGGAATTTCACAGAACAGATCTGACCCTAAATATTTGTGGTTCTTCTAGGAAGAAAGCTGAAATCAGAATAGGAGCCTGGTATTTTTCCTCCATTCTTTCACTTTTAATAGAGACAATTATTTGGATGGTGGTATGTTTTCTTTCTCTCCCTGTCTCTTTCCTTCTCACAGAATTACCATTCATTAAGATTGCAAATAATTGAGTCATCCCTGTGGCTGTACCTTTAACAGCAATTAGATCTGAGTCAATTAACAGGTGATAACCTTTACCTCCATGCTGTGGAAAGCTTCATTCTTCTGCTGATTTCTGAATGTAAAGTTAAGGGCAGAGGAATATTTTTGTCATTGGTTGTCCCCCTGATTAGCTGGTAACCCTACCTTATAATGTATTTCTAGTTCTGATACAGGTATTTTTCTTCTAAGAATCAGCTCTAATATAATTCATAGTAAAATGATGCACTATCTTATTTATTTGAATTTTTTATTGTGCAGGACAAAAACAAACTGCACAAGAAAAACAGAAAACAAAAATAAAAAAGCAATAGTTGAATAGTACATAAGAAAAGAAAAAGATCTGCAGCACTGGTTACATATATATTATATAATTCCTTATGTTCGTATGTAGTATTTACCTGAAATACATAGAGGGCTGCTGAAATGGGTTTAGGGCTGGTATTAAGGGTCACTTGCATGCTATGCCTTTAAACAAAGCCTGTAGTTTAGCCCTTCTCTTCTCTTCTCTTCTCAAAAACTCCAGCACTGCTGAGTAATTCAGTTTTCTCCTCAGCATCTCCATTCCCCCTAGATTTTTGGTCTGACAAAGGGTTGGCTTTGTGGAGGACAATTCTGACAGGTCCATAAACCCAAAAGGTGCACAGCCACCCATTCCTTTGCATCTCTGACCCTTCCAACAATCCTGTGAGTTTGGTCAGGCTGAAGATCAGTGAGTGGACCAAAGTCACCCAGTGATTTTATGGCTGACTGGGGATTAGAACCCAGACTTCCTGAGTCCAAGCCCAAGACCACAGCTGCTATGCTACACTGGTTTTCAACTGGAGAGGAGGAGGACATAAGCCCTTTCACTTGTTATTCCAAATATTTAGTTAGTTTTTGTCTTTTTGATCACAGACCAGGAAGTTATCCCCTATATGTTCTCTGGAGATGTGGAGGGGGAAAATGCTGATAGCTCCAACTTAAGCATTCTACTCCCACTTAGATACTCTCCTCCTTTCCCCTCTTCTATTTGAAATTGAGTGTATGCCACTGGAATGCTTCCCTCCTTCCTTCTATTGGCTTGGAGCAAGAGGAAGAGGTGGACCAGCACCAGTGCAACACATGCTTATTGGCTGGAAAGGGCTACAAATACATTTGTAGATGGACAAATGATCTACATTTTGGGTGTGACAGAGATGGCATGCTTGCTCACTCATTACTTCCACAACATTTTGGGTTGGGTAGAGCAGTAGTAGGAACAGTAGTGGCAGAACACCTGCCTTGCTCCACAAGGCGGCAAATACAGATGGAGAGATGCAATATAAGAAACAATGGTGTGGCCTATGGTTTCTTCATATCACCATGGTTTGTTGTACCCAAGCTGAACATCAATAAGGAGGTTCTACTTGTCTGTTTCCACATTTAAACCTAAATGCTATTTTCAGGCAAATGCTGCAGTCTGGTAATGCTGGCCAGGGAATTGAAAGATCTGGGTACTAGTTCATACCCTGCCATGGAACGTACTGGATGACCTTAAGCCAGTCATGGATTCTCAGCCAAACCTTCCTCACATGGTTATTGTGAGGATAAAATATAGAGGAGAATTCTATATACAACTTTGGGCTTCTCAGAGGAAAAGGTGGAAGAGGAATGTAACAAATACACAAACGCAGAGTAAGTAGCAGAGATGGGGGATGGGGCAGCATTCAGAATTTAATTTAACATAGGCCTTTATGCTGTAGTTGCTCAGGAAAACACAGAAATCTTAGACACTTTAGGAGAATAAGCAGCAATCATATATTCCACTTTGGCCAACTTCAAATCAATAGAAATACTGACAATTCTATTGGACTATAGTCCATCCTTCCCAATAGATTATTTAGGGGTGCGCAGTTTGGGATCCCCTAGCATCTTGCAAACCCCAAGAAGCCCTCCATATGTCTTGTAGCGCATGTGATCCCTCTCCAATGTTACAAGTTCCACTTTACGAATCAGCTTAATTTTTACAGCAGGTGTTTGCAAAATAACTCCCCCACTCCTTCACCCTATCAAATGCCTGCTTACTGATAACACACAGCATTTTGTCACTGTGAACTGTTCATTAATTTGAGGTATAACTCTTGAACCTTTACTCATCTGCCTTGAAAATCAAGTGTGTGTGTGTGTGTGTGTGTGCGCGCGTGCAAAATAGATCTCTGGTCTGCAATCTTGCGAACAAAAGGCTGGAAAACAGGCAAATCTATCACTTCATAGCTCCTTCCACTAACAATGTACAGGTCAGTACTTTCAACGGTGCCCTGGGGCCTTTTAATCAAGCAAAGTAAAGAGGAAGGTCAGGTTGCTGAACTAGCGATTTCCTCAACAATCCAAGACTTTACAATTGATATCCTTCCAACACGAGAACTTCTAACAAAACATAATCCTGATCCTAGAAGGTCATAACAAAAATAAATCCAACAAGTATTTAGCTGACATAATCCGGTGTCACTTTTAATTTATATATCTTTGTGGAAAGAGAATGCTTAGTAGGATATATCCAGCCCCAGTAGGAGCCCAAGGAAGCCTTACGCATGAATCAAGACAAGGGAATTATCAAGATATTTACACATTTATTCCTCAGCTTCGGGCATGTTCTTTCTTCTTCCTTGGCATGTGTTGCATAATAATGTCACTGAACAAAACACTTGGACCCAAACCTGCCTTTTCAGCTGAGCTGATGGTGTCCTTGTTCACTTAATTTACCAATTCACTTTCCAGGTTGCCCTATCTTGTTTGGCTCAGAATAGAACTCAATAAAAGCATATATAAAACACACAGCTAAAATAACCCCATATGTTTCACCAACCAGAAAATGCCAAGCTGTCTGCTCCACTAATTGTTTAACACATTTCATCTGGGCTTGTCCAAGTGATCCCATTGCAGTGATGGGTTATTGCATTTAGGAGCACTATTTTTAAAATAACTTGCTCTCCTCCTGCAAGGTTGATACATTTGGGAAAACAGGTTTTCAGGTATGAGTAATCCTTCTGGATCCAAACACACATCTAGGAACCTATCCTTGTGAAAATTCCCCATTGTTAAGAGACTCTTTGTTGGGAGGTCATACCTCCAGAGGTTAGGTGGCTGGCAACTATTGACAGGGCATTTTCAGAGGTGGCACCCGGATTGCTGAGTATTGTTTCCCAAGGACAGTATTTTTATAATATTGATAATCCATGTTATCCCTCTATAAGTACCTCAAAGAGGTACTACCTCCAAAGAGGAAGGTCAAGATTTCTTCTTGCTGATGCCAGAGTGTAGGACACAGAATAATCAATTCAAGTTGCAACAACCCAGATTCAGGCTGGACATCAGGAAAAGCTTCCTGACTGTCAGAGCAATATGACTGTGGAACCAGCTGCCTGGAGAGATGGTGGGCACTCCCACACTAAAGACATTTAAGGAGAAACTGGACACCCATCTGAGTGGGATGGTGTAACATGGTGTCCTGCAACAGCAGAGGGTTGGACCGATGGCCTTCATGGCTCCTTCCAATTCTACTATTCTATGATTCTATACTTCTATATGCTGGAAGGGTCAAAGCTCCAGCACTCAAGTGGCAGGTCTCACCTCTCCAAGGATCCTGTCCACATTTTGGGGCTGTGTAAATGGAAAAGTATCCATTATATGTGGACAAACAGGAGCCAAAGTGGCATCCACCAGACCTTTAACAATGAAGGCATTGTGGATATGATAAAATTAAAGCAGAAAATAACAGGTAAATTTGTCACATTGGGTTATTGCAGGTGTCTCTATGGGCTTTCAGTGCTTGTTCAAAGTGTGAAGGAGTTCAAACAAACTTCCCTTCGGTATCAGATGAATCAATTCAGCTTTTGCTGTCTGCTTCCTTGTTTTTGCTAAATGTGGGATGGAAACATTTTTTTTAACAAAGACATGAGTGAATATATTGTTCTGAAGTGGAGTTGGGTGTAGTATTTCATATGAAATATTCATTGGATGGTGCTCTTACTTTAAGCATATACTGAAAACTAATGGACCTCAATGCTCTAACCATTTCTCTTTTTCACAAGATGTGACCATATTAGACCTGAAAACATCTATTAAAGAACGGTTAATTAAAACTTAAAGAAATAGTACACTGATAAGGTCTGTTGTAAGAATGAATTTACTGCAATAGCAGCTTTGGTAGATAGAAAGAGTGAATTGGCTTAATGTGCATTGTAAAAATTTTAATGGATGTGAATGATTAGAAAGATGCTCTCTTTTCAGCTGTACCTGTTTTTTTAACTTTATAAAATCTTTCAAATCAAAGTAAGAATGTAGGAGAATTATGTTTCAATTCCTGAATCACCCAAATGTGTTCCATGCATTTCCAAATTTAAGACTGTGTTGAAAAAAATATCTCTTTTTGAAAAGTGCATATTTTAAATATGCATTTTATATTCATTTGCATGTTTATTCAATGTTGGGAAAGTGTACACTTTTAAAGAGCACATTTCCCCCATTTGAATGAACTAAAAACACACCACAAGTGAACATCTGAGTGAGTCAACCCAAGCTTTGAAGAGAAGTTCTGAAAATACGAGCCAGCTTGGACCATCCTTGGCTCTCCCATTCTTAAAAGAAAGCAAAGCTGGACCGCAGCATCCATCAAATTTGTGAAAAAGAAATCTGTCAGCAACCCCAGGAGTCTCAGGCTGGTACCTTGGATTCTGAGCTGCCATGAACTTTTCCTTCTCGGAGCTGCAATGGAACAGCAATTTGCAACCACAGCCCCTGAAATGGGTTTAAAGAACATGCCAGTGGGAGTTTGAAGATGAGCACATAAGCCCCCTGCCACCCTTGTTGGTTGCTGGCCTGATCATTCAGTTTTGTTCTGCCATTCTGTTGACAATTAGCGAACAAAGCTTCTTAGTACATCTGCATTGGACTTTCTCTTGTGTTTGTTGCAGAAAATAATATGATTGGGAAGATCTACGTGAGAAAAAAAATGTTTTCTTGAAAAGTTCTTCTTAGTCACAATCTAGGGCCACACAAGTAAGTTTCTTTTTTATTATTAATGTATTGTTTAATTATGTTAATCAGTAAAGTTTATTATTATTGTTATATTGTGTTGTTTTTGTTAGTTTATATTTAAAAATAAAAAGTAAAAAATCAAGTATGTTTCTAAACTCTTAATTCAAAGTTTCAAGATATGATCACCTACAGATAATAGTTGATAAAAAGAAGTATAAGGCTTCATCAAACGCCTGTTTGTAGATAGGTATGAGGATTTAATTAAGGCCACAAATACTCTGACAAGCCCTGGTCACAATGCTGAAATGCACAGACATTTTTGGACAAATACTTGCATAGTTCCATACTTGTGAGCCTACATTTAAAAGTACATTGTTTGAAAATCTGCAAATTTTTCATGCTTGACTGAACTTCGAAAACACAGACTTGAAAAGTTGCATTTTTTCAATTGGAAAACAAAAAGATGGGTACAGTCAGAAAAGTGAGATGAACTGAACTTTGAGGCTCCTGAAAGCCATGCATTTGCCCATTTCTAATTGTTTGTCAACGGAAATTGACCTCTGTGTGTGTGTGTGTGTGTGTGTGTGTGTAAAACTGCCTTTATAATTGGGTTATTTTTTAAACATCTGGTGGCTTTTTGGCCAGTAGAGAAGGGAGGACAGCCAGAGCAGGACTGAAGAATAGCCCATGTCAGCTCCAGGCACCTCATTCCTTGGAACGGACTTCAATTGCTAGCCATTTTTATCATTCAGTGCACAATATCCTTTCTTCCCATTTATACCACTTTAGGTTTGTGGCAATAAAACCACATGCTTCATGCACAAGAGTCAGAATAGAACCCTGGAGACGGAGTCCTCCCAGGAAACACTCAAATTCTAAACAGATGTCGTGTCATCCTCCATCATGTTAACACTGAATAGCTGGCCATTACAGAACAGGCCATGAATATGTTTTGGATTACTTGTCACTTGGCTTCTTAATACTTCCTGGCCCCCTTTTGCATTATATTCATTCTTCTTCCAGATAGTACCTGGTTCTATATGTGTGTCAATGTGTGTGTATGTGGAGAGAGAGAGAGAGAGAGAGAGAGAGAGAGAGAGAGAGAGAGAGAGAGATTATTATTAGCAATTAGTTTGATACCCATTTATGACAATGGCAAAATATTGTCTCCTGGCTTTAGCCTGTACAGCTATTCTTGGATGAAGACACTGGCACAGCAGTTGAGGTTTTCACGGTCTAGCTTGGATTCCCTTCTATTTGTTCTGTATCATGTGTTCTCAAACTTTGTGCTGTCCAGCTTTTATGCATCAAGGGAACCCTATTCGATGCTTCCCAAAAGCCCATCAGATAAAACCTGAGGATGGCTTTGTTAGAAGAGCTTCCACTACTATTCCTGTGCATTCTACTTTCACACCTTTTCAGCTGAATTCTAAACATTGTGCACCAAAATAGCAATTACAATATGGATCTAGAAGATCCATTTCCTCCTTGCCCCCATTTTGAAATGAACCTCCTTTGTGGCAATAGCCTGCCTTTGCCAACTTCACACCTTCCAGATGCCTTGGACCATAATTCCCATAGGATGCCTGCTAGGAATTATGGAAGCTGCAATCCAGTGCATGTAGAGAGTGCCAGCTGCTCTCCACATGGGGAAAGCTGCTCTAAGAATTGTTTTACTCCTTCCCTCAGACACATGAAGTTGTGATGTCACTTCCCATTGGACTTGCTCAGTTCATAATTTGCTGTTCCCTACTGACACTGCTGCTCCGTTCTGCAACCGCTCCCAGTTTCAACAAAACATGGTTATTTGGAGGACAGCCCAGTCAGGTTTGCAGCACTATAATTCAAGGCCAGAATAACTTCCCTTCTTCCTTGTGATCTTGCAACCCAAGTGAAATCTCTCAGTTTGACCGTGAAAGTCCAGGATTCTGTGTATATCTAGTCTTTTTAGTTCTATGGCTTCTAAAGATGGAAGCTGTTACTTTGCATTTTATGGAGCTTAAGCCATATGTTTTCTTGCAGCAAGCAGAGCCAAGGAGAAGAAGAAAAGTTACAAGTGTCTTTTGCAAGGAGTGAAAGGATGAGATCTGTGGGTATCAAGCCTTGGTATGATATCATAGGGCCATAGTTGTGGACACTGCTAGGATACATTTGATGAATCCCATTTTGCCACTATAAGCAGAAATCGAGGAGACTCGGCTCCTTGACTTAGAAAATGCATCAATAGATGGATCTGAAACTTGGCAGTATAGGAGAGGGCCATTTAAGGATGATTTCTACCAATTTCGAGGTAGAAAGGAAATGGCTTACGTATACGAGCTTAAAGTTTAATGAGTGACCTCCAGCAGTTTGACAAGTCTGTTTTCTTTCACATAGACTTTGCTGGGGCTAGACTTTACTGGCTTATTTCTCCATTACTACAGCATCTTTGGGGAAACAATTTGTTGTGTCATGCTAGTGCATGTTGTACCTTAGTCTAGTACATGCTGTACTCAAGTAGTAGCCATGTACAATGTTTGTTCTTTTTATTAAATGTGTGTTTTCTGTTCTGGTCCATTTTATCATATGGTACTAGTTCATAAGGTCTGCCCTCAGGCATGATCAGAACAAACCCGTAGGAGGGAAGAATGAGAGCGGGGAGATGGATGGAGGGGAAGGAGGAGACACAAGGAAGTTCTTTTATCAGTTGTGCTTGGGCAGTTGGGGAAAAATGAGTTTTTGAGGGAAAATGGAATTTGCTGCATTGATTCTAGACAGATCCAAGAGTTTTCATAGTAGTGACCATAATCTCTTTTTTCCTTATACATGTGTGCAAGTTATGCATCACAGGGACACAGTTGGCTTCATTGCACTTCAAAACACTAGGCCTCAGAGTGACAGTTTGGCTTTCCTAACCTTCGTTGTTGTCATGAAGGGAAGGGTACAGAATTTTGTTTAGAGGTTGTATGGCAGGAAGAAAGTCAATAAATGCAACCTGGCAGGGACATCAATTTATTTAGTAGCTCTTTTGTTTTACTGAAGAATTTCTGAATCTGTGGGACAATTTTAAGTATGAGTTAAAAGTTGGTACATTCTGAAATTCAGTTCTCCCCATGTTTTTGCTGATAAAACCACTCTCTAGAACTGGTTATTGAATGATATTTCTCAGACTTCTTTTTTGTTAAATGTCTACAAACACAATTTATATAATGTATTGCATATTTGCACATATCATTTATATGCAGATATATAAATGTCTGTAAATGCAAATTGATTGGCCAGAAATGTAAAGAAGCTAAATAAAGGGAAGTAAGACCAGCAAAAATTGTACCATCCACCTGCTTTTCTGCAACCTAGCTCAGGAAATTACATGGATTTTAAAAGCAGTCTTGGGTTCCAGGGAGAAAAACAGGCAGGATCTAAAGGTAATAAATAAATAAATAAATAAATAAATGAGTAACATAATTTCAGTCTAATGACTGCGCCAGTGACAACAGCTAATAACTAAATTCTTCCATTTGCATCATATGATTCCATTCAGGTTCTTTCAATAGAAGGTAACATAATATTGCCATTACGTTTACAACATTTAGCAAGTAACAGAAGCCAGACAGAAGATCCAGGCCTAAAACCATAAGAGATAAGGTAGGATTTTGCCATATAAAGGACCATAAAAGAAAGGTTCAGAGTGAATTGAATTATTTTATATTTGCTGGTCTGTTCATAAAACGTGTGGCTTTTTTATGCCTTGGAATAAGAATATCCAAGCGGCAGTACCTACATCATGACCAAATAAACACTTTTTGTTTTTTGGAGACAGGCAAAAATAACACCATGTGCCTGCTCCTGGTCTAATTCGACTGTCTTCCCCACCACAGATAAACTAGATCATTTATGATCACATAGGGATGATCAAATCTGTCATTTCTGGATTCTCTTCTGTGTATCATTTTCAAGTCTTTACTTTGGTACATCCCAAACTCTTGTAAACTTGGGGAGGTGCACATTTTAAACAGGTAGCAGTGCAATCTCCCATGTATTCAACTGAGATTACTCCTTGGTAAGTGTTCACAGGATTACAGTCTAAGGTTCTAAGTTCATATATTGGTTCAAAAGTTCAACATTAGTAAGTTTGCATTACACTGCAAGGGACACCCATTTCTCCCACTATCCTTATTCCTCACCCATCCCATCTGATCTAAGGACTCCATTCCCACAGTTCTCCAGACAGCATGACTTTGCAGGGAAGGAGTGGGGTTACATATATGAATGGGAAACCTGCCATCATACAGTGGGAAGGAATGCGTAGAAGAAAAAGGGGCACCAACAGCAGAAAAAGAGGGGGAGAAACTTAGAAAATAGACATAAAAACATTTTTTCTCTCCTTCTAAAGCAATGTTTGTATACTTAGTGTATAAAAAAGTTTGGAAAACCTCCTCTTGTGTAACCAGCTCTTACTCATCAAATATCACTGACCTTGGCAACAAGACCCTGGTCATATTTTTCTATGAAGAAAGTGTGCAGGAACAAAAACACCTGGAAATATCTGCAGTCTGTTAAAACAATTGGGATAAAATTATAACAATAAATCATATCCAGGCCCAGCAGCAATGGACATTGGGGTGACAACCTGTCAGAGGGCATAAGAAGGCATGTGAAGCGTGGGGGAGTGTGCATGGAGAACAGCTAGAGTTATTTGGGTTGGAAGGAAGAAGGAAGGATATTAAAAAGTGATTCACTGGCATTGCATAAAGTTTGGTTGGATGTAAGAGCTGACAGCTCTAATTCATAGCACACCTGTTCATTTATCCAACCCCTGTCCTTTTCCTTAAAAAAATGGAATTTTATCCCATGCCATTCTCCCAGGGGCCATAAGATGATGGGGCAAAGCTGTTCTGAATATCTGAAGAAGACAGTATGAACAATGCATAAATTATTGATCTGGATGTACCAGGCCAATTGTGCCAATCTAGGTGTGTCCAAGAGGAAAGAGTGTGCCCTTTTTTAGGCTGCTCGCCATACTGCAAAGCCAAACCAGCAATGCAAATCTGTGGTTGAATCAACCTATGTTACCGAATCATCCGAAAGGAGCACAATGCTCCAGGAAGTTCTCTTCAGAACGCCTCATTGAAATGATGTCAGATCATATCATGCAGCTCCCATTCCTTTCAGTAGGGCATGAGTGTTAGGACTGCTAGGTGGGTGGTACTGGTCCGTTCCACCACTGGAGTCCAGTCCCTGAGAACTTCTCTGAAATGGAATGAAGCCCACAGGCTGAAACAGGTGAACCTGCCTCCCCCTTCTTATTTGTTCTTCCCTTTCCTACCATGGACCCCTTGGTCTTCACCTATAAGAACAAAAGAAGAGCCATACAGAATCACACCAAGGAGTCAGATGTACTACCCCCTTTCTCTGTCCACTATGAACTTTCTGGCTTGATAACAAGCTTTGGATGTCCCTGTACTTTGCAGGGCTGGTTGGGCTGTGGGAAGGGTTCCTTAGAAAGAGCTGGGGAAGATGTGTTCAAAGGATGTCCAAAGGGACTGGGAGGGTGATGGGAATGGACCAAGTTTACATTTATTTAATGTAGCCTAAAATATCACTGAGCAGAAATGAACTTGTTTGAGTGATTCAGCAATTCGTGTCTACCACGGATCTTTCCTTAAGTAGGGCCTTAAGTAGGCATTGAATGAGATTCAGGAACCACATTCAGCTGGAACTGTCATTGCCTAGACCACTCTTCTGGTGGGCTCCAGAGGCATTTGGACCACAGCTCCCAGAATTCCCATCCAGCAGGGCCATTAACTGGGAATTCTGGAGTCCAAATGTGTCTGGAAGGCACAAGGTTGGGGAAGGCTGGCCTAGACTGAGACTCAGGCTGAAGCTTCTTTAGTTCTTCCAGTTCAGGGGGGAAGCCATGGCTAGCACTGTGGAGTCTAGGGATACTTCACAGCTCAAGGATGCTTCATACCTACAGACACAATGGATACCCTCAGAAAAGTTGCATCGCACAAATTCATGGGTGCTCCATTCTTACCCAGATAGGATTATCCTTTGCCCTCAAAATACGTATATCGGACTGTCTTTCTTACTTTGGAACATCTGCTCAAGCAGTCACTGCCCACAAGGGATGGCATGAGAGTTGATCTGAGCTGGGTTCAGAATCTGTGGGATCAAGGCCCAAACTGGCCATCTGCTCCCAAATATCAGAATACTCAAAGGGGGACTAATCACTTTCATGCACACAGAAACCATTCCACCATCGGTGTCAACACTTAAGCAGCCTTATTCTAAGCCAAATCCTGGGCCTCTCTAGCCCAGTATTGGCAGTGTCTCCCCAGAGTTTCTGGCAGGGATTTTTCCAGTCCTATCTGGAGCTGGTAGGAACCAAACCCAGGACCTTCTTCATGTAAAGCATGTGCTCTGCCTTCGGCCTAAAACTCACCCCATCTCATTTGCCCCCTTTTCTCTCCCTCTTCCTTTGGCTTCATCCTCGTGCCTAGCCTGAGCTAATTGCTGGGCAGGCAACATGGTCTACCAATTTAAAAAATGCTGCTCCAAGGTCTATTATGTTGCATATGTTGTCTGTTCTTACACAGTTTCCTGGAAAGAAAATCCACAGCCATGAAAATGAGTCAAGATAGGAGATGTTTATGGAGTCAGTCCCTTGATTCTCTTTAATCCCAGCCACCTGTTCCCAGTGGGTCTTAAACTTATAATATCTCATATTTGGGAGCACATTCTTCCTAAAATGGTAGCCTATAAATATATACAGCAATAATTATAATTCCTTCTTCTAGGTGGTTTAGAGTTCTCAGAGTCCCATGTCCCACTCCACTTCATACCTGGTCAATATTAAGCAGGGCACTCTGTTTACTATATGTCAAGTTTTATCTCAGCTTTGAATGCTTCTTTTACTAGCCTGGGCACCGAAAGATAGGGTGTTAGTCAGCATATACATTCAACATTCAGCGCGAGATGACTTCCAAATTATATGTTTAAACAAAATGGGAGGCATACATTCCACAGACTCCAATAAAGCCTTAGAAAAGATAATGTTGTTTTATACAGATAAAAAAGAGGACCAGAGCTTACTGCAGTAGCTTACTGCTGTGATTACCAGGACGAGAGAGCAGACGTTTCTTGTCAAACAGACAAGGCAGGCTGTTGGAGGGGCTACTCTTGCATACCAGACACACTCTTAACAGCTTGATTTTGATCTTGCCTTCCCTGATGTAAATCAGGAGTAATTCAATCAAAGTCCATGGAATTACATCACTGTCAATGTATGCTAGTCAGATGAAAATCAGACACCAATTTTACCACCTTGAGTACATGGTGCTTATTTAAATTGACATGGTGCAAGCACGGGCAGCCTCAGTTGTATTTGTTTGGTTCCAAACTTTGACCTACCCTTTCCTTGCTCTTTAGCCACTCAATTGCAATATTTTTCAGCCATCAAGGAATCTGGCATGATTACCATCATTATGTAAATGTGATTCTGTAGTACGTCTGCCTGAAACCAATTGGTTTTTGTGAGAATCTTTCCTCGCCCTTATCCCCTTTATTAACAGATTCACACTAAGCAGGGAAAGACTCTAGTTTAGGGATGGGGAACCTCAGATCCCTGGCCCAAATCCAGCCCTTCCGGGTCCTGATCCAGCACCCTGGAGTTCCCCAGAAGGCCCTGCTCCTTCCCCTGTTCCCACCCACTTTTTCTCTAACTACCATTGGACTGCATTCAGTTGACATATTAACCTACACTCAAGGGATGAATGTAGGTAGTGGTTGAACCGTGGGCTGCTGCTGAAATCTTGGTTATTGTGTTGTCTGAACACAGCCTAGATAACAAACCGTGCTGAACAAAATAATGTAAGAAGAATCCATGGATTCTCTTCATAGGTGATTTATGCTTAACAAGCCATGACTTGTCAGGTCAGCTGGATTAAGATGACACAATAAGCCACGTTTCAACAACAACCCTTGCTTTAATGACGTCCCAAGCACAACCAATACTCAGCCCTTGAGTGTGGGTTATTGTGTCATCTGACCCAGCCACTTAGTTACTATAAGAGTTTTAAGTTTCTATGTTAAGCTGATATTTTTATATTTTGCCCCAGCCCCCATACTAGAATGTGGAGCTTCGCCAAATTCAGCTGAGACCTCAAGCTACAAGAGATTCCCCGCCCCTGCTTTAGAATATGAGATATTATTTTTCCAGCTCGTACTAATACTCACCGTTGGTAGTGGCATCATTCTAAAATCTGTTTACATAGTTCCTTGTATGAATTGTTGAAGATTTGTATGGCATATTTTGCAAAGTGATTTGGGTAAAAGCAATAAATCTGACAGCTTTACCTCTTTGTAGACACCACTGAAAGAAAGAACTGTTCGGCTTGCAGCTTTAAAGTAGTGTCTCGCTGAACCAGGGTAGAAAGGAGGATATCTATCTTTCCAGAAAATAATGAAGACAAGTTTTAATCTGAGCTGAAATCTTATTCAAATTTAAAAATTCAAATTAAAAATTTCTCAAAACTTGTCAAGGCATTCTTTAAGGACAGTGTCCACTTGTCTTTGTTAATGCTAGCTGAATTTTATAGCTATCAATAGTAACAGCATTCATTCTTGTCTAATTCTTAATATATAAATTGCCATATAATTAGCCAAGAGGGACAATATGCTCTGCGTTCATTTCAATTTATTTATTTATTACATTGCTGTACTGTCCAATAGCTAAAGCTTTCTGTGCCATCTACAAAAATACATTGAATTTGGAGAACTCATATCTTTTGAGCTTACTACATATATCCACCACGTGTGGCTAGTAAATTCCTCTCTTCCCACGTTCTTTCCAACAATGAATGTTTGTTTGCCATGTAGAGGTTCCAAAAAGCCTATAAAGAAGAAAGATGGTACCTTATAATCACTGGGCAACTTGGCTTTCAAATGCACTAATGCTTCTAGTGATTTGAAGACCAGTAACTCGATCTTGTGCTGAATTTGTATATATTGGTTCCAGTGTATCTTATTCATTTCAAACTTCTACTAATGAGTGTTCCCACCTTCTCATTAATTCTATTGTTTTGCTTGTTTCTTTTTATACTTTGGGGACTGTCAAACTTTCCAGAAAGGCAGGATTACTAGAATACTCTAGTTTGACATCATTAATCTTGAGTAGTTGAATCCAAAGAGAACATGATGCCCCAGATTGAGAGTGCAATCCAGTGTACACATACCTGGCACTGAGCCCAATTGAATTCAGTGGGACTTACTAATTTGTAGCCATATTTAGGGTTGCAATGCAAATCGTACAACTTTTATATAACAAAACTTTGGAAGGTAACCCTACTCCAAACTGATAAGCTTCTGCCAAAGGGAAAAGCTTTCCGTAGCCCTGATAATTCTGACAGCCTTCTTTTCTGTACTTGTTCCAATACCATGATATCCTTTTAAAAACGCGATGACCCAAGCTTCTGAATAATGATGTCTATGCAGTTTCCTATCCTTTCCCTGATGCTTACAGCATTTTATGTTTACAAAACATGTTGTACCAGCAATGATGACATTTGCGCCATGGGAGTAGACTGAAAGAGGTTATGAGGTACCATTTGTAACTTGAAATATGTAATTTCTTGGTACTCAAAGCCAGCAATTAATGCTTGAAGTTGAGCAGAGGAAAGAAAGTTGCTAAGGTTTAGGGAACACTCTGCTAAAACTATATAAATAGGATCAGCAAAGATGATCGATTGCCACTGGGCTGGTGATATGCAATTGGGTGAAGTTTCTGTCCTTTCTTATGATGACAGTAATTGAGGCAGGAGAGTATGGGTTAAGAGAAAGGGAGAGGACTTCTTTATTCTCTTAGACCTTGACCAGTGTCTGCTGATTGCACTGGTATGTGTGAATCAATTATGCCAGTTTCAGTGAAACATTGGTAAAATTCAAGACTGAAAAGTTCAATAGAGAAATGCATGAGCAGTAGCATTTATAACTCATTTCCAGAAGGGTAGCTGTGTTACTCTGTTGCACGAGTCATAATTCATTAGTCTCAAAAGTGCTCCTGGATCCTTTGTAGTTTCTAACTCAAATCTCTTTAAAAATCAAACAGTTCGTAGTTACAATCTTGCAGGCAAGGTGTTGGATCCAGAATTAGGCATGTAGAAATAGGCTGGCAGAAGCAGTTTCTCTGCCCCTTCTTTTTACATGCCAGCCCCTTCAGGCCCCTCAAAATGCCACACAGAGGTTTGGGGACCCAACTGAATGGGGTGAATTATAATGCAGGGGAGATGGAAGAATCCCCCAAATCAGAGTGACAGAACTTCTATGAGTGCAACCCTTCCATTCATCTTAGATCCAACTCTTCACTAGCCTCTCCATGAAAAAGCAAGAGCCCCCTTCCAAGAAAGACTTGAACCCATTCAATGACACTGGTGGGACTTTTTCCAGAGCTAAGTTTACTTGTGTGGAAGTTGGCCACAATCACACTATCCCCCTCCATATCTGAAAGGCACTAAAGTAAACTGTCGAACACAGTTGCTGAGTGCAGCCTGAGGGATTGCCTGAACATACGTGAATGCAGAGATGGGGGCAAAGCCAGGTCCCACCCTCCACAAGGTTCATGTAAGGATGCTTGAATCTGTTTCTTGAGAATCTCAGCATGACCGGAACTGATTTTCTGGGATGTGGCTTAGTATGCGGTTCAGAATTTTGTGATGCAATTCTCAGCTCAGAAACATACCAATATGTGTATACAAATGCTGCCATTGTGTAATCTAAGGTACCATATGTTTTGAAATGTGTATTTTGTTGGAAAAACTTTCAGAAATATGCATTGAAGTATCTATTTAGATACTCGGGTACTTGTGGTTAATTGTAGATAAATGTGGGAAGTGGACAGGCCAAAGCTAGATCTATGAATAAACACATGCAAAACTAACGCAGACCAGAAATAGACTTCTCTGTCTATCCCTACATTTCTCCAGGTTGTCTGAAGGTGGGTGAGATTTACTAGTCATTTTAGCTCTGGACTGAGACCCTTTAATGAATGAAAGGAATCTTCTCATTCATGGGAAAGCCCATTTTGGGAGGGATTTCAATTCAGTGGAAAATTCCATGAATAGAAGAAGAGGGAGACAATTTTCACTCCATCTTCCATGGCTGTTCCACAGGGCTCCTCACCTTTCCAGGGCAGATTTTTAGTCACAGAAGGCTACAGAGGAAAGGAGAGAACTATAAAATTCATTTCTCCCAATTCTGTTCATGGGTATTGACAGTGTTTCATTCCACGAGTGCAACTCTGTTCACAAATCTCTAAATTTCACCCAGTATTTTTACACACAATATATCCCTCAGCCTAAAGTAATCATAAAACAAAACACTGAAAATGAAACAAATCAAGAGATCCTGCATTTATATTTTTCAAAGAAATTTAAGAATTTGCTTGAGAATTCTTCATTCACCACCACAATTCACATCAGTGGTATTTGATGCCCTGGAAGACAGTAGGGTAATGAGACTTTCTCTATAATCTGAAGAGCATGCGTAACAATGAATGAATGAAGTCGTAAAGTTCACCAGTGAGATCTATGCCAACAGGTGGCTAACTGGCATGATCCAACGCCTTCCATGAGTATGAATTGTCCTCAAATTGGCAAGGGAATCCAGCAGTTTCTCTTCATCTGGCTTCCATACAGCTCCTGCTGTATATCAGATAACTTCCAACAATCCCAAAGAAGTGCCTCCAATCCCCAACTCGGCCAGCCTATCCAAAAGGATGCCATGGCAATGGTATCGAAAGCCTCTGAGAGGTCTAGGAGAACCAACAGGGACGCACTCCCCCATCCCTCTCCCAGCATTGGTCATCATACAGGGTGACCAAGGCAGTTTCAGTTTCATAGCCAGGCCTGAAACCAGACTGAAATGGGTCCAGATGGTCAGTTTGCTCCAAGAGGACCTGGAGTTCTCGGCCACCACCTGCTCAAGCACCTTGCCCAAGAATGGGATGTTAGCCATTGATCTATAGCTGGTGGCCATCTCTGGATCCAGGTTCACCTTCTTCAGGATAGGCCTGATCACTGCTTCCTTCAAGGGGACAGGGACCCAACCCTCCCTGAGAGGTGTTGAGAACTTCCTGGACCCAGTTACCCAGAGTAGTGCTATTCTGATCCAGAATTTACTGGAATGGATACCCAGTTGGGTGCCCTGTGTTTCATCAGCCTGACATCCACTTTGTTGATTAATACATAAATTAGAATCTGTCATTTATTTATTTGATTTATAGGCTCCCTTTTCACCCAAAAATGATGCTCAAAGCAGTTATCCTTGGAGTTTTCCACTTCTCCAAATTTTGCACTACATTTCTCAACTAAAACTGTACAAAAGTGCTGACAAAATGAAGGAGGATGATAAATGGAAGAGGAACCTTCTCAGTGGCTGAGTCCCATCTATGGACCAGCATCTACAGCAGTTTGCCTGGCACCTTTTTTACAATCTTTTTGGTGCCAGGCAATAACAATTTTATTTTCTAGATATTTTAATAATTGATTTTAACTCTATAATTTATTAATTCTTAATTGAATTAAATGTTGGTATGTTTTAGATTTTAGCTTGTCCTGTTTTAATTCTCAGGTTAAACTCTCAGCTGTACACTGTATATTATATGTTTATTATATATTGTTTGTGTTTATGATGTGGTTTGATCGTTATGTTGTTGTATGTTATTTTCATTATTGCTCTTTGCTTTGTTTTCATGTGTTTTTCAAATTTGCCCAGAGAGTCCTCTTGGACTATTGGTTAATGTGGATTATAATGTCAGTTATAAAAAAGATAATAGATAGATATACTGTGTGTTCTGGGATAAAATGCATATTTTAGTATAAGGTATGTACAAAAATGTACGTATATGAAAAACATCTACATTCATATTAAAAAACAGATTTTTGTGCACTGTCTTTTTAAATTACAGATTGATGCAGAAGCAAGACAGAATGAGTTTATGAATGAACAACTGCAAAACTGACAGAGAGCCTCGGACAAATGGGTCCATTCCTAGAAATGAAAAATCCATTTCTATTATACTCAGAGATGACTTTGAGGCTGAGTTCAAATTATAAGCAAAAAGGTGGGAAAGAACAGGGGGAGGGGTTAAATCAGAGTGAAAAATTGCAAGCTCTAAATATGATGATTTGGACTGATGAGGCTTCCTTTCCTGAAAGACAACATACAGATTAAAGAGCTTTTAACTGTTCTTGATGCAATCAAAGGGTTATGGTCTTCTGTTAAAACCTGAGCTTCAGCCAAAGTTTATGTAAGTCGTTCGCATTACTCACCCTGTAATGATGTACTTGGCTTGGTTGTTTGTGGTCTGCTTCTCATTTGTTTGGCATTGCATTCCAAGATTGCAGTGACTCATAAATTTCCTTTTGTTTTACTATTGTGAAAGATGAGGAATACAAAAGAACTAGCATGTCTTGCATGAAACATCCGAAATGTAATGCCATTCTGGGCAGGGGGCTGGTTTCTCCTGCAGGCCAAGGTGCAGGTAAATGGAGAGTCATGCCAGTGGACTCGGGAGTCTTGTTTCTTCCATGATTTGTGAGTCTTGAACACAATGGAAATGCCAAATTGCTGGGGCGGGGTGGGGGGAGAAGCCTTTCTAAACCCTGATATTTTCCAAAATAATAGCACCGTGAATCTCAGGGTACATAAACAATAGAGAAAATATTACTGGGCATGTGTAAAATACTGATTTCCATTGGTTTTCTCTGCAAAGGTGGCCAGGTGTTCTTTGTCCAGAACCCTCTTCTTGAAGGGCTATCTGAAACTGCGTTCTGTTTTGAAAGTATCTTTCATTTGCATGGTTGTTCTGCCCAATTCCACTTTAAAGATAATGAGCCATAGAAATTGTTGGCCCCTGCACAACAGGCACAAGAAGCAGGCACATGGGTTTCACAGTGTGTTGAGATGTACTATAGTTCAATTTTAATTTCAATAATAATTTCTATAGTTACATCTATGCTTATAAATTAGCACGTGCAAATGGTATGCACATAGCTGTTCCTCCTTTGTTCTCTTTTTCATTAATGCATTTCCCCTTCCTTTGGAGAGATATGAGGAAATTTGGGGAAAAGCCATGCTGTGAAGGGGAGCTAAGGATCTCTCAACAGAATTCTCTGCACACCTTTGTCAAATAGAAATGCTCAAGATTCTTCAATGAGCAAGTCAAGCTGGTGTAAAATTGGCATGTCTTTGCCATGTGCTAGATAGATCCTTTAACCTTTGTTGAATTTTACAAGGAATGATACCTTGTTCCATGAGGAACAAATGACCAAACTGCAATTCGGTCAATATGGTCTCAGGGAATCCATATAGCATTCAGCATGTGCTGAAATGGTTCTTTATGCATATATTTGAATGCCATGTATCGTATCACCATTTCAGCCCTTCTCAGATGCTTTCGTCATATACCAAGAGGCTCATTCCAGGCACCGGTCTGTTCATGTTGGCCTTCAGAGGAAGCCTGGATTCATTTGTTCCATCTGAGGTGTAGTTGGTGGGTGCGAAGGGCTAAGTCTTCTCACTCTGGCACCCAGATTATGGAACATTATACTACAGGAAATGTGGTGAGACTCTCTGTAGGCTTTTCGGTGCCAATGGAAACACTTGATGTTCAGGCATCATTTCCAAGAAAATTTCCTCAGGCCACCTGCTTTTCATCTACTGGGAGGGTACCACCTGCTCAGTGACGTAGAAGTAAATTTTGAAATTTTGGACAATCCCCATTGTCACACCACCAAGAAAAGTGCAGGCAGCTGTTTAGATCCATGCCAACAGTTCTAGCACTTTTCATGTCCACCAGGGGCACATCTTGGGTCTTAATTCCATTCATGACCAGGACACCGCAAAATATTGTGCATTACCAAAGAAGCAATACATTGCGGCTGGGAAAATCCACTTGCCTCAGCTACTGTGCAGACTAGCAGAACTCAGAGGCAAGAGAAAATTCTGAGAGGGTGACAGATAAAGTTGGCCTCCTTCCGAAACAAAAAGCACTGTTGCTTTGTCTGTGTGAGCTGCGGTTCCGTTACATCAGTGCTTCTGCCTGGCTTGTTCTGAGGGGCCTCAGATAATTAGAGCCTGACTCATGGTGTTAGACCTTTGGTATCATGAATTTTTCCTCTGACATCCAGCTGATCTGTCAAGCAGGGGAGCTCCTCTAAGCATCAGCTGCATGTATCAGCTGAACTGAGAGACAGGGCAGCCTTTCAAATAGAGGATGTCTTGAAGAAGAGAATGGGTCAGGAAGCGGATGTGCACATTCGAGCAGAACAATGATGTGGTCATGAACAAGCTGAGATCAAGGACCAAGAACCAAGAGGAGGAAAAACAGAGGTGCAGGTACCTTGGACAGGATAATAGGACAGGTGACATGGCAAGGCAGGATACAGGGCGAGCATCAGGCAGGATTGCTGGGCAGAATCCGTGACATGGCAGGTTACACAGCACAGCAAGATACATGGCAAGAAGCAGGAGACAACAGGACCTAAATGCAGCAAAGGTCAGGTAAGATGCAGGAGCTGAACCACAGCTCACAGGCAAACCTGCATTGCTGAGGCAACATGGCAAGGCAGGACACAGAGCAAGGCAGGGTACAGGTCAGGCAAGGGGCAGGCACAACAGCAAGGCAACGTAGCAAGGCAGGCTACACAGCAAGAAGCAGGAACCAGGAGCAGGAACGGTCAGGCAGGATGCAGGCAAAACCGCAGCAGACAGGAAGACCTGCGATGCTGACACCAGTGTTGCAGGGAAGAGCTTCTTTTGTATAGCTCTTCCCCCAGGTCTCCCAGCTGGAACCCATGGGTTGACTGAGAGCTCCAGCAGGGTCTGGGACTGATCCTATGGTGGTGGCTACTCTGGTTCTGGCCACCAGAGCAGCCCAGATCCTCACAGTAATATCTACTTTGATTCCTCACATCCTGAAAGCGATGAGACAGCAGCAGTTTAGTTCATGCATGCTCTCTTGTAGCGAGCTTCTAGAGTGCAGATACATTTTAAGTAGAACAAGTAGCCATGAGTCCCGTCTCAACCTGTATATTGGGCTAACTTTGGATGGACTAGACTTGGAAGGTGCTAGTAAGTAAAGGGAATTTCCTGCATCTGCATTTACAGGCCCTCTACTCAATGTCTAGTGGCATCACTGGAATTCACTGGGTCTTACTCTCAGGTGTGTGAGCATAGGATTGTGGCCCTCAGATGCAGGTTCTTCCAGGGTCGATTCAATATGATGACTATTCCTCCTATGTTATTCAAGACGTGGGGACAATAGCACATAAGAAAAATCCTTCGTGCTTTTTTGGAAGCTGCCCTTGGCTGCTCCTGGTATCATGCAATGCTAGAGCACTCTGCTGAATGAGAACACACACAGTGCCCTGCTCTGAACCCCAGTAAACAAAGTAAACAAAGCACACAATAAAGTGATGTGTACGCACGCTGTCTTTATTATGTGCAATCAAAAGCACAGTGCCAGCGGCTCCAGGTTTTATGCAGCTGTTCAGTGTGGTTTAGCAAGTAGCCTGTAGTGTGTCAGAGATTTAACACAAGCAGCAAATAGGCAGGGTTTCTTGATATCATCACAGACAAGCATAACAGGAGCAGTCATACATTGGGTCAGACTCTCAGTTGGTCTAGCCTTGTATGGGACCTCCAGGATCCCCCAGGTTGGCATCCTTTTGATGAAATGCGCAACGGCACAGGCACCCTAAATAAGGATACTCTCATGCTCTTGTGATTGTTTCCAGCCTCCACCAAACTAAAGTTTAGATTAGAAAGAGCTTTTGTTAACATTTTGTCAAGGCTCATTGATGCCTCCATGGAATCACATAGGACCTATATAAGGCTCAGTGGAATCATTTTAGCTTGAGTAACCACTGAACATTTTGGTTCTGGAAGGCTATAGTATTTGAGCAAAGCATTCTTTCTTACTCATGCCATAATCAGAACTGATAAAGTCTTAGAAGACGCACAGAGGTCACATAATCCAGCTCTATCCCTACAATAGGATCTCCCATCAGTGATAAGCCCTGCTATCTGACTAGAGTGAGCCATACAAAGAGGGGAAAAAAGTAAGCTCTAATGAAACAACAGATATGTTATTATAGTGGACCGAGTGCAAATGCTTCCAAGGTGTTTAGTAAAGCTCAGTCTAGATCCAAATACAGAGATCCTGCTCCCCCCCCCCCCCCGGGAACCCTTTTTCCCCCTTTTATAATTTCCCCTCCCCCCCCCCATTGTATCCTACCTGTAATGTAGGTTAGACTAGGTTGTTTATTTGTTATTTATGTTTTACATTTTTACACTGTCTTATAGCCTATTGGGCTCTCTGGATGGTTTACAAATTTAAAAACATGTAGCCACAGTACAATTATCATAATTTGGTAAAAATAATAAAACCAATATAACAAAAGTCAACAACCTACAATGGTATCAATGCATGGAGTGGGAGTGGATACTAAAAAAACAGAATTAAAATAGATCTTATCTATTAAACTATCTGGAAAATAAAAATGTGTTTACCTGGCTCCAAAAAGAAAATAAGAATCATGCCAGGCATATCTGCTTGGAGAGCACATTCCAAAGATGGGGTCCAACTGTAGAGAAAGCCCTTCTAGTTATCTCCTTTACTTCTTTTGGGGGTGGTTCCCTGAGAAGGCCCTCTGCAGATGATCTGAGGGTCTGGGTAGGAACATATGAAACAAGCATGACTTCAGATAATCTGGCTCCAAACCATTTAGAGCTTTAAATATTAATATCAGCACCTTGAATTGGGCCCAAAGTTCAACTGGCAGCTGGAAGAGGACTGGCATGATGTGGTCTCATGAGCCAGTCCTTGATCATAGCCACACCACTCTTTTCCGAATCAGTTGGATTTTCTAGACCATTTTCAAAAGCAGCCCTACGTAGAGCATGTTATCCAAAGGAGAGGTTCCCGGAGCGTGGAGAACTGTTGCTAGGCTCTACCTTTCCAGATGGGGTTGCAGTTGGTGAAGCAGCCTAAGCTGATAAGGTGCTCCATGCCGCTGAGCCCACTTGTGACTGAGCTAAGAGTCAATGATTGGTCCAGAGTCATCCAATGAGCTTCATGACCAAATGGGGACTAGAACTTGGCTTTCCCATATTCCTGGCCAACACTCTAATCACTAAACTACAGTAGCTCACAAAACTGAAGGGAAAATTTTTACAACAGATGTGGATGAAGCTTTCTGGTGTCTCCATAGGCAAACTTGGAGAAGCCCCAGTGTTGCTTTCCCTAGCATCAAACCAGTCAGTCTTAGAGGAGATCAACCCTGACTGCTCTTTAGAAGGTCAGATACTGAAGATGAAACTCAAATACTTTGGCCACCTAATGAGAAGAAAGGACTCACTAGAGAAGACCCTAATGCTGGGAACGATTGATGGCAAAAGGTGAAGAGGGCGGCAGAGGGTGAGGTGGCTGAATGGAGTCACTGAGGCAATTGGTGTGAGCTTGGGTGGACTCCGGGGGATGGTGGAGGATAGGAGAGCCTGGAGGAATGTTGTCCATGGGGTCGCAATGGGTCAGGCACGACTTTGTGAATAACATAACATAAGGTGCTGTAGTCCAGTTACACAGTGCATTTCCAGAACTGCATTAGTGGAAACCTTAGTACCTCAGGAAAAGCTGTAAAAAGTAAATTATTATTATTATAATTAGTAGTAGTAGTAGCAGCAGCAGTAGTATTAATTTCTATACTGCCCATAGATGAAGCACTCTGGGCAATTTGCAAAATTAAGTCAGCCATCCAGATTTTAACTAGGCCTGACCCTGCTTAGCTTCCATGATTAAGAAGGATCAGGCACTTCAGGCTATGCACATTACATAACTGTTTTGAACGAACAGCACAGAATTACTTGGAATGGCAAAAACATTGCAGTGCTATTCCACTTGTAACAAAAATAACCTGTGAGTTATAAACTTTCTGTCTTTTTTTAGATACTAACAAGAAAGCTTTGACTGTTGGGTGGTATAGAAATGTGATAATAATAGTAATTGCAAGAATCATAATCATAAGTAACATAGCCCCAAATCAGAATTTATCCAGACATTGGAAATTGTTTGTTTGTTTCTGAATTTATATGCTATCCCTCTTCTCCTAGTGAGGTCTCATATGGAACTTTCCTTTTAGCTTCTGAGGTTTCAACCTGCATTGCCCACACATGTTCAAATGTGTACTCAGAGTCTTGAGGACTAGAACCCTAAAAGAAAAAAGAAAAGAAAACAGAGCCTTCTGTGGTCAGTATGATAGCCTGGGCATTTTTATGTGTTAGCTGAAATACAGCATAGCTCTGCTGCAGCAGGAAATAAACATCACAACAAAGAAGTGGAATAGATAGTGTTAAGTGATCACCGTGGAAGTGAAAAGCCACGACCTGTGCCTTTGGGCCAGTGATCTAGGATCTGACTGGCATGTAGGCTTGGTTGGCACCTCCTTACTAGCAAGCCTGCCAGCGGCGGCTGGTGGTGCCAATGTCGCAGGTGGCAGCCCCGTCCTATCCACTCGGGGCTGCCACCTGAACTTTTAAAGAGCTCTCCGTGGTGCTGGACATGATTTCAGGAGAGGGTTCAGCACTATGAATAACCCCTTTAAACTTCAGGCTAAATCCTAAGGTGGATACACTGCCCCATTGTTGCTGGAGTGACCAGCCAGCACTAATCTGTGCTCTGTCGCCATTGTACCAGCTCTGCTGAAGACCATCCTCATTAAGCCTCCCCCCTTGATCAATTGTCACCACCCCCAGTCATCTCAGCAAGCTACACTCAACAACTATCGAGTAAGCAGACCCATTCTGTCAGTTCCCTGAAATAATTCTTCCTATGCCCTTCTGCTTTATTTATTTTTATAGCTTTTTTATACCGTCCTATCACAAAAGTCTCAGGATGGTAGTACAGTAAGAAGCACAGCATCACATCCTCAAATAAAACCAATTAAAACAACAATTAGTTCTTAAAATGTTGGAAAAATAAGGAGGTTTTGGCCTGGTGTCTAAAGGAATAAAGTGTCAGTACCAGGCACACCTCCCTGGAAAGCACATTCTAAAACTTTGTGTGGTGTGCCTTTTATAGGGCAAGCTTCAGGCAGTTACTGTCTTTTTAAATGGCTTATATATACACTGCTCTGGAACCTTCTTTGCTCAGGAACATTATAAAATACTTCAAATAAGGAAACAACTGCATAACGTAAAGCCAGTATGTTGCACAGAAATTGACTATCATGTGGTTGGTGCAGGAAAGAGATAGGACTGTGGTCACAGACCACCACTGTTTCTTTATTACAGCAGGAACCAAGCGATGCTATGCATTTATATATTGTACTGTACAATAAATGTATTGTATTTATACAGCAGTACTTTCTGTTATCTCAGAAACCTGCAGTGGGCACAGCTGTTGCCTGCATGGAGCAGACTGCATTGTACTTCAAGAAAAAGGGAGCAAGAGAGAGGAAGAGAGAGCAGCCCTAATTCAACGCTACAAACACGATTGAGCACACAGTGATTCAAACCTAGACCTTTAAAAGCTAGGTACTCCAGTTCCTGGACATTGATATCCATTTTGCCCTGTTCTACATTTGATTGAGACAAGAGGAAAATTGACCCATTCAAACTGTGGTGTTCGAATGAGAAAGAGAGATAATGCTTGGAATCCTCAGCGGCAAGAGAAAACCAGGTCGCCAAATAGCAAGGTGGTTAGACTCCATCAAAGAGGATGCGGCCAGAGCATAGTTCAGCTGAAAGAGGTGGCACAGGATCGGAAATGTGGCAAGATTTGGCCCATAGGATCGCTTATAGTTGGACAGGACTGGACAGCTGAACAGCAACAGCAGCATTTGATTTAAAAACAAAAACAAAACTCAAGTTTTTTCTATCCCATCTCTGAAGGAATTTGTGGATTTAGATAGCTTCTTACCAAAGCAACTAACCAAACACAACTCTGACCCATTCCTCGTTTGAGGCCTCTCCCAAGTACTGCATGTGGATCACACCTAGCCTTGCCCAGGCTGATCCTGGAGTCACGATACTGAAGCACAGGGGTGGGGGCATAGTCAGTGGCTTGCCCAAGAGCCCTTGCAGGCTTTGAACCAGCACCGCTCGAAGTCTCCAGTGCAATGAGAAGGCCGTATCCTCACTACTCCTGAGTCAGTGCTTCCCAGCCCTGTAAGACAAGGACTCAGCACCTCTGCCCTGTGCCTTAGAAAGCCAGTGCCAACAATGGACAAGGACAATACCACACCTTTGCTGCAACTAGGGATGTCTATGAAATTTGGTTTTGATCGGGATTTACCCTGATCAAATCCAAACCTTCAATTCTGAATACAGATTTGGACTCAATCTATGGTTGAAGTCCTTTGTTTCCAAGCTTGCAATATCATTTGCAGATCCCAAAACATGTGTTCAGCAGCATAATACATTTGGAAAGTGTCCATGAAATGGCATGCACATTTGTAAAATACACTTTTATCAATGGAAGAAGAATGAATACATTTTAAAGGTATACACAGCTGCACACAATTCATCTGAACATTGTGAGAAATATGCATGGATTTCCATGTGAAAAGGAAAAAAGCACACAATCTGTTACAGATCTGAGATGCAATTAGGGTACTTTGTCAAGCTTTGATTGGCATATTACTACCTATACCAGGATATATGAAAACTCCTGGCTTTAATGGGCCTCTGTATGCATACTGATATTTGGTTGTTCTCTGCTTTCCCATCAATTTTCTGTACAGAAGCAAGCAGTTCTACTTGTAGTTTATCCATGCTTGCCATTATGTCCACCCAATTTGACTTAGTCTGCCGAAAAAAAAGCGCAAGTGTCTGCCTAGGGTAGATTTGTTTACAAAAAAGTTCAGCTACATGTTTCCACCCACATAAATATTCTCTTTAAACAATAATTACTATAAATATTTTTAACTACATGTGATTCATAGATTGTTTTTTCTTTCATGGGATTTCATTACCTGGATCAACTTTCTTTCTCTCCCTCTTTTTCTCTCTCCTTGTGATACTTGATATCAACAGATGCTCTTTAACCCAACAGCTTTGTAGCTTTATCCCTGACTTAAATGAAACACATTCAGGTTGACTTCATCCAACTAGAGAAAATGCTAGGAAAAAATATGGTGTTGTGTCATCACTATTCAGTAAGACAGGATTAGCAAATCAGTTTAGCTCCTTCATCATGTTAGTCCTTAAATCATACTGGATCACTGAGACATATACATGGAAATGAACTAAAATGGTATTTTGCGTGAAAGAATTCATTGGAGGTAACTTTAGCAAGTCACCTGTCATCCTCAAGCCAAGTGGTATAGGGCAATTTTCCAGACTAAGGAGGGGAAGTTGTGTAGGGGTAGGCTAACAGTTCTCCTTGACTTTTCCAAACAGCCCCAGTTGCAAGTTTATACCAGATCCCAGCTGTTCCTGCCAGTGTGTGAATTTATGTAGCACCTCCACTTCTCTACACTATAAATCTTCCTTGGGGTCTATGTCACAATGGAACAAATGCAATTAATATAAAAGCCTTGAAGACACCATTAAGGGCTTTAGCTAAAGAAAGTCCCAGCATTCTGATTCCAGAAATGAGGAGTGAGGAAAAATGTGCATTCCTGTTCTTATTACCCAAAGGACATCAAAGTCGGGCAAACCACCAAGCTTGGCTTTTCGCCTGGAAATCAAGAACTCACTTCATTAGAAGGGCATTGACAGTATCAAAGTTCATGCATCATATGAAATCAGCATCTGACAACGATTCCTGAAGAAACGAAACTTTAGTTATCTGATGCTTTCCCCAAAGATGCCAGAAGCAATCCCAGATTCATTTGAGGAAGAAAAAGTAATTAATGGGGAACATTCTGGGATTTGTTGCAAGAACGACATCCCTTTGGGAAGATCTTTTTCAAAGGTCTATTTGGCAAGCAAATGGTGGCCAGAAACCACATTATTTCCCAATAGTAGCAGGTCTATTGAAGTATATTGATTTTTCTGGTTATTGTTGATTGAGATCTAACTTGTTACAACTTTTGCTGTATTTTTGTAAAGTGCCTTGAAAGCTGCAAACTAGAAAGATGTGGTGTGTGTAACGTTTTAAAGCTAAGAAGCAAACAGCAAACTCAGATCACTTCAATGCATCAGCATAAATAAAAGAGGAGGCATGTAACTTTCCGTACAGCACCAGCTGGGACTAGGCAGCTATGATCTGTCTTTGTAGAACTGGATTTGCAAAGTTAAGACTTGGCCAGATCATACTTGTTAAACCAGAGATCAAAGTCTGAAAAACTAGCTTTTGATTTTAAAGCCAAATTGGAAATCAACAGACCAGCTTTAGTTCAAGAGGTGTCCTCAAAGGCATGGATATAACATAGAAACATAGCGAGTCAGAAGGGGTCTCCCAGACCATCTAGTCTGACCCCCAGCTCTAGCCAGCTCCATCACAACATGCCTACCATGTGCATGTCCTTCCATATACAAATGGAAGATCCAGTGTTCTAAAGCTGATGATAACATGAACAGCGTAAGCATGTACAGATTGGCCAGGGGTAGATGTAGAGCTTCCATAAGCATGAGTAGAAACACTAAGAATTTCTTCTTGTTAGATGGGCACCTTGCAACCAAAGAGTCCACCCAAGCCCACACCCACCACCCCATCTAGCCACCTCATTCTCTGCCGTCCACTTCTCCTTTTGCCGTCAATAGTTCCCAGCATCAGAGTCTTCTCCAGTGAGTTGTTCCTTCTCATTAGGTGGCCCAAGTATTTGAGTTTCATCTTCAGTATCTGGCCTTCTAAAGAGCAGTCAGGGTTGATTTCCTTTTAGGATTGTTCCTTTAAGATAGCCCTTTTGTTGAGATAGTGACCCTTTCAAGCAAAGTTATGAAGCTGTTACTCACCCTGTCTGAGTACAGCTCCTGGTACCCATAGGGACAGCCTTTGCCATGATGCACCTCCATAGCATCCTACAGGAGAGATTTCCTCCTCGGATGGAACAGACTATTCTACAATATGGAGGAAATGGCTATATCACTGGCTATATCACTGTGGCTATATCACTGTGCCATGAGCTACTCAAATATGAACTCAAATATGAATATCAAATCTGAACTCTATTGTCTACAAAGCTATGTGCTGGTTAGGAAGGTCCAGCACCTAGGGACTGAAGATGGGACTACACGCAGAGGCACTAATTAAAATTACTGAACACATTGCAAAAATCAGCTTTCAGGTGTGCAGGTGTACTCCTCAGGTATTCAGGTATACCATGTTTTATGGTCTTGGAGATATGGTGCTGACAGGCGCAGAAACACAATATTTTAGTATTACAGATTTATCTGCTCTTTGCAAATTTGCATGGCCCTTTTTTGCTTTCGTATGAAATGCTTGCCCAGTTTCTATGTTATTATATGACTATTATTTACTTCATTAAGCCTTATGAAAAGCCAACTGGTAGATGCTTATTGCTAAAGCCAATTAGGTTTAGAAAACTCAATCACAACAACCTATTCCAACAAACATTGTGTCATAAGACAGCATCGGAAAATACTTCAAATGTCAACAGTATGTTGTAGAACCTTAATTAATTTAGGATTATGTTTCAGTGATGTACAGATAAGATCTACGGCACCAATGCAATTGGCATTATTTCTACTGATGTTTTGTTTCCTTTAATCAGCCTTCTTGGATATTTTTGTTCAAGTACAACAGAAATGACTACTATTGTTCCATGTTTATTCCTATTGTCTACTAGGATACTATTTGGACCATTATAAACAACTTGTGACTGTCTGAAGATAACAACTAGTGTACCTCGATTGAGGTATCCAAGAAAGGATCAAGAGTCTATTTTCATACAAAAGATAAACAACTTTATTTGTAATAGGACAACTCTTCCAAAAGCTTACATCATGCCTGCAAGTAAATTTGTGGTAATTAACAACCTGGTTATGGCTGAAATTCACAGTATCCACATTTGGAGAGTTCACCTCATAGGACATTGGTGTCAAAGTTGCAGATTCCATACAAACGTGCTGCAGAGGAGCAGATGTTCCCCAGCCTATGAAAAAGGGTACCCTGTCAATGGAGTTGATCTATGCCTCACATATGCTAGATGGCTCCACAGCTGACTCAAGACTGCTGCAGCCATAGAGAACCCAAATTAATGGCATTAACATTCTCAGACTATACCATTTATTTAAAATATGTTCTTTGGATTTTCTTTTAAAACAATATCCAATATTGAAAACAACGATATTAGGAAAACCGAACACCATGGTTGGAGAAACTAACCATAAAAGTGAAAGGCAATTATGCTTCTGAACCTGCTTCCATCTATAAACTACTGAATACCTTAGAGAACAAAATGTTTTGTTGAAAGGGAAAAAAGCACTGATGGGTGACCTTTTCAGACCCAGGGGCGACATGTGATGCCAGGTGATGTGTCAGGGGTTGCGTGTAAGGACACACACATGCACACGTGCACCTGGGGATAGGATTTCTGTGGGATAAGAGGTTAAAGCCTCTTCTGCGTTCAGTGATCCCAGCACTTGTGGGGGGGCAGGATCAGATAGTAGCACTCTTTATTAAACGTTAATATTATTATTAACGTTTTAAACTAACACTAGAAAACATCAACATGTGGCTTGTGCAGGGGTGGGCAGGATCAGGTACTAGCACTCTTGATGGCAGTGCTGGGCCAGCAAGTCTTTCCCTGAGCCCAGCTGAGCTGTGCAGAAAAGCAGGCAGGGCTCCTGTGGGCTTGGGCAGGCAGGTGGCACGCAAACCATGACCTGCCCTCCCCTGCACAAGCCACATGTTAGAGCAGGTGAAATCTACTGATGCTTCTCCAAACTCTGCTTTTTACTAAAGTCTTCTCTTGGATGGTGTGGAGAAGATTCATCTCACCAATGCCAGCTACTCTGCCACTTCTGCTCCTGGGAGCATCGTGTGATTTTCTATCACAAACTTTGTTTTCATCCTGTGGAGCTAAGGCTGTGCAATGCTCTACTGATGTGTATTTTTCATAAATATGTGCACGTGCATGTAACAGCCATCCAAACACACCTGCAGCACAAAGAACTATAGCTATATGATACACTGTTCTATGTTCTCATAGTAGTCAGAGAGTAGAAAACAATATAAAAAAACTATTTTATTAAGCCAAGGCTAAATTGGGCAGGGGTAGAGGATAAGCAAGCTGACTGGAAACAGGTTAATATCCCTCCCTACAGATATAGTTGGTGGTGATTTGGAAAAACCTGGACCTTGGTTTGACTTGGATTTCAGGATTCATCTCGATCCAATGCAAATCCCTACATGGATCCTAATCTTAAACATGTTTATGTCATGTAATTCCCACCACAGCCAAGAAAGTGTCCATAGACTGCTAAGCAGTACTGCAGCCTTCCCCAAACTGGTACCCTTCCTGGTATTTCCAGTTCAATCTGACCAATAGCCAGCCTGGCCAATGAGAGGATAGACTAGAAGAGCACTTTCCCTCATTTAAGTTCCTAAAGACCCTTATTTTGAGAGGGCTGCTGTCAGAGAGACATTCAGTGGCAACCTGAGAAAGGGCATTTTGATGGGAGTTCCAAAACTGCAAAATTACCTCCCAAAGATGGGATCTCTGCTGTTTCTTTCTGCTGTCCTTTCATCAATTGGCAACAAGTTTATGGCACTTTATTCAAGAAGAGCTTTGGCCTGTTGAGCTGGATTCTGTTTTTCATTCTTAATTTTAAAAACTGCCCACTGTTATGCTTTTATTGTATTCAAATGTATTATTTTATTTAGTTTTGCTCATGTCTGTTACCATGAGCACCATTTTTTGGTAGGAAGGTAGGGTACAAAACAAATAAATAAATTGCATTATGACCAAATGTCTGGAAAGTACCCAATTGAGGAAAGCTGGTGTCTGACTAAATATATCTGCTATTAAAACAGATATTTAATGTGTGACTTCGGTTACATGCTACATAATATTCTCCCATATCTATCGTTTAGGTAGGAATAGATAGATCTGGCAGTTTTGTTTCTATATTCAGTTTAAAAAAATCTCCAGTTCTTTATTGCTGTCCATGTGACTCTTGGTAAATTTTTACCAAACAGATAAAATTACATTTTTAGTTATTGGCACTGGCCAAACTCAATAGGTATAGCTCTTCCTGATATGGAGATGACCATATTTTTATTAGTCTTCCACACAGCTGTTAAAAATGAAAAATAGATTAGAAAAATAGAGCATCACAAACTAGTTTTCATCACAATTCAGCATCAAAAACTAAGTTTGAATTAATTTATCAGTTTCATTTTCTTCCATGTTTGCTTTTTAAAATCTTCTATTCTTTCCATTCCATTTATGAAGAAATTTCAGAATGAACAGAATGAAACTTAAATCCAATAGTTATAGCAATTCCAAAAATTTACAGAATGATGTTGCATCCCATGATGTAGCTGTTAAAGTGAGGAAACAAGTGGCAATCCTAATTCAACAAAACAAACATGGTGAATAAATTCAGGACACGAGGATTTTTATGTGCCAGAATTTTAAATGTCAATCAATCATAACCTCTACCTGGATAGACAAATCCAATTCATTTTCTTAAATCTCCAGTTTTTTCAATCCTATTCATAAAGAAATTTACCCAGTTCGATAAGTTCTTATTTTTTAAAAAAAGAAAACGAATGACATGTTTATCCATCCATACTTTTACTTTCATCTTACAGATTTTGAAATTCAAGGAATCCAACCTGCATATTCTGCAGCTAACTGGTATTTTCTAACTTGCAGAGTTAGTATTTGCTAACCATTTCCTAATTTTCACAGACTCCATGAACTTGCAGAGCAATTTCTTATTTATGAAGTGTTTGCATAAATGCAAATATATGAATTACCCAATGTGCATATTAGCAGTAATATGCTTTGCAAATAGGAATAAAATGGTTGTACATCCCCCAAAAATTTATTTCAGTCAATAAGGAGATGATGGAATAAAAGATTTCTGACAATCCAGCAAGCTGGAAGAGATGGAATAAAATCTGTAGAATCCATGTCCCTTTATTCTTTTCCTCTTAGCCGTTTCACAGAGTGGGGCTGAATGTGGTGGGGAGAAATTGAAGGACCTGGAGGCAGAGAAGCTCAAATAGAAGGGAAGTCATTTCACTTTTATTACTCACCATAAGTCAGGCTTTCTGCAAACATAACACTGGATGTGGGTGAAGAGCTCCCACTGATGAATGGTGCTGTTTTTATTATATAAATACCAGGTTCTTTGTAAATCTGAAAGCTTAGGTGCTTGCAAGCCTTTTAGTCTACATGAAATACATATAGGTTAAGACACTCAGTGGTCATGTTAACAATTGTATTTTTAAGCATACAGTTCTCGACACTGGTTAGATTCAACCTGTGAAACACAAATATAACATGATATGTGTTGATAAAAAACATCCCAAGTTACAAGGAGTCTTTTCAAGCTGTCTCCCGTTTGTTAACAGTGGGACAACAGAAAGGTATCAGGTTTTCAGGGAACTTAACTCCCTCAAAGACAGCTTTAAAAGGTTTTTTTGTTGTTGTTAATGATACCTGAAATGTATCATAAAGAGGAAAAGTTCAAGCACTTGCTTCATGTACATGTTACACCCTGCAGGTATGGTATTTTAACACTCCTCTCAAACTGTGTCTTTTGCTTTCCACTTGAAACATAATGAAGTAGCCAAAGTGTAGGCTGAGTTTTCTGTGCTTCTGATTGTAAGAGGGATTATGAGAAGACAATACTGCCTCTTCGCAACTCCAGTGCAGGCTGCAGCACTCTGTGCTGCGTAGAGAAGGGCAGGTTATGCCCAGGAAGGGGGCAGAGGCCCTCCCTTCCACGATATACTTTAGCAGAGGAGTCAGTTTGCAGACATCAGATGGATCTATGGGGTTATTGTGTTAGCACCATCCCATTTATTGTACTTTCATGCACTGCAGAAAACCTCCAAGATATAGGGAGTTTATTTATCTGTAGAAAGTTTGGCGAACTTCAGTTCACTCAATGGCCTGCTCACAGCAGGAAAAGGCCAGCCTACAACTCCAGTGGAGTCAGTGCTCAGTGACATTAATAAGATCCAGAAGCAAGAGTTGGACAGCTGTGATCTTCCTTATCCTCTGCCTTGCAGGGTAAGTACACTTAAAGGTTTTTTGTCCCCTTTATGGTATCCCTCAGCCTTACTACTCCGTCATGAATGGGAGGGGAACTGGAGGGGGAATAACAAGAATACTGAGAATTGCTATTCCTCCTTTGCTTAGCGCAATGGTGCAAACCCCTGAGCTCAGTGAGGGGGTGCATGCAAATATATCAAAATAATATTCTATATATAGGTGCCTTGATTTGAATCACTAAGCTGAAAGCATTCTTACAAGGACACCTAGAAAAGCATAAAACAGGGATTTGAGAAGGTTCTTGAGATAAAAAACAAGGTGTCCACAAAGACCAAATTGTAAAATCTGGAGAGGCAGCAAACGCAGCACTACTGTTGAGGGAAACGTTTTGTCTCAGATGCCTGCGACAGTAGGACACAGTTGCAAGTCTCCTAATGAGCAAGACATGAGGAAAGTTCTTTTTTATTCATGAAGGAGGTTACATGGACACAACGTGATGGTTATGTAATACTTTCTCTCCCCCAGCTCCTCTTGTAAGAAAGTAATCCTAGATTTGTTTTTTCCTGAAAATGTTTACTAGCAATTTAACAAAAGGAATTATTTCACAAGTTCTTTTAATTGTGAACACATGCAACTGAGTGAATGACTCCACTGATCTACATTTTGAGCTGAAGCTGGTTGCGGCTGCAAAACCATGTGGCAGATCGCTGCAGGAGAATGTGTATAACAGGAACAAGAAGCCGAAAATGTGGCAGATGTTGGGCATGCCAGTCAAGTGTGGTGAAAAAGTCCATCCACTGCTGACTGGACCCTAATTTAAATCTGACTTAGATGTGTTCTAAAGGGAGGAGGGGAGATCAATCCACAGCATTTCTCTGGAACTGTCAGCATGTCAAAGTTTCGCCAAATTCTGCTCTTTGGGTGTAATATATAAAGCTCCATCCTATATCCAAGACGGATGCCAAGCAGTGAGTTGCAAAGGGTAAAGCATCCACACCCCCATCTCTGTCATATCTCCTAATCTGAGTCTATGTTCTCTGGATTGTGTCCTCATTTCTCATCAGTCAAGAAGATAAAATCATTGCAGACAACAGATGTTTATTCTTAAACAGCTTAGATGTTCAGACCACATCAGAAATGTCAAGAATAGGCCTTTTCAACTGTATTTATTATTGTCAAAAGCCATTCACCTTTCATCTCCTTTAACGTTATATCTTTTTGTACATTTCTTAAATAGTTGCACCTGCTTCGGTAGGGTTTTCATCTTGATTTTATGACTTTTAAACTTGATGTCCAAATTCCAGTGTAATTTTTTTTAAAGTGACCAATCCATGGCAGTTAAGGTAAGTAACCAAAGAGGGTTCAGTAATAACAGAAAACAGCATATTTCTTATATAATTAGAATGTTCAGCTAAACATTTTTTTCAGAGGCAGTATGTCTATGTACACTTATGGCTGGGGACCAGAGGGTGCAGTAGCTCCCATCCCCTGCTTAGAGGGTTCCGTCCAGCAGAAGAGATTGCTGGCCTGGATGGACCTTGGTGGGACCCAGCATGGCCCTCCTTACATTCTCAGGTGTCTGAAATCAGCTTCCGTCCATTAATAATTCCAATATTGGTATCTCTATCCAGATGATGCACCAATTTCTTTTCAGCCATGCCCATCTGACCAGCAAAATTTGCCACATGCACTAATTTCCACTGAGATGAATCAAATGAAAGATAGCCACGAATAGCAGTCAAGTCTTCTCCAGGTTTACTCAGAAGTATCTCCTACCAAGTGCAGCAGGGTTATCACCTTAGGCATTTTTAATTGTCTTGCAGTGTCTGACTCAGAGGCATGTCACATGATGTGCACCCTGAACCTTGCATGACATGCTATTTTTGCCATTCTGACTTTCCCCGGACCAGCTGCATCATGACATGTTTATATGCTGTTTTTTTTCCCCAAGGTGCATCTTGCTGCATGTGTTAAATTGGTGTTTCTGTTCTGGAATGAGGAACAATGGCTGCAGTGGGTTTGTCAGCTGGGCAGGAGGGTGGAACTGCAAGAAGTCTCCTGTTGGGCTTCGGGTACTGAGAAAAAAGCAGCCACTCTAAGCCTAATCAGCCTTCAAATGCTTTCCTGTCTCCATGCATGCACATGTGTGCACACACACATGTGCACACGAACAGCCATGGCATCTCTCTTCCCCTTCCTTCTTCTTGCTCACTAACATGGACAGCTAATGCAATGCCGCTTCCTTCTCCCCTCTACAGCTACAAGTCAGCTCAGAAGAAAATCTCATCATTATCAAAGGTTCTTAGTCAGATCACAGAAACATAGAAACAGAACAAGTCAGAAAGGGCCTCCTGGGCCATCTAGTCTCCACTCATGACATGCCCGCCATGTGCATGTCCAGCCTATCCTTGAACACCCTCACTAATGGGGCTTCAGCCACCTCCCGTGGAAGCCCGTTCCTACCCAAGGGGTCCTAATTGTCAGGAAGTACTTCCTGGCATACAACTTGAACCTTGGTTCCCTGAGCCTTGCTCCACTGAAACACGTCCTACCCTCTTCCACAGGGGAAAACAGGTCTTTACCCACCTCCATGTGACACCCCCTCACATCTCCTCTTCTCCAGGCTCAAAAGACCCAGTTCCCTCAGTCTCGCCTCATACGGCTTTCCCTGCAACCCAGCCACCATCCTTGTGGTCCTGTGCTGCACTGACTCCAACCTGGCCATATCCTTCCTGTAATATCCTTCAGTTCCTGCCCAGAACTGAATAGAATACTCCAGATGTGGGCACACCAGAGTCACACAGAGTGGCAATAATACCACTCTCAAGCTAGTCAATTACATGACTTCAGGTGCTTGCTCTAAAGTACCTGCAGTGGCTTTAGAGAATTGCTTTTGGGTGGAGGGAAACAAGTGTAATGATCCCTCTGGCTTCATCCCGTGGAAAGAGGACAGGAAGCAGCAGCACAACCTCCCCATTTGCTCTTCTCACACCATTCCCCTTCTCCATGGCTGCTTGTGAGGTGGCAGAAAGAGTTTTCTGAAACTCTCTGCTTGTTTTCTCCTTTGCACTTGGTGAATAGATATTGTGGAGGGGGTGTTAAAAAGGTCATTTTGCTGAGTACACACTCTTTCCAGTTCTTCCTGCTTCTCCTGCAATTGCATTTGTGCATGACACAAGATCACATTTCCAACCAGTGGAAACTGCACCATAATCATTAGCATGGGCCCCAACAGTAGTAAATGTGTTTTGTAAAATATATCAGCCTCGCACTCCTTGTTAAATGGAAGGACGTCTAGTGTAGATCCCCTCTTAGTCATCACTATTTTTTATGGATTATACCACATTGGCCAAGCAAACTAGCACACACCTATGGGCATATAGTCCTGCCTGGATAAGGTACAACATTCATGCACAGACAACTAGTATCTAATTTGTTTCCCAGTGCATTTGTGAGGTTGTGTGCAGGTCACCTCAGTTACTAAGACAGGACCACCAGTTACCACTGTAGCAATGATCAGCTATTTGGAAGCAGGAGCCCAAGATTCGACTTGGATCATCCTGTCTCTGAAGTAGTGTCAGCACAGTGCATCTGATTCTAGCTATGCCTGCGTCACTAGATTGGGGACCTTGCATTTAGAGCTAACATGTGAAAGTGGCGGTTGGCATTTGCACTAGTTTATGCGTCCCTACATATTACTAGCCATGTAAATATGTGTGTGCAATTATGGAATCATCAGTGAAGCCAGACAGTTGTGACCAGAATGTTACCCATTCATCTTGTTTAACAATCCTGATTGATTATGTTTGTAACCCCTATATTTATTTATTTATTTGTTTAGTAAACTTCTATGCCGCCCCATTCGCCGAAGCCTCGGGGCGGCTTACAACAATAAATAAATACATATAATCATATAAAAACAATATAATTGGAAACGCCCTGGCCAAAGATATAAAATCAATAAATAAGCTAACAATTAAAATGCCGTTTAAATAAAAAGGTCTTGGCCTGGCACCGAAAAACATATAACAACGGCGCCGGGTGGACCTCTCTAGGGAGTGCATTCCATAGATTGGGCACCACCACAGAGAAAGCCCTCCTCTGGATACTCACCCTCCTAATATCCTACACGGAGGGTTCCTGGATCTCAAGGAGCAGGAGGGCATGTATGGACATAAGCACTCCTTTAGGTAACCAGGACCCAAGCCATTAAGGGCTTTATAGGTGATAACCAACACCTTGAATTGGGCCCGGACTTCAATGGGGAGCCAGTGGAGTTGACGGAGGACTGGAGTCATGTGAATATAATGCCCAGTTCCCGTCAGTAGCCTGGCAGCTCTATTTTGCACCAATTGAAGTATCCGGACCATCTTCAAGGGCAGCCCACGTAGAGCGCGATGCAGAAGTCTAATCGGGAAGTCACCAGCGCGTGTGTCACTGTCGCCAGGCAGTCGTTCTCTAGGTAGGGATGCAGCTGATGGATCAGCTGAAGCTGAAAGAAAGCGCGCCTCGCCACCGCTGTCACCTGAGCTTCAAGTGAAAGCTCTGGGTCAAGGAGCACTCCCAAGCTGTGGACCTTGTCCCTTAGAGGGAGTGCAACCCCATTCAGGACAAGGTCAAGGTCCCCTTCCCCGAAGTCCAATCCACCTACCAACAGGACCTCCATCTTGTCTGGATTGAGCTTCAGTCTATTGGCCCTCATCCAGCCCATTACCTCGGCCAGGCACTGGTTCAGTACAGCCACTGCCTCACCTGAATTGGTGGAAAACGAGACGTAGAGCTGGGTATCATCAGCGTACTGATGATTCCACAGCCCACACCTCCTAATGACCTCTCCCAGCTGTTTCATGTAGATGTTGAATAGCAGAGGGGACAAAATGGATCCCTGCGGTACTCCATGGCATAACTGCCATGGTGCAGAGCCATAGTCCCCCAGCACCACCTTCTGGAACCGGCCATTGAGATAGGAGCGGAACCACTGCAAGGCAGTGCCTCCGACCCTGAATCCTGCGAGCCTATCCAGAAGGATACCATGGTCGATGGTATCGAAAGCCGCTGAGAGGTCCAGGAGAACCAACAGGGATGCACTCCCCTGTCTTTCTCCATACACAGGTCATCGTACAGGGCAACCAAGGCAGATTCAGTACCATACCCGGGTCTGAAGCCGGACTCAAATGGGTCCAGATAATCAGTTTCATCCAAGAGTGCTTGGAGTTGTCCTGCCACCATCCACTCCAACACCTTGCCCAGAAACGGGATGTTGGCTACTGGTCTATAATTAGTGGCCATCTCTGGATCCAGGGATGCCTTCTTCAGGACTGGTCAGACTACCGCCTCCTTTAAAGGGCCAGGTACCCGGCCATCCCTCAGAGAGGCATTAACCACTTCCAGGATCCAGGTCCCTATCCTGTGCTTGGCGTTGTTAATTAGCCAAGATGGGCAAGGGTCCAATAGGCAGGTGGTGGGATGAACTTGTCCAAGCACCTTGTCCACATCATCAGGCCGCAATAACTGAAACTCATCCATCAATTTTGGACCAGACGGTGACATTGGTATCTCCCCAGAAGCCTCTCGGTCACTAGTGGAGTCCAGTTCGTGATGAATCTGAGCAATTTTCTCCCTAAAATGCTTGGCAAAGTTGTCACAGTGGGCCTGCGAGGGTGGTACCGGATCTTTCTTAGGGCCAGGATGAACCAGCCCTTGTACCACCCGAAAAAGCTCCACTGGACAGCATTGTAAGGAGGCAATGGAAACGGAGAAGAATTTCTTTTTCGCCGCCCTCACCGCCACAGTATAGGCCAAATAATGGACTCTTAAGTGTGTTTGGTCAGACTTATCCCGTGATTTCCTCCACCTACGCTCTAGACGTCTCCCAACCCGCTTCATCACCCGCAATTCAGATGTATACCAAGGGGAAGAGCGGGCTCTGCCAGGCGGGAGAGAACGCTTGGGAGCGATCGTGTCAAGAGCCCTAGTCATCTCCCCATTCCATAGTTCGACCAGAGCATCGACAGGAGCACCAGTCTTGTCAACCGGAAACTCCCCCAGGGCCTTCAGGAATCCATCCGGATCCATCCGGCTCCTGGGGCGGGCCCATACAATCGGGTCCGCACCCTTACAGAGGGAAAGGCCGCTCCGGAACACAAACCTCACGAGGAAGTGATCTGACCATGACAGGGGTGTCAGACACAAATTCCTCACCCTCAGACCACCCTCTTCCTGCCCCGTTGAGAAAACCAGGTCCAGAGTGTGTCCACGTTCATGGGTCAGGCCTATGACATGTTGAGACAGCCCCATGGCCGTCATGGAGGCCATGAAGTCCTGAGCCGCCCTGGTCAGACCAGTCTCAGCGTGGAGATTGAAGTCCCCCAGGACCAACATCCTGGGGGTCCTCAACACCAGGTCTGAGATGATCTCTGTCAGCTCAGGCAGGGAGACTGTTGGGCAGAAGGGTGCACAGTACACCAACAGAATCCCCAATCTGTCTTGGTCTCTCAACACCAAGTAGAAGCACTCTAGCCCAGGCCTCGAGGGGACTGGAAGCCCCATGAGGGAGACGGAGGCTCGGTAAACCAAAGCAACCCCCCCTCCCCTCCCAGGCGTGGATGGTGCTGAACCAAATACCTGGGTGGGCACATTTGAGAGAGGGCAACATCCCCCCCTCCCGCCCAGGTCTCAGTTATGCAAGCCAGGTCGGCCCCCTCATCCACAATCAGGTTGTGGATGAGGGATGATTTGTTGTGGACCGACCTGGCATTAAGCAACAGCACCGTCAAGCCAGGGGGCAGTTGACAAGACTACCTGGAACCCTCTGGCTGGGGGTAGAACCAGAAGGAGGGACAGGGGTCAGCCATCTGTCCCTCCTTCTTCTATGCGGACACGTTAAGCCCCCTCCGCTGTAACATCCATTGCCCCCAGCTACTCCAATGGTGGTGCCCGCGTGCTCCCCAGGTAACCTAACCATCGACATGGCCAGGGACGAATCCATAAAAGCAAGTTAAAATACAATAAAAACTTTAAAACAATATAAAAAACTCCCTGTCTAACCCCAATATTAAATTCCACCCACCGAAAGAGACCCTCGCCAGCCCAGCCCCTGCACAGCCACAAACGGCCACAAATGGTGGCGACCGCCCTTTGGCCGTCACCCTTCGGCCACTGGCCAAGGCTGCCGGCCCCAGGCCACGTCCGGCAAGTTAAGCCGGCGCCCTCCGCTGCGCCCCACCCCAATCTGGCATTGCTCTCACCGACACCGACGGGGGGGGGGGGGGGCTCAAAGACAGACGCGGGGATCCCGCCGGCCAGCAAGATGGCGGCGCCCTCCTCCGCAGCGTCGATGGTCCTGGCGTCCTCCGTCCCCGGGAAAGATCCAGCGGTGGCCGCTGGAGCGGCATCTGCTGGCCCCTGGGCTTGGCGGTGTGCCCCAGGTCTATAATAGTGTTTTCTCCATCAATATTTATCTTCGTTTCCACAATTTCCACACCCTACTCTTATTTCCGACATGGAATTTTAAACCAGCTGCAACATTGTTAACTAGGTTTGGAAGTCCATCATAACCTTCTGATGAAGAGTTGTAGGATCTGCTCCTTTGATAAATTTCTTTAAAAAAAACCTCTTTTTATTCCCTGCTTTGGTAACAATTGATACTGTCAAAACAAACAGCCGATTAGGCTATAAAGATCTGGAATGTACAGTAGGCATGAGATTTTAAGAGTTACAGATGTTTTGCCTTGAACGGTTGATGCATGGATGTAGCTCTATCAGAAAGTTAAATATTTACAGAATAATTGGTTTGGGTATATTAAGGGTTTAATCATTTCTGAAAGCATCTTTTCCAAGAAATGCTAGACATGACCAATCAATGACCAAAAAAGGCTGTGTGTGAAACTTATTTGTTTGTATAAAACTGTTTTTAGGCTTCTCTTACTAGTAAAACACTCTAAGGCTGCAAAAAGAATAACAATACAAAACTATGCAAATAAGCAATGAATAAATATACAATAAAATACTGGAAAACATGAGAAAGGCATGAAAAAGCAACAAAACCTGCAGCTCAAAAATTATAAAAAGGCCAATGTAGGACTTCAGAGCCTTCCTTAAGACCTGCAGAAATGTGGCCTAGTGAACCCCCGATGGAAGGTGAACCCAAAGGTGAGGGACCACCCCTGTGAAGGCCCCCTCCTTTGCACTTATTAGCCTCATTGCCGTTGGCAGCACACTAGTGAGAAGTGCCCTTTCTGATGGAAGTGGGCAGGCTAGTACAGAAATGTGTCCTTCAGGTAACCTGGGACCAAAATATTGCAGGCTTTACAGATTAGAAGCAGCATTTCAAACTGAGCTGAGAAACCCATTGGCAACCAGTCAGATCAGACTGCTCAGTTATATAACTATGGTGCCTGTGCTGTCATGACCCAGTATTTGTTCTGCAACACACATACTTCCAATAGAAAGGATGGCTCCTTAGAAACAAGGAATGGGCAGCCAAGGCTATTAATTTAATTTAATTCAATTCAATTTTAATTAATTTAATTAAATATAAACATTTATATGATGTCCTTCAAGTTGTAATTAAGATTGCCGGGAGAAATATCAACAACCTCAGATATGCAGATGGCAGAAAGCGAAGAGGAACTAAAGATCCTCTTGATGTGGGTGAAGGAGGAGAGTACAAAAGTTGACTTGAACCTCAACATTAAGAAAACTAAGATCATGGCATCCGGTCCTCTCACTTCCTGGCAAATAGATGGGGAAGAAATGGAGGCAGTGACAGATTTTATTTTCCTAGGCTCCAAGATCACTGCAGACCATGACTGCAGCCAAGAAATTAAAAGACACTTGCTCCTTGGAAGGAAAGCTATGGCCAATCTAGACAGCATACCAAAAAGCAGAGACATCACTCTGCCGACAAAAGTGCATAGTCAAGGCTATGGTTTTCCCAGTTGCAATGTATGACTGTGAAAGCTGGACCATAAGGAAGGCTGAGCGCCAAAGAACTGAGGCCTTTGAATTGTGGTGCTGGAGGAGACTCCTGCAAGTCCCTTGGACCGCAAGGCGATCAAACCAGTCAGTCCTAGAGGAGATCAACCCTGACTAGTCTTTAGAAGGTCAGATACTGAAGATGCAGCTCAGATACTTTGGCCACCTAATGAGAAGGAAGGACTCACTGGAGAAGAGCCTAATGCTGGGAATGACTGATGGCAAAAGGTGAAGAGGGCAGCAGACGGTGAGGTGGCTGGATGGAGACACTGAAGCTGTTGGGGTGAGCTTAAGTGGACTCCGGGGGGTGGTAGAGGACAGGAAGGCCTGGAGGAACGTTGTCCATGGGGTCGTGATGGGTCGGATGCGACTTTGTGTCTAGCAACAACAGCAACATGCTGTCCTTTGCAGCAGCCTCACTGAAGGAAGCATATGTGGTCAGTAAATTATTTCAAGAACTATTGTGGTTGACAGTATCAGACCACTGAAAATACCTACATCCAGATCCTAGTTGGTCTTGATCCAGTTACTGCTCTTCTAACTTTCCATGGGATTGTTGTGAGGATAAAATGAGAGAGTCCCATCTAGGCCACCTTGAGCTCCTTGCAGGAAGCACAGGGTTCAAATCTGAGGTTTAACTGCAAGGTCACATGAGCTGATGCCTGGATCATCTGGAATTCCTCCAGCTCTCATCCCCTTGTAGCATCCTGCTTGACTACTGAATCTGCTCTGTAGCTTCTCCCAGATATGGAGGGTTGTGAGGGAACCTGCAAGAGGGAAGAAAAATGTTGCATCAGCAGTTTCCATTCCATTGGGGGACAAGCAGGGTTGGATAAAGCCCTGAGTGAGTAGAACCAGGATGGATTGGATTTAATACTCTTTTGCATCCCTACTCTAAATAGCTACCTTATGGTTTAGGTTGGAAAAGGTAAAGGTATTTGGATGATGTTGCTGGACTCAGGATGGGTGTCAAAATGATTAGCACCTGGCAAGGACCTTCAGCTGAGCAGGGTGTCCATTCTCACTTATGGGGTCATTGAGAAGAAGTGAGGAGACTGAGGAGTCCCATTGAAGGTATCTTGTCCAAGGACCTCAAAAACCTGGACCCCGCAGTGGTGGAACACCATTACTTCCTGGCTGCTTTAACTACTAAGAACATTGGAAGATATGGTATAATTGTTTGGCCTCAACAAAGGTACACATGATAGAACTCAAAGGGAAAAATATTGCCACTAAACCAATATATCTGTCAAACATTACTGTGCATCCAACATGTCTATTTATTATCAGTGGTCTGTAGCCTCAAAAGCACTTACAAATTGCCTTCAAACATTCTTTTCAAATTAAATATGTTTGCTTTGAACATAAAGGAGTTACCTAAGACCAAAAAAAAAAAAAACAAAACAAAACAAACCCAAACCTGAATGTATAGAAAGAATTAAGCTGATCCCTATAATTTAGCTCTTTTGTAGTAAAGCAGTCTGAAGAAACAGATAGCTTAGTTGTTTCAGATGTTTAGACTTCAATGAGCCAGAATGGATTTCGTTTAAGATGGCATCAATTTTTATCTAATTTATCAGCTTTGTAGCCCTTATTAGTTTGCTTTCTTAATGTCAACAATCAGGGTGACTCACATACATCCTCTTTCTAGTGGTCACCTTTTTTGAGTGGGGAGGGGCTTTCCTGATATTGTTACAGACTTAATTGCAATGTGAATCATTTCTGTGTCTTGGTCTGCAAGGAATCTGCCTGCTTTTTTCATGCCTCAGGTCAGCTTTAGAAATCTGAAAACCACTGGTAAAATATTTAAATGTAGTTTGGTCAATGCTTTGAAAAGCTGATAATTATAACAAACTAGCCCCATGGGTGGCCACATGTTGCTTCAAGGGTACCACAACTGATGTTGAAGTAAGGGATTATGATGACACACCAGGAGAGAAGCAGGAGGGCCCGAGAGACTGGTTACAGCACAAAGTTGGGCCTGAACTTTGAAGAGGAGAGAAGATAGATCCATGTGGAACCACATGTGCTGTTTGTGCAGATGGTCCAAGGTTTAAGCCTTGGCATTTCCAGTTTGAAGGATCTGGTATTCATTGTTGATAAAGATTTGAGAGCCACTGCAAATAAGGACAGACAGCATATTCAGAGGGCAAAGTAGGCAGCCTGCTATTTTCCTGTCCTTCTTGTGCTGTGCTTCTGCCTGCTTTCTCACGCAAATGCTTTGGACTGAGGCTGGGTTAGTAGCTGTAGTGATGGGAAGACAGCTGAGAAGCTGAAGGCTATTAGTCAGGAGGGACAAAGGAAAACCCTGATGCCCAGTGATGTAACTGATATCCCAAAATGGGGGAACTCAACATGACAGTCCCATAGCCACACCCTCAAAGACAGTCCAGAAACTGAGACAGGTGTGACAATCCACCTCAACAAGCCAGGTCTACTAATCTTCATCTCCAGAATAAGCAGATATTTTGTAAAGTGAATGAATTCCATTTAAGACCAGATCAGCCCCAAATACTGTGCACTGCAACAAGGAGCAATATTCTCATTTAACTATGAGAATCCCCAACTTGGATGTATCTGAGAGGGTTTGATTGTGTCAGAGAAGCCAACAGCAATGCTGCCAGGAGACCAGCCTCTTTCACTAGGTTGGTCTTCTAGCAGGGTCACCCAAGGTGGAATGGTCAGAGCTGAGATACTAGACTAAGATGTAGCCACCCTCTTGAGGAGTAAATGGTCACCTCAGCAGAAGAGAATGGATCTCTCTAATGGTGACAGACATGGAGAAACTTCTGAAGGACAGCTACAAGGCAACCATGGTATTTGAAGGGGACACTGGCAGTGGATCTTTCACAGACAACAGCAGTGACACTTAAGCTAGCTCTTATGTTAGTTATGCTCAGAAGAAAGCAATGGTTATGCTCAGAATGCTCAGAATGAAAGCAATAAAAAGCAACCTTTTTATTTAAGTGGCATTTTAACTGTTAATATTACTGGATTTTATCTGGCCAGGGCGGCTTATTTTATATTGTATTTTCGTATTTTTAATTTAATGTTTATATTTTTTGTAATTTAATATTATAATTATTTTTAATTTATTGTTGTAAGCCGCCCCGAGGCTTCGGCGAATGGGGCGGCATAAAAATGTTTTAATAAATAATAATAAATAAATAAATAATGGTGAATGTGTGTACCTTGAAAACCTTGTGATGAAACAATTCAAAATGAAACACTAGGTAGTGCCAGAGGATGAGACTCCCTGACAGAGGGCACTCAACCAGCTACTGGGAAAGAGCAGAGGATAATTATGAATACCACTGTTGTAACTAGATCAAAGCCAAAAGAAAGTCTAGTGGCACAGAAGCAAAAGGAAAGTCCAGTGCTGCACAATGCATACAACTGAAACAGGGAACATGAGAATCAAGGCAAACTAGAAACTGTAAAGCAAGAAATGGAACAGTTAAATATCACAGAACTTGGTGTACGTGGACTAAAGTGGACTGGATTGAGTGATTTGCAGTCAAACAAGAAGTGTTTTATGCTGGAAACGACAAACTCAAGAAAAGGAGTGATTCTAACATAACCATCAATGAAGTCTACATTCCAGTGACAGATGCCAGAGAAGAAGACATATAAATTTTTTATGTAAGTATCCAAGAGGAAATTGATAACACACCCACAGAAGACATGCTGAGCATTATGGGGGACTGGAACACAAAAGGAGGAAACAAAGCAGAATCAAATGTTGTGGAAGAATTTGGCCTGGAGTAAGAAACGAAGCAGGAGAATGACTCATAGACTCTGAAGCCAACTATTTGTTTATTGCAAATGCATACTTCAAGCAAATGATCAGATGACTGTATATATGGATGTTACAAAATGGCCAATGTAGAAATCAAATAGAGTATGTAATTGGAAGCAGAAGATGGAGAAGTTGTATTCTTGCTGCCAAAACAAGAGCAGGAGCAGATTGTGATAGTGATCATAAACTCTGAACATCAAAAATTGGAGTACGGTTGAAAAAGATCACCAATAGAAACATAGTGTCAAATACAATTTAAGTAACATTTCTGAGGAATTTAAAATCCACATAAAGAACAGATTTGCATTACTGAATTCAATTGACCATGAGCCAGAAAAACCAGAGACATTGGGGAAGAATGCCAAAAGACAATTTCTGTAGCAAAAAGAAAGGAAAAACCTAGATGGATGACAAAAGAAACACTCACGATTGCTAAGGATAGATGAGAAGCAGAAGCAAAAGGTGGCAGAAATAGGATGAGAATCCTAAATGCAACTTTATAGTGACAATCACACAGTGTCATGCATGTGTGTCCTGTCAAACTTCAGGTGTAATCAAGGGAGACTCCCTGTGCTGGTTATGCTGATGATTCAGATTCCGATGTCGAGGATGAGACTGTTTTTGAAATGGCTCAGACTCCAGCTGTGGTTCAAGGTCTTGAGAACTAGCAGGAAGTAGCCGTGGGGGAGACTGCCCCAAGGACAGGCAGGGAGTCCAGTCAACCCAGCCATGGGAACATTGAGGAATCACAGGAAGAGGGAGGAGGTATCGAAATAGGAAGTTTATCCAATGTCCCACCCCAAGTTTATCCAAGTCCCATCCCACTGAAGCTGTAGACCTGCTCGCTCACTTTTATCACTGAAGGGCAGCCCAGTTAGGTGCACAATGGCAGGAACAGAGGCATACGTGTTTTCACAGCACAGGGTGGAGACTCCGAAGGGCTCATAATGAGTGCTTTGGCAAATGAACAGCAGAAAGGGTTCAACACTTCACTTTGTGTATGTGCAGGGACTCATATGTAACAATAAAGCTCATTAAGCAAAGAAGCGCTTATAAGATTGATTTTGCTTGGATCACAATAGCCAGAGACAAAAAGAAATATTGCAATAAAATAAACATGGAAATAATATATGGAAGAACTTTATAGAAGAGATGAAGGAATGACAAATGTCTTTCCTGCGGAAGAATTTTCAGTATTAGAAAAGCACAGAAAAAGCTCTGAAAGCACTTGGAAGAATAAAGAATAGATAGGGCACCAATACAACTAGTCCAAGATGGAAAAACTGCATCAGTCCAAATCCTGCAATAATATGGCAGAAATGTGGAAAATAAAACAATGACCCACTGATTGGAAGCATTCAATTGTAATGGAAAACCATCAGGGATTCCCCACTCCCCTGGCCACCTGGGCAAACTCCTGTCCAGAATATCCCTGCTCCCAGAGCCCTGGACCAGCCACTGATTCACCACATGACAAACCCAAGCTTGGGGAACAAACAAGTTTATTAAAAGACTAAAATATGGGGTTGTAAGGACTGAAACACAGAATCTAAGAGGATAAAGCCAGGGAAAAGGGGGAAGGAGGTTGGGAGAGGGGAATTGGAGACAGCAGCAATAAGACAAGTTAAGGCCAACCAAGTAACCTCACTCCTAGGGCCTTGTTCGCCCACTTGGACCAAAAAATAACAAACAGCTTCTATCCTAGCTTACAGATAGCAACTCTACCTTCTACCAGTGCAGGATATACAGAATGCCATAGCACTCTTTGGCAAGGAGAATCAGCAACAGACAGAACCTCCCAAGCAAGGAACAAAAGGCTGCTCAGTTCTTCAGGGTTTATCCCTTCCAGCCTAGGTCAGTTGACCTGTGGGGTGATGGCCCATCTCCCAGTCCCTGGGGCCAGCAATATACCCCAGGTGTTGGTTCTTAGCTAGTCATTGCTGTTATCTCTGGCATCCTTGAGGCCATAATTCTCACTCCCTTAACACAAAATGGGGGGATGATTTCTCCCAAAGACCTTGGCCCCAGATTCCCACTGGGCTGGCACCTCGTATTTCTAGAATTTTGTCAGTTCCTGGATTAACCCTTCCCCTGCCTTCTGGAGCTCCAAAATCTGCTTCATATTGCAATATGCATTCTGGTCCTCAAGAAAGAAGGTGATAGGAGTACAGCTACTACAGGACCATTGCATTAATTTCTCATGTAAGCAAAGTGGTGCTCAGAGTGTGGCATAAAAGAAGGTTACTTTAAATGGGATGAGAAGTGCCTGATAGCCAAGTGGATTCTAAAAAGGGAAAGGCACTTGAGATCATATAGCAAATATTCATCGGCTACTGAGCTCATCAAGGAATTTCAGAAGAATATCAATCTATGCTTAATAGACTACAGCAAAGCCTTTGACTGTGCGGGTCCTGATAACCTATGGATGGTCCTGAAATTAATGGGGGCACCTCAGGACTTGATTTTCCTGATGTGTAACCTGTATTGTGGAAAGGAAACTACTGTTACGACAGAATATGGAGAAGCAGAACAGCTTCCGGTAAGACAAAGACATTAGACAAGAGTGTTTTAAATTGCAGTCGTAAATTGTAACAACTTCTGATAAAAGTAAAAAATGGAAATACAAAAGCAGGGCTGTAAATGAACATAAAACTAAAACAAAAATCACGACTATAGAAGAACTACACAGATTTTATGTGAACAATGAAGAAACTGAAATTGTGAAATCTTTTTCATAGCCTGACTCACTCATCAATTCAGAGACCAAGAAAATTAAAAGAAAACTGACTTAGAAGGGCAGCAGTGAAGGAACTGGAAAAGATCATTGAGTGGAAGGATGCTTCACTGGAGACCAAGGCCAAGATCATCCACAGTATTTTGTTCCCAATCACTATGCATGGATGTGAAAGAGTAACAGCCCAGAAAGTTGACAGGAAGAAAACAGATGCTTTCGAAGCAAGGAACTGATGGAGAGTTTTGCAAATACCCTGGAACTACAAACACATGAATAAGTGGACCCTAGATCAAATCAAGATAGAACTTTCCTTGGAAGCAAAAATAACAAAACTGAAGCTGTTGTACTTTAGACAATCACCTAGGGAATGTCAAAGGCAGAAGAAGAGGAAGAGGAAGAAGAGGAGGAGGAGACCACCAAATATGATATGGATCAATTCCATAAGTGAATCCACAGGCTTGAGTTAGCACTGAGCAGGCCTACGAAGGACACGGCGTTTTGGAGGATGTTCGTTCATAGGGTTGTCATAGGTCAGAGAAGACAGCACATAACAAGAAAACTGTGAGGGTATGTTCAGAGCAAACAGGCAATTCTCAGTGTGGAGATACAGTAGGTGATATCAGTGCCTCTGCTGATCAGAAAGTGCCAGTGCTGCCTCCCTGGAAGCAGTGCTGGTGGCCATCCTCAGGAACAACTGACCAGACTATGGCAAGCCAGCAGATCTGCAAGTCATCAGCGTAGATACAGACTAAATTACTATGTGGTTAATGTGTGGAAGTTTGCCCTGTCCTTAAATTGTGTTAGAGTATTGTGAAGCACAGCAATACAAACAACTGCAGCTTATTTTGTCTTATTCTTTAGCGGTTGTAGATCTGTTTCTAGTTAGTGATTTATTTTGTTCCTATAGACTGAAGATTTTTCTTTCGTGCATATCTTCAGAACCGTTTCTTCTTTACCTTCTGGTTCTTTACTTAGAGAAGTAGATACGCCATTTGTTCTCATAGGCAGAAAGGGAGCCTAGAATTCTCAAAATGCCTCAGGCTGACTGGGGCATGCTGGGAGTCCTAGGCCTTGCTTCTGTCTAAACATGCATAGATTGTGTCCTTAAAAGGGCATTCATACTGATAATGGTATTGTTTTCGAGGAGGTTCTATAAAGTATTCCCCTTTCTGGAATTATCTTTTTTTCTTAGAAGAAATTTCTGACTGTTTAGAAAGGAGGCTGTGTTGCTTCAGCCCCTGTGTGTAACAACAAGATTACAATCATACTTATAAAATCACACACAAATACAATAAAACAATCAATACAGACAACAGAGAAATAGATAGGCTACAACAGTTTGCACAAATATAGACATTTTCAACTGGTGCCCCAATGGCAGCAACCCAGGGGACAGCCACATGTAGAGGTCCATGGGCCAGATTAATCAAGAAAGCCAGTGGCCAAGCCTGCCTGCACACTATCAAAGTGTAGGCTGTTTGCTACTGGTGACTCTTGGGTCCTGAGACATTCGGGGCTTCATACACCTTGAATTGGGCCCAGGAGCCCAAAGCAGCCACTCCAAGGATTTCCAAGCCAGCATAACATATTTACATTGTGCTGCCCTGCCAGATAACATCTGCACTGGCTGCAGCTCGCAGACCATCTTCAAGGGAAGTCTTCAAGTCCCACAAGGAGAGCATTGCAAGAATCCAGTGATGCAGTTAGCAGAGCACAGACTGCAGTTGCCTTGTTATCCCAGTCTCAGAATGGCTGAAGCTGGCAGGCCAGCCGCAGCTAGCCATGAGCACTGCCCCCCACAGAGGCAGCTTGGAACTGGGAGAACTCCCAGGCTATGTACCTGGAGGAGTTCCAGCCTATCGAGAACAGGCTGTCTAAGCATGAGTAGTGACGCTAATTGCAAACACAGTGTAGTGACCTGAAGACTGAGGCTCACTGCAAAGCTGCAGGACCAATGCACACCAGTGTGGGGAGAGTACGGTTGGGGGAACGCTCTCGCACCCATGACCTCTGGGGCAGCTGGGTGGCCCCTGGGAGAAGAATCCTTGGTCTGACCCGGCATGGCTCTTCTTATGCATTTGCTTTGGCATAGTTACTCTTGATTTGCTATCTTCTGAGGTTTGCTCTTACTGTCTTCTGTGAGGGGACAAGAAATGGTCTTTTCAACATTGGGGATCAGCACACTCTGCACCTTACTCAAAGGCAACATTCTATAATATGAATTCTGTGAAAGAAACCTGACACTTTAGCCAGGGTTTCCATATCATTGTGCAGCTTCCCGAGCAATTCTGTTCTTTGCTTAACTGAGACCACCATGGCTGGCTCCAAAATTGTGTTACCTGAAATAGAGCAGCAAATGACACCACCAGCTACATGGGTCAAGGAATGCAATACCCAAGGCTAGTCCCATTATTTCAGTACCTGCAGCAGAAAATTCTACAAAACCCCTCCCTATCCCTGCCAGTGACTGTAGGGTGGCCAGGGGTTCTCTTTTACAGAAGTCAGTCCTCTATTTGAAAGGCCATGGCAAAATAATTTCCTCTATTTAAAGGGCTCTCCCATCCAAACCAGTGGACCCACATCCAGATGACAAGCCATAAAAGCTGTTCCCCCTATTCATTTCACACCTGGACAGTACAACTCACAATCTTCCACAGCTGTGTGAACATAATCCTCTTTCTCTCTTAAGTATACTTTCTTAAATCAATTACTTATGTAATCTTATTTCTTATTCTAAAGTATAATTTACTTCTAAATTTGTGTCCATACATATATTGATTAGCATACCTACATTTTACATAAATCACTATCCTCTTAGGTCCTTTTTTTCATTAAATAACTAAACATTTAGTTAGTGGAGGATGGTGAGTCCTGTGTCAGTGGGGTCCTCATCCAATGCAACTTTTCTTTGCAGCTTAATGGAAGTTATCCATGGTGCTGAACCTATGCCCCAAATACAAGCATAGAGCGCCCTGGACAGCTTGCCTAAAGCTCAAAAGGAAAGCTGCAATGGACAGGGAGGCCGCACTGGTGTCAGACTCTGCGGCCGCCCCTTGCTTTTCCTTTTGCATCTGTGTGCAGCATTGATCTTTCCATCATGATTTAGCATAGTAACTCAGCAGTGGGCCGCTTGCCTCATGATGACGCATTCTGAGATTGTGCCTCGCTTTCCCTTTTAACCCCTGTGAACGGGGCTGGCTGTTTTCCTTAGGTCCGCTTTGCCTGTGCAGCCTTCTCTTGGGAGAAAACTGTTTCCAACACTTCCATAATTTGCTCAAGCAATGGCTTTAAAAAGGGGCGGGAGAGAAAAGTGTGCCTTCGTCCTGGGAGCAGGGGGAGGCTGCCATGTTAAATATTGTAAAACTTCCGCAATGTTATGTGTAGCATCAGAAAGAGAGAACTCCTGCATACGCCTCTCCTCGTGGTTTTCATTAGCACAGGGAGTTAATCAAAAACACTTTGACCCCAGGCGAGTATCACTCCGCAGTGAGAGTATTAAAAGGGTATAAATGCATCACGCTCACTCAGACACTAATTAATTTGGTCCTTTAAAAAATGAAGCTATTTTGGCTTTCTTTTTTAAAGGATAGTAGGTGTCAGGGAATGCTTGGTCAGTGGGTTTTTAAAAAAATTACTATGTGTGTGCAAATAAATAAAATCCAATCTGTTGCTATTGAAGGAAGTTGCAGAATTTTCCACTGGCTGTGGCCAATGTTGGCTCATCTGTCAGACCGAGAGGGTCTTGGCTAATCATGCAGATGGTTGAGAAACTCATCAGATGGGACTGTTGGAAGGAGGGACAGGGGGGTTGAAACGAAGGAAGAAGGCTTCAGAGGTGAAGTAAACAGTGGTCGGTGGGAGCAGAGTGGATTGGCGATTCTACGAAAATTAAGCACAGAGAGAGAAAACGGGATATTTTTGTGAATATGAAATGTGTATTTGTGGGGTACACATAAAGAGGAGGAATGTCAAGCGTGCTCCAAGCCAGCCGGATCTATGGGAGAGGGAGGTGTTGCATAAGAAGGAAGAAAGGTGGCAGTGATCAATTGTACTTGGTCTCATAGAGTACCAAGTTGCTTGGTGGCCCACTATTGTTCCCTCCCCCTCCCCTGGGAGCTGTTTGAGTGCTCTCTTATTTTTCCAGATTGCATAATATGGAAGTTTAGCTAAGCGATGTGAAATAATGGAGAAGAGAAACATTGGACAGTATCTAGCAGGGTGCTTACACCCCTGCTAGTTTCCTTCTGCAAGCTGTGGGTTCTGCCTTTTCTATTGTGCAAGCAGAACCCATTCTTTTAAAAAAGAGGGGAGATTTAATGCTTCTTAGGGCATCCCCAGAATGAATGGGAGTATTTGTTCCTCAGAAGAGGCAGGTCAGTGGAGTTTCCTTATGTGAGTTCTGCCAAACTGCCTCCTTCTAGAAAGGGGCGTTACTGCTTTTTCTGGGTTCCCCTGAAAGCACAACATTGGACATGTGGTGGGAACCAGTTGCACATCAGGTTTGGCTAGCAGAAGAAAATCAGTGGGGGTGCAAGTCTGGTGAACAAGACAACATGAAAAAGTCAAGGATATAGCACATTTTCATGCAAAATGGTGGAAAATAGGCAGTCCATACATTTGGAATTATAAACAGTATGCTAGGAGTATTAACCAGGGCTCTGTTTGATCTGAATTTTTTTTAAATTTAAATTCCTTGCCTGCACAGACCAAATCCAATAGGAAGAGTAGGCACATTCTTCAATTTGGGTTGATTATGCAAATTGAGCAATGCTGCATTCTTTTTCAAAGTTTGCATTGCTTGCATTGCAGTACTTGCTCTTTTTCAGAAGGTGTTACCCACATATTCCGAAGCCAGTTTCTATAACTTAAGAGCTAAACAATGATTTTTCAAAACATCTGATTTCTTCACCCAGTATTTAATTCTGAGTTTAAAGGCTTCTATGGAATTATTGCATTTGTATTTAGCTGAACTGACCCCGGGGGTTTTTGACGGTGAAAGAGAGGCAAAGTCACTTCTCCTCTTTCACATTTTGGGGGCTTAGGGCTGCAGTTTTCAGCAGGAAGGAATATTGCTTGAACTTTTAAAATTCTATCAGGCTAGAGACAACATTTGTTTTAGTTTCCCAAACTAGCCTGTTCGAGAGACAGCATGGAGGAAGGCAACTAGTGCCTACATGCAGACATAGAATCACACAACAGGGGGTGTCCCTCCTTGATTGCTGCTGTCTGAGTAGAGCTTATCAATTTCCCTCCTAAATTATCCTCAGGGCATTCTGGGATATCTAAAATGGAGCATGCTGGGATATTTACAGTGGCAGCTTCCAACCCAACTGAGCATGACAGGACTCTTTTAAGGTCCATTCCCTTTCCAAATACCTCTAAAGTTAAAAAGAACCATGGCCTAAAACTAACAATAGATTTAATATAGTTTTATTTTACATGTCTGATTTTTTCACTAGAAAAACAGAAAACATAGGGAGAGGTCAGGCAAAAATTTCACCCTGAATGGCAGCTTTTCTCCAAGCGGGGAAAGTAGCTTTGGAGGAGAGAGTTTTAGGGAAATGGCAGTGCAGAGCAAAAGGGTTAAACTCCTGATGCTGAATATTTCCCCCCTGTAGCTGCAGCAGGCTGGTTGGACCATGCTAAAAGTAGTACACCTTTTTTCCTTTCTAAATATACATAGAATATTTCCTCTTTAGATGAGAAAAACAAGACACATTAAAAAAAAAAAAACCCCACAATCACACATTTAACATATCGTCTGTTTTGATTCTATAATTGTCGACAGGACTTTTAGAAGACATTCTGTTAGAAAAATACTGTAATCACCGCTATTATTAGGTTATTATTAGTATTATTACAATCATTATTCCAGTAATTATTCTTAGGCCCCCAGCTTTGGACACTCTTCATTAAATACCTCCATTATAAGTTATTTTGTTGCACTAATTAATAATATATAGGACGCTTTTGAGGAGTTCTATTTATTTACTTAGCACTTCCATGAAACTAATCCACACATGAGTTATTTATGAATAATGAACACTTCTCCAGTTCACAGCAACTAAATTATGCAGAATTAGGAGGCAACAAACAAACTCATTCACAGACTCATGTTGATTCTAGCTGAGATGATCACATTTAAGTTCAAATGTTTGATTACCCATAAAATATAACCAAATGTGTGTGATGATGGCCAAATCGTGGATTGACAGCCAGTTGGTAGGATGGGGAGAATTTAGTTCATTCTGCATTTTTAAGTGAACTGACTCAACAGAACAAGAGCTATACTTCTGATATTTTATGCAGGTCTCAAATTTTTGTGATGCAGCTCCTGTATGTAAAATCTGAATACAGAACTGCATCTTTTAGGCTACGTTGTTTACAGCATGCATATATTAGGAAAGTTATGCATGGAAAATGATGCAAATTTTAATGCATTTAATAAGGTTGGCCGAAGACTGATATGCAAACTGATATGGATGAATTTATGACTGAATATGTGACACAGATTGGAAATAGATGGTTTCATCGATCCCTTCTTGATGGGTTTTAACTAGTGCAGCAAAGCACACTCTTAGGGTTAGACATCTTTACCATTATTTGTACTAACTTGTACTAAGACTGCACAAAATGAAATTCTCAGATCAAGGTCAACATGAGGTGACCATATTCTGTGCTTACAGCATGGGGAACTTGCTCAGCTGCAGGAAAAAGGCCTATGGCTCCTGCCTCAACTTGCCTAGGATTGCACTCCTTAAAAAATGCTTGGTTATCTGAGACCTGGGAAAGACCTGACTGTGACCATATCAATCTATTTCCAAGCATCCTTGACCAGATGGATCCATGCCCTGACATTAAAAGGTACTCTCCTGTGTGCTTTAAGCCATACTTATCTCTCAATGTACCCTAAGAGTTGTGGGCTCGCTCCTCACTATTGGCAATGCTGACTAAGAGTGATAGGAGCTGTGAGTCACAACATCTGGAGGTCCACCAGTTGTCCACCCCTGCATGATCGGCTCAAGCAAGACAATTCACCCTTTTCTCCCACCCCTCAGCTTTCCATTTTCTTTTTCTACATGACATTCAACTTTCTGTGGTTTTCTGGAGCAGACTCATGCATGGGCAGTCTGCCTACCCCTTGTTCAGGGAAAGTTTTCCACCACCATTTTTTTTTCCTGCACATGTCAAGATTCACCCAACCATACTGATAATTTCCTCTTGTTTCTCAGTGTCCTCAATTGGCCACAAGCCTTGCACCACAAAGGCACTGAGTTTGCTGTTAGAGCAACTCATCGCTTCACACTTCAATCCACTACATCCCTACTCAGAAGTAAGTCCCTCTGACTTGAATGGGTCTCACAAGAACATAAAAGCAGTCATAGAAACACAAACAGAATTTCAGAAGGGGTCTCCCGGGCCATCTAGTCTGACCCCTGCTCCAGCTGGCTCTACACGTGATATGCCTACCATGTGCGTGTCCAGCCTGTCCTTGAACACCCTCACCGATGGGGCCTCAACCAGCTCCCATGGAAACCCATTCCATACCCTTGAGCTCCTGGCACCCAGACTGAACCTTGGCTCCCTGAGCTTTGCTCCATTGGAACACGTCCTGCCCTCCTCTGCAGGGGAAAACAGGTCTCTACCCACCTCCGTGTGACACCCCCTCATGTACCTGTATGTCGCCAAGAGATCCCCTCAGAGTCATATACTGGACCAGCCCACCCATCCATCAGAGCCTGACACATGCCTCCAGGGTTTCAAGCAGGAGTTTTTGAACTCTGAGAAGCTGGAGATCAAACCTAGGATCTTCTCTATATAGCGCATGCTCCATGCCACTGGGGTATACCCGCTCCTCCCATACCAGATTGAAGGGCAGCTAACTAATGCTACAGTAGTCCTGTGGATGTGGGCAATGCTGGTTCTGATATCACACGACACTTGTGCTGCAGATGATTCAACAAGGTCGGTGGTTGCTTTTATAGATATTTAGATGTCTGCACCTTGTATTTCTTTTTCCTGAAACTGTTAAAATACATTGTAACACTTTTAGACTTAAAAAAATCTTTTTCTGCAAGCATATAATAGAACTTCATGTGTGAAATTCAAGTTACACGCTGAGAGGGAGAGTTAAATGAAAGATCTGGTAAATTTAGATTACTGTGTTTCAGTAATATAGCTAAAATCCACTTGCATTGCTGCAAGGCCTTGATTGCAAATTTCCTTAAGCTATAGTGGAAACATTTCTGCAAGTGTATTGTAGTGATTTCCCCCCACCCTTAGAATGCGCTAGCTGTCAGGCTGAAATAACTCTAACATGCCATTTTCTAGCTTGTAGAATTGGCATTATGAAACCCAGCTGTTTAAAACAAAATTCCCTAGCTGTCAGTGCCATCTAGGATTTTGAAACTGTGCAGCATCCAGAATGGATGTGTACAATTTATGAAAATGGCTGTTTGGTGTAATGGGTGCATTTATGGAGCTGTTATCCCTGAGCAAAAAGAGGACTTGTTTTAATAAACTGAGTATTAGCCAGTGCAACGTCTGTACTTAAAGCATACTGACAGTTGAAATGTCAAAAGCTGGACTTCGATGAAGTCTTTCAAAATTGCTGTAAAACAGTAACGGAGGAGTTGCATTTCATAATATCAGGTTGTATTTTAATGTAGTTAAATCATTCTTGGTTTGGGAGGACAGAACAGTGGGACTCTTGTCTCCTCAAGCAGGGCCTCTTCCCTCTCTATTTTAAAAGGTCCCACACTCATGCAAAATGAACAAGATGAAGAATGAAAAATGCTGCCCCATATATTAATGATAAACATCTGCTTACCATGGCTCAGTAATTTAACTTCTCATTATTTACTGTCTCATTAGGAAATAAAGAGGTTATGTGTTAGTTTTAAGCATTTTTAATGTAATATGCCAAATCCAGATCTTGTATCCTATCTGGAAGGAAGTGATTACAGGTTTAGAAGCACTGGGACCTGAACAGAATGTTGCCCGTTTTTTAATTATTATGGTTCCTTAAGCAACAGCCAGGTGCTTGGTCAGTTAAGGCGCAAACAGAAGTGAGGAAGGAAAATTGCAGTTGGATCACCCAGTGTGTTTTGTGCTGTATGTTTACTTTTAAACAGCTGTGTGCGCGCTAGGCCTGATTTTGATCAGCAGCACTGGGATAAGGGCATGTTTAACTCTCCCCTTGTGTTGTTTTCCCTGTTTAATCCTCCTCTTCAGCCCCAAAAGAGGAAGTAGAATACAGAAAACGTCTGCAGTCATCTGCCAGTATGTTAATAGCAGCTTGAAGGAGGGGTCAGGTTGGCAAAACTCCAGCGGAAAAGCACTGAACACCATCTCCAAGGTCCTAGCCAAGGTTCAAGCTACTTTTCTTCCTCAGTCATCCGGCTGCTCCCTACAATGCCAGTGAGCCCCCGCAGCCATAGGGTTAACTAGGGAAAAGAAGTCAGGAAGCCACGGTTTTAAATTTCCCAAAATGCCCTGTCATGATGCCCTATGCCAGGTGATCTGGGAAAATGGCAGCTTCCTAGGCTCAGCCATCTGATGAGAGCAGACCCAGGATAAGAAGGCTAAATGTCATCTTTGACAGAGGACAGACTTCTGTTTGAAAGGATGAGATGAAGAAAGAGAGCCATCAGGGGAAAATAAAAACAAAAACCAAAAACTGTGCCTGTAAATTGCCCATCAACAGCACCTGAACGGTAAACAGAGAAGGGCTCACAGATCTGCTGGTTACCATCTGCCACTCTAGGGTAAGATGCCCTGTATTCTTGCTAAATTATCACCATTCTTTCTAAATTTGAATCTGTACAACTATATTAGCATATACAAATATACACCCTCTCCTTTTTTTTACCATTTATTTGTTTGTTTGTTTGTTTGATTTATAAAACCACATGCAAGAGTACCAAACAGGGCTCTCTGGGTGGTATACATCCACCAATAATATCCTATAAAATTATACAATAAATAGTGATTAACACATTTTGAAAAAAATATAACTTAACAGTAATAAAATTGCCACGTAGTATTTTAGCAAAATTTATCCTCAATCAGGATAGTGGATATCTCATCAAAAGGACTGTTTTATTTAGCCAATGAACTAAAGTTTAAATTAATCCAATGCATATGAATGCCTTCCTGACAGCTGGCAATGCCATGCCCCATTATATCCTGACCTGTCGAGGAGCACAGCCTAAGGATTTAGTTTAAAAATGTTGGCAAGGCCTCCAGGTGAGGCAGGTGCATGCAGCCAGGTAAGGCAACCTCTCTGCCACCTGAAGCCAGAGCTTCAGCCTGCTTATGGGAGGGCTGACCCTGGAAAGAGCAGCACTATGCTAGTAGAAACAGGCTTGATTCCCTACAGCCAGGTCTGCCCTCCTTCCTGATTGAGCTTCCAAATGAACATTTTGCTTCTGTGTCAGTGAAGGGCTGACGTTCACCCCAACACAGAGAAAAGCACATCAGCACATTTGGATCACTGTGACATGGAAGGCTTCTGCTCTCTGCTCCTGCCAGAGGTGGCTCTCCTGTGTCTGATGGGACTCTCTGGGGAGGACTCATCTGCCTCCCATAATGGGCACTTCACTAGTAAGCAGGAATGGAGGAGAAATAGTTAAGGTTCTCATTTTAATGCACATTTACCTAATTTCACTCGTTTGAACCAATATGTGAACTGAAACTCATTTATCCTTCAAAGTTCACAATGCTCTGAATTTTAAAATGGAGTTCTTAAATCAATAAATGTGAACAAAGATGCATATATTAAGAGAAAGGGCATGTAAAAATGCATACGTTAGTGAACATGATGTTCACAGATGCATTATATTAGGAGGAATATCGATGTAAAATTAGTAAAAGAAAATACGTATATGAGGATGCTGACAAGTGCTTGGAAAGATTCAGTTAAGCACTTCTAGGGGGTGTGCGCAGCTGTGGGTCTGCATACATTCATGGACTTCTGCTCAGCTTGCCTTGCTTTGGAAGGCTGAGCTGAGCATGAACAGTTTTCTCACTCAGAATGGGCAAATCTATCCATTTTGGGGTCTGACAGTTTCTCATTGGTTCTGAACTTTGAGATACTTTTTCTTTAAAAAAAAAAAAGGTCTGATGAAAATTTGTATATATGATGTGTACATAATTTTGCCCAATATCCATATTTCTGAAAGCAGTTTCCCCAATCCACTGCTTTTTAATGTCATTTTCATGCATTTTCTGTGCATTTCCATTTCATATACACATCTTAATTTTCATTTTTTGCTAGAAATCCACTGCAAAATTTGGAGAAGCGTGAATGTCAAAGGCTAAATGGGTTTTGGTTGACTTAGTGGTTTGAAAGTGAAATTAGAGAAATTTGCACAAGGTAAACCAAATAAATTTCTCCCCAGCCCTTAGTCCAAATATCCCTTTTAACTTCCAGAGACTCTGGGCAGAATGCTGATCCCTGAATAACAAGAATGCCAGACACTCTCAATCCTGAAATTTAAACAAAGCACCCCCAGGGGAAAAATAAGGATAACGACAGGCACCAGTGTACACCTGGTTCTATTGGAACTTAGGAAATCCATGTGAAATGTTTAACATTGGTCCTGAACACAATATATGCAACTGCTGATGTAAATCAGTGTAAATTTGTTCTGAGACCTGTTCAAGTGTCAGGACCCACAAAGAGCAAATGTACAAGGTGAGGGGGAAAGTGCCGTCATCTCTGCCTCTTTCCTTCATCCCTTTCTCTACTCCTGGAGAGAGGCTTTCGGAAGAGCAGAGCTTTTTTCATCTCTGGAACCTCTTTACTTCAGCCAGAATGCTGCAAAATCCAACTCTCCTATGCAGACATCCTAAGGGAAGTTTTATCAGACTTCGCAGTATCGAAGAACAGATCGCTGAGTATCACTGTGAACAGAATGTACAGCATTAAAGTTGCATGCATTTGCCAAAAGCCATTTCACTGCCTTTTATATCAACAGTGGGAAGCAACTCCTTTTAATTTAAAGCATACAGGCAGAGTGGGAAGGGGCCACCACACTGCTGCAAATTCTCTCTTGTGAGGCTGATTTGATGCCAGAGGCCCTGTGGAGACAATACAATGACAGGGTGTTTCTTCAAGGGAGGGCAGAAAAGAGGAAACCAATCACTTAGGTGTTGTAGGACTGTTTTCTCTGAATAATTGGAATGAAAACAGATGGTTTCTTTTGCTGGAATATGGGGTCCCATCAAAAATAGTGGATGTTGCTGGAAGAGAGTTATTTCCTGGCAGCAAAATGGAAAATGTAAAAGAGCCAATTGTCTGCAAGAATGTGTGCCATCAGAAGTCTGAATGCTTAGATCACAGTGACTTCAGCAGAAAGGCAAACTTAGAAGCTAATAGAGAAAAGTGGACACACATAAAAAGTGGCCATTGTCAGGGCTGGGCCATTGTGAGGTGAACCAGGAACATGAGGTGAGGCAGGAGACAGGAACCAGGAGCCCTGACACAAACCAGAAGCCACATCCAAAGAAGCAAATCTGAATCAAAGAGAGATGCAGAAAGCAGGGTCAGAAAGCAAGCCAGATGCCGGGACTAAAGAGCAAGTCAAGCCTGAAAGGCAAGTCAGAATGCAAGGTTGGGGAGCAAGCCAGGAGGCAGGACTGAACAACCAAGACTACAGTGCGTGCTAAAGTTCAGACAGATTGTATTCCTCACGCAAGCCTGAACAGGAAGGTCTCTTTTGCCCCTGGGAAGCTGCCACCTGAAATTCAGTAGCCTGACACTTGGGAGAGCTGTCCAAAGATCATAGCTCCTGACAGCCAAATACAACTTCGGTGCAGTCATTACTCTATGATGGAGCAGCACAAGTAGGAAGGCCTGCAAGGTAGCAACCCTGCTTGGGCATTGTTCTGTTTGGCCTCCTAGTTGTTCAGGATAAGCTTCTTCAGGGGGACCCTGCTCTTCTAGGACCAGGAAATTCACCCTGCATATGTGTGAACCCAAATATAGCCCTGTGATAATGCTGGCAGGTTTAAAGACATGGTGTTGTAGCCACAGTTCTGTATATTGCCCTTTTGCACAAGTAAGGACTACAGTCAGCTGGCACAGAGCAATCAAACCATTTTCATCCCATGGACCAAATCGAATTATAGGAAAACCTCTGGGCAAAAGTGCCAGAGGGAGAGGAAAAAAGGATGGGAGCAAATATACCAACTTACTGCCGAAGCCTTAGGAGAGGCAGTTCAATCTTTAGAATGGGTTAAAGGTGCAAAAGCCAGTGAAGCACCCAATGATCTGCAATTGGGAAAAAGAGATGGGGACAGTGGAATAGGATACGGCCCTCAGGGCCGCTCCAGAGGGCATCGATGGGACACCCAGCAAGCCAGAGGTGATATCCTTGGGCTAGAGCTTAGCTTGACGGGAAGGGGAAAGTACCAGCAACTGGTTTAGGGACCCAAAGCAAATACATGGGAGCCAAGGAAGGAAAGAGTCTCTCTTTTGTGAAATGGACCAAATAGCCTTCTTCGAGCTGGAGCTCTCCAGGTATATTGGGTTACAGTTCCCATCATCCCTGGTCAACTGTTATGATGTTGGGCATTATAGTCAAACAATTCTGGAGGCAAGTTGTTTAGGAATGTTTGAGACAGACTTTGAGCTTGGGCCAGGGTGATCAGCATTCAAATCCCTGATCGGCCATGAAGTTCATGTTGCTTTGTCACCATTTCTACTAAAGTTTTTTGCAGGGAAAAAAAGATAACTCCATAAGCTCCTTGGTGGAAGCATGAGCATGAGAGGGAATGTAGAGCACATTTATGCTGGCTAAGATAGCATCCTAGCTCTGCCATCACAAGCGTGCTTGTCCTTGGCTGGTGTAGCAGAAGGGTAGTAGTACCTTAGGTATAACTGTAGTCTGGAGCCAATGTGGTGTGGATATTAGAACATCACATTAGGACCAGGGAAATCCATGTTCAAATTCTTTTGCAACCATGAAGTTCTGCCAGTGACCATGAACCTTTCTCCCTCTCTCCATCTACCTACCTTATAGGATTGTTGTGAGGATAAAAGGAATCTCGACTATATGGGCCATCCAAAAGTCCTTGAGGAAAAATGGAATAAAATACAATAAAGAAAAAAAATGTTACTTTAAATGAGCAAATCCTGCAAACTGTGAAACCTTGTGACGGTTTGCAAAATCAAATGCTCTAAACACTGTACTGCCTTGACCTGAGATGGTGTACAATAAAGCTCACCCTCTTATACCAGCACAAGCAGCTCTGCCTGTTCTTAGCTTCAAACATTATTGGTTCTTTGGGAGAGTATAGAGGAATGTGGTGGATTGTGGGTAAAGCATGGCAGAGTATGTTGGATTAGGATTTTGCAACCCCCAAATAGTGGCTATCTAACACAACACAAATCAGTTTTATTGCACAGACCAGTAAAACGCTGGATCATCGGTAAACCTAACTACCAGGGTCCTTATGCCCAGTCCTGTTTGCTTTTCACAACAGACCATTTGAATGGGCACTTGAGCATGTGTTTGGCCTGGCTTCTTTTCTTTGTGAAGGGGGGGGGGGGGATTATATCTTCTAAAAGTAATACATTATATTCAGCTTTTAGGCTTCGGTTCCAAAACCTACAATGCACTGAGGCATCTCTTCTTTCTTTTATAATTAAAATCAACTGTTGGAAAAGCAATTCTTTCAGAAAGGGGAATAGCACACGAATGAATGTGGCACCACAACACCATTTTTACTTTAAAATTTCCTCTTTCCCCAACACAAGGAAGCAAAAAATATGTGCTGACTAACTCAGTGTCTGCTTATTGGGAAAGCAATGTCAGCCCTCAACATGGTACTTCTGACTTCTCCTTTCCTATTCCCTTTTTTCCTGGCAAACTTAAAAATTCAAAATAGAATTTATGAAGCATTTAGCTTTCCCATTGGAGGTGAAAAGGAAACCTTCTTTTTAAGCATGTCACTGAAGGGACAAAAAGGATATTTCCTTATCTTCTCAGTTCGAAGGCAATCTACCACCAGACAAGTATGGCAGGAAGTCTAAACTAATGGCTCCTCTTCATTTGTAGCTGCATCTATATGTCACTAAGGCCATCAGACTCAGTGAAACTGTTTTCCAGTTGCAAGAAAAGTAGGACAAGGATGCAGCAGCTGTCATGCTAGAGCTTATTACTCCTAAGAACCTTAGAAGAATTCTGCTTCATTGATCCAAAGGTCCATTTAGTCCTTGGGGAAGGTCAGAAGCAAGGTACAGAGGGAATTCTCTCCAGTTGTTTGTCTCTAGTATGTAGTAGTATATGACTCTGAACATCTGACGTTTCATTTAACCATGATGGCTAATGTGTAGTCAAATCAACCTCAAGTTTTCATACAAAAATAAACGCCTACACCGCAAAATCCCACAAATTCATTTTTAACTAACCTCAGATGAAAGAGAGTCTAAACCACTAGAGAAGATAGGAATTTATAATTGTTGTGGCCCCAGAGCTGACCAATTTCCTTCTCAAGGTCTAAAATTATCCACAGCACAGCGGATGGGGTTTGGGCTGGGTTCTTAGTAGGGGATCATTTTGGTAAGTCCTTTAGCCACAATAAAATGGATGAATTTCTGTTTGCTTTTTGGTAGCACAAAATGTTGCCCTTTAGACAGTCCAGAAACACGAAATGCTTAAAAAACAACAACATGCTAGTTTGAAATGACTGTGAAGGTTTCATAAATTGAGCCAGATACTTCCCAAATATTTTGAAAAGTAGCATTTTATGTGCATGGAAGTACAATTGTCTTTGGGGACTTGTCCTTTCAGTGACTGCTGGATTTACTCATTGTTAGAATGGTCTTATCACGAATGGGTGGCCATGCACCTTCCTGTAAGAAAGACTGCCTTCAATTTGAAGGGTGTTCAAAGGCTAGTCCTCTCTTTGAAGGCATCCCTACTATTTGAAGGAGAGCTATCCAAACCTGGTTTAAAGAAAAAATAGCTAAAGAGAACTGGTCCTTGAACTTGCCCATCAACAGTTAACACCTGTTCAGCAGACAGAGCAGGCACCCAGGTTGCCTAAGGGGCCACCCTAAAGAAGGACACCTAAATGGTGCCCAGAACTCAGTGTAATTTGCTTTCCAGCCTGCTGCATTTCAGAGTGAAGGTTCCTTCCCAGGGACGACTGATGCTGTCCCTTAGGAGAAGGTAATTAAAACAAATTGCTTGCTCTGCTTGCTAACAGCTGCACATTCTTGTCTCTTCTGCATTTTTGATTTTCTCCTTTCTTTTGTTCCTTGGATTGATGCCTCTCCTTCTTCTTCTTTTTTTTTTTTTTCTTTTTAATTTGGCCTCACCTTTGGACAGTAGACTCCAGCCAGGGTGCTGTTTTTCCACCTACAACCTCTGTTTCCACATTGTGTTTTAAAAAGAAACGGGATGGATGCCATTTTTACATTTTGCTTCAATGCAAACATGTCTCAGATTTGCACTGCCTCACCATTTCTTTCCCTGATTAATCCCTCTGGGCAGTAAGTCTGTGAGGCACAATCCAGGAATTGTTAGTCACAACTAAGTCCAATCTGGAAGCAATGGAATGGGACTTAACAACCGCAACAAACCTAAGTCCCACTGTGTTCCCAAAATAATGTGTTTTTGGCATATCTGCCACACAGACACAGTGAAAATGAATCAGCTACATCAAGTCGAATGTATGTTCAATTTAAAAAATGGTTTTCTGCCATATGTTAGACGCCCATTGTTAACATTCACAAGTGAATGGATTAAGGGCACAATCCTATTCAACTTTAGACAGAAAAAAGACCCACAACTTCCAGCTCGCAGCTGGAAGCTGCAGGGGGTGTTTCTAAACCTGCACAGAATGGCACCCTAAACCCATTTTTCATGAAAATGTCTTCAGGGTCTCCATGATTTAGGATTCTGTGAACTAAAATGCACAGAAAATGTCCTGCATATAAAAGCCCTACTTTTCAAAATACAATAGCATACTATCCAAAGTAGTGCTCAGCCAAATGTTATCAAAATAACTTTTTCTGCAAAAGCTATTGTGATTTTTCTTTTTCTCACTCCCCAGTCCCAAGGGAAAAAAGACTGCTTAACAAAATTTTCTCCCATGTTCCCCACTACTTTTTCTGGCTACCTTTCCCCCAGACACAGAGGGTGGGTTTGTGTGACACAACAAGCTACCATAGTTGTCACAGGTGGTTTGTCTTATTTTCCAAGCACATTCATGGTGAGTTATCTGTGTGGGAACCATGAAAAGAAACAGCCGTCTATTCGAGGGTTTCTCCCAGCCAGGATGGCCTGTTGTGTCGCCCAAACACAGGCAAGCAGCTGTACAGCACTGCTTCATTCTTTCAAGCAGAAGCAGGGAAAGGGAGGCTAGGCTAGACAGAGATACCCCCTTCCCAGCACACCCCTGCCTAGCCCAGGTGCCCCTTCCCCATGTCTGCACAAAAGAAATCCCCCCAGGTAGAAGCCGCAGTGCCACCGAACGAATTGCCCGTCCTCACTCGTGCCTGGCAGTAAGGACAGCAGCTCTGCAGACTTCGCCTGGGTGGTATCACCCCAAATGGAAAGCGCCCCCAGCTGACTGCCCACACTGGCCGTGCCTGGGCAGCTCACCCCCAAGCCTGAGCATCAGACAGGCACCCGCAGCTCTTGTTCCAGAGGCCAACTCCCATCCCCATGCTCAGGATATCTTTTCCATGAGACCGCAATTTTTATAGACAGAGGCTGTTTCAGCGATGATGCTCAATAAGAATGTACACACAAAAGAGCGGCATGGAGGAGAGTGATGGACCGATTTGCTCAGCCTGCTCCAACTGCGTTTCACTTATTTATCAGGCTTCTGCTGTTCTGCTGTGTGTTCATTGGTGGAGTGTGTGTGCGTGTGTGTGTGTGTTAAGGAAAGTGTTAGGATTTTGCTTTAGTCATACCATATGCACGATGCTAATACGCATCGGTGCACGTGTGAGGATGGGCTGCTGTGCTAATGCACATCTGCATGAATCCCTCTGAAAGTAAAACACCAGCATGCAAGTCTGTGCAATCTCGACTTGGAAAAAGCTGGTGACTACAGAATACACAGACCAAACTCACAGGCATCCAGTCAAATCTGAATCTATTGCTGATTTCTCTGAGATCTCTAGTCTAGTTCCTAGTCGTGATCCCATTCTTCCTCCCTATGTATATCTGAATTCAAAACCCTTAACAATTAGCCATGTAACCTGTATTACACTGGAGTAATTGCAGGGTCCTAAGCAGGAGTTAGGGTTGTATGTGGAGTAAGAAGCTTTAAACCTCTGTCATTATCTCCCTGTCCTTATCTCCACTGTAGTCCAGATTCACAGCAGTGGCTCTACATCTGCAATGTACATTTCCTAACAGAAAGCCAGTTGCTTTGATTAATTCATTAAATAAATTGAAGATGTGGGCATGGAAGGGCAATCTCCATCAAGGCCACAGCAGCGGGAGGAAGAGGTAAAGGAATAAAGCCCATCTGTACACATGCACAAAAAAGAGTTTGCTGTTAGTTGCAACTTTAACTAGCTTTAGGATCTGAACTGGTGGGAACAGAATTGTTGTGCATTTGTAGTCCTGTTGTCAGTCTAATTCTCTGGTAGTTTTTGAGCAAGGAATGGAGGGCAGTGCCTGCCTGCTCAGAAACAACAACAAAGGGGACATAAATGTCAGTGGTGAAGATCTTCCTTCTGGTCGGGACATATTGGCAGATGAAATATGAAGGCGTTGCACATAACAAGCCTACGGAGGTCAAGAGGGCCCAGCTTTCCCCTGTGATCAGGAAGGCACTGGCTCTCACAGCACAGTACCGCCTGACAATGGCTACAGTCCAAAGAATTGTTGAACAAAGTATGTGAGCCCGGTAGGTCTTGACATTAAGGGAGGCAGGTTTCCCAGAAAGTGTTGCCCCTGTGGCCAACTGTTTGACACGGAAGGGAGTGTCACCATCAGTCTGTGATACATCTCAAGGGCAGCCTTTCTCAAGGACCTGAGGCAGAAGATTCATGCCACACCTTTTCAAATGGGAGCTGTCGGGGATGAGCACCAGTTGGATCATAGGCCTTAGCATAGGTGTGCCAATGCAGTGGGTGACAAGTGGCAGTGGAGTGTCGGAGGGAGGGAAAATCGGTGTGCCCCCTAAGCCCGGGAGGCTGCAGCTGGCATGGATGCAGCATCCAGGATGCAACATTGATACTTGGCCAAGCACAGACCACTGCAAGGTGGAAGCAACTGCCTGGCTGCCTATTCACCGCTGCTCCAAGATCTTCCTGATGCCATGTAAAAAAGCTCTGAACAATTCGGACCTGGTTACCTGGTTCTTTGCCTTCCCACGTTAGAAATGGATTTGTTCACTAAGTTTCCAAAGGATTCCTTGATGGCTGTACCTGGTAGCAATTTGGTAACAGGTCTTCTTAGTGGTGGCACCTTCTCTGTGGAATGCCTCCCTCTTGGTATGTAGAAAACAGACAATGCGGCAAGGTTTAGGCACCAATTCAACACCTATCTTTTCTCTTGAGCTTTCCCTGACTGATTGTGGTGCCCAACTTGTCGATTGTTCATCCTCTGATCTGATTGTTAGTTCTCAGATTATTAGTTCTCTGTCTTAAAATTAAGCATGGGTCTGTTTTAAATATTTATTTCGTAAACTACTTCAAGATGCCTTTTTAGATATAGACAAGTAGCCTATTAATTGATCAAACATGAACAGAGAAGAGGAATAAGCTAACCTGATTTCTCAAGAGGATGTGGTCCCTTCAGAGGTACAGGATGCTGTCCCCCCATCCTGCTTCTATACATAACATTTTGGGAGAGAGTTCTCATCTTGTACTTTGCCTCAGGCACCAAAATGGGCTCATTTTGCCACAGACTGAATTCATGACTTCTAATACCTGTTCTTTACCAGTGACCAATGGTCCTACCTCAGTTAAAATAAAGTACTCTCTGGAAGCTGACAAAAAATTTAGAGGCCATGTTTTTTTTACCAGCAACATCCTTGTTAATGCCATAGCTGAGGTTGTGTGTGGCCAGAATTCTTGGATTACTCATGGTAGAAGAACACATTGTACACAACTCCTTTTAAGACCCGTCAGCAAAGACTGGACTAGCCAGCACTTTGCACAAGACTCTGAGCACAGTTTATTTTTCCCTAGAGGAATGAATGGAAGAGCTCTTGTGGAGGCCAAATTTTCTTCCCCTGCTCTTGAATCCAGAGGACTATTGGATCAGCCTTGCATAGCACTATTCTCTGTTTTGTTTCTGGATCAAACTAGCTGGCAGTGCAATGTTGGTAACTGGAAACAGCTAGACATTTGGGGCTCCTCTACATGAGATGTTTAACTCGGCATTTTACTGAGGGTTGTTCTATTTTCTTCATGAGGGGAGAACAGCATCCTTCACATGAAGCCTTTTTCTGCAGATATTTCCTTCTCTGCCTTTTTGTACGCTCCTGTATGTTCCATTGCACAACCACAAGATGGTTAATGGCCTTCGAAAATTCTCTTCTGCAAAGGTTATGTGTCAGCATATCTTTTGTTATGATAGCCAGTGTTCAACGGTTAGAGCAGCCTTCCCGAAGCTCTTGCTCTCCTCATAGGATTGCAATTCCTATAATTCCCAGCCAGCCTTTGATTAATCAGTCCTGCTGAGTAGCCAACATTTTGATCAGGATTGCTTCCCAGCTCTTCCAAACTGATGGCATATAAAATGTTAGACTAATAAAAGAGGGCCATAAGAAATCAGCTTGCTTGCTCTCTGCAGGTAAATAATACGATGTCGAAAGTCTTTTGTAACATTTGGAACAGTGGTGAGGATTTGGATTTACTACCTCAGGATTTGGCACAGGCATGGCAGAAGTTCCTTACACCAGCTTAAGTCGTCTGTTACTCTAGCTCAATATTGGCTAAAAGTTAGGATTATTAATGTCAGAGGAATCTGCAGTGGGTCAAAATAATATCAGATATCTGTGAATGCGACCACAAAATCCTCAGCAGAAAAACTTTCCCAAGTTGCACAAATAGTGTGGACCCTTTTTTAACCTTCTGAAAAATTACTTTGTATAAAATTAATAAATTTGCTGTGCAATGCAGAAACATACATGCATTGTTTCTTAAACAACTCTGTCTCTGTCTGTCTGTCTGTCTGTCTGTCTCTCTCTCTCTCTCTCTCTCTCTCTCTCTCTGTTGTTATGTGCTGTCATCTTTGACTTATGATGACCCTATGAACGAAAGCCCTTCATATTGTCCTATCCATGATATCCACACTTAGCTGTTCTAAATTCAAGGCGGTGGCTTCCTTTATGGTGTCAATGCCACTCTTATTTGGTCTTCCTTTTCCTCTTCTGCCTTCAACTTTTCCTAGCATGGTAGCCTTCTCATGATAGTCTTGAGCTCTCATAATGTGTCCAGATATGACAGCCAAAGTTTTGTCATTTTTGCTTCTGGGGAAAGTCCTGGCTTGATCTACATCTACATGCAATCCACCTCCAGCCTCTGCTGTGTACCAATCATACAGTATTTGTGATATACAGATAATGGAATGGAATCTGAATCCATCAATTAATGGACAACGGGTAGACGACACCTTATAATCCACAAAACACAGGCATCTTTGAAGCACTATAAGGACACAACCCAGCAATGTTTGCAGGAAGACTGGCTGAGGGATTGCTGGTTCCAGTGGACCCCAGACCTCCTTAGATAGTCATGGAAGGTTCTGCCAGTGGTGGAGTCAAAAGCAGGGTAGGTGAAGGACTAGCAGGATCCTGAGCACGTTCATTACCCTGACAGACTCCCAAAAAGCGTTAGAACCTAGCCTAGTCCAAAAGCTAGCAAGGAGAAATCCTCAGTGGGTTACAGTGAGTTCAGATTTCTATGAATCTGATCTGTGTATCCTGCATTGGGCAGGCTATTTATGAGCTCTGCAGATTCGACAGATTTCAGTTTTGTTTGTGTTTTAACTTTAGGGCAAATTTGTCTGTGTACAAGTGCACATGAGTTCAGTGTTACAAGCCAATGAAAAACTGTTGGTCCATTACTGAACAGATGAGAGAACAAACTGTCATTTCATATGTTCTTGCTGACCAGAGACTTGTATCAGCTGCCTACTCACTTCTGAGCAGTGGCAGGGATCCGGCTGGGGTTAAGGATCTCCTACACAGCAGGACACAGGATTGCCTGAGCCCAACCTGTGGCTTCAGCATTAATGCAGGAGACACTCCATCTTTCCCAGGCCTCACAGTACAGCACGTCCTGCTTTGCATAGCCTTGCTGCTTCAGAATTTCAGCCTCATTCAATTCAGCTGCATGCAGTCTGGTGGCTAAAGCTGTAATCCTATGCACAATTACTTGGGAGTTAGTAAGTGAACATAAATAGCTGTGCATTGCATAAATTGCTTGGGGGAAAATGTATAGAGCACAGGGCTTCCAATGACTATGAGTACTGATTGCAACACATTTCTGAATACCAGTTGCTGTGCAGAAATAGTGGGAGAGATTTACTCACCGCATGTCCAGCCTCTGGGCTTCCCATGCATAACTGGCTGGCCATCTTGGAGAAGTGAACATTGATTTATCTTGATATACAGAAGACAAACCCAGCAGCTCAGTCCAGGGCTGGACAAGGGCATAATACAAAGGGTGAATCATCTGTTGTAAAAGTTATGGCCAAACTAAAAGGAATGGCATATGAAGAGTACAAGGCAGAGCAATGAAAAGCAGTACATGTTCTAGCAAAGAAAAGGAAATAGAGATATTTCCTTTTACTTAAGTTTCCCTGAACCCAACAGATTTTCTGTGATATACATGGCCTCATTTCTGGTGAGTGGTTAGAATGATCCTGCTTTCGTCAAACGCATCCCCAGTGCGCACTGCCATGGAGGACCGTGCCTTGTCCATTGGCAGAATAAGCTACTGCAACAGTCACTGGATGAGCTGCCCGGTGGACCCTGGAAAAACTCCTCTTGCCTTTTTAATTATATGATTTGCTAAGGAAGACCCCATTTTTGTCCATTTTTAGCATGCAAAAGGCAGCATGAGCAGATCAGTTCCATTGTTTGCAAGGTGATGAGATGTGCATGCAACTTGGTGGCACATTTAAGAGAATGTAACATTCGGCACTCAATGCGAGGCCACAGCAATTTGGTTCTGTGTGGCCAAATTCTCAAAGGCTGGGCAAGAGAGAATGACTAGACTTCAGAAGGCTTTACTTAAATCTTTAACATGCTGGATGAATTTGAAATAATGCCCGAAAGAAGATACCATATCATTAAGGTTTGCTCATGCGCTCTGATGTCCGTAAAGGCCTCGGCAATTTGCTAAATCCTGATTCATTTCAGTATTTGGAGGTTTTGATTCATCCCGACATTTCCCACAATTTAATTAGATTATTATAACCAGAGTTAACTTGCAACATTAGGGTCCAGCGCAAGCCATATGGCCTACAGCGGCGGTGGATAATTAAGCTTTACAGGGATACAAGGGATGGAAATATCACTGCTGGGAGGTGAGCTGTGGCCTCTGCATGCACTTCAGTACTCTTCTTCAAATTATAGTTGATTCACCAGTCCATAAAATAAGGATTGGCTGATTGCCCACCCACCGATTCTTAGCAAAGAATGCACCATATGGCAACAGAGCTCTCTCAAATTAGAACCCAGGTAGCTCTTACGAATCTCCAAAGGCCACTTGTCCAAGAACCCAGTCAAGGAAGCAGCAGGATGGCACGGGTCGCCATTCTGCGGTCAGCATAACTTGTAGTCCTGCTATGAGTTGAGATATGCGCACAGAATTGAGTGACTGGGAAATGCAACATAACTGCTTTTGTATGGGAGCCTGTTTTCTCACTTTTTCCATCCTCATTGTAGCACAGCCTAATTTTCTACCTTGGTGAGTTATGTTAACTGTATTCCTTCCTTTCCTTCCTTCCTTCCTTCTTCCTTCCTTCCTATGAAAATGTATAGTCTTCCCTTCTTACCATTACAGACTACTCAGGGAACCTATTAGAATGGACCAGAAAACATAAACATTGTCCAAAAAAAATTAATAAAATATGAAGAAATTCATAATAACAGAGGCAGGTGCACCAGATGAAGCAGAAGCAACTGATCAAAACTTACCTAGTGGATTTAAAAGAGCAGGGGAAACTACTAAAACAGTGAAAATCATAAAACAGGGCTCCAACCAAGCCACTCTTTGCATAGATTCACAGTTTGGGCCTTTCTCTCATCTCCTAAGCGGGACATAGGAAAGGACCTCTTCACCAGATCTTAGAGCATGGGTGGTTGGCCTGGGAGAGGAGGGAGCTGAATTTGTCCATTTTAGCCTCCTGCAGAGGTTTGCCACAGAAATCCAGTGGGAACGCACTGACTGCATTGCTACTGTTACTGTTACTAAGTGTGACTGTGTTCGTGTTACTGTTTTGCTACCTCCATAAATTTCAATGGCATGACAGTGATGACGGTGCAACATGAGAGAGGTGACGGATGATACATACATCCTGTTTTAGAACATGGCAGGGCTGGTATGTAGACCCTGTGACAGATACACAAAAACCCCAGGTGATTCAAACTGTGTTTTCTATGGGAATACAATAGAAGGCAATGTATTTTAAGGGAAGGCATTGACCTATCAAGCTGGTTTCTCTTGTACAGCATAACTAACCACTAAAGCAACAGGATGTAGCAGCTTCAGAAACATTCGGAAACAAGTGGCAGTGCTTGCTTCCAGGGCAGAACACGTCAGCAGGATGCAGAGAAGGGAACCGCTCATCTCTGTTGTGCAAGCAGGTGGTTCAGCTCACACAAGAAAACTAGTGAAGGTGCAACAGTTGTGCAGGATCCTGCCCCATCATCACTTTACCAGGCCAATAGAAGATCGCAAAGTCTTCCTGTTTCCCTAACATCATCAGGCAAGATGGTAAACACAGCAGCAAGAGCACTGGTGGAGGCAAGCGTGGCTCATGTCCAGATGAAGGAGTCAGCATTTTGTTATGGTCATTAGGTGGAAAGTAGTCACCTACAAAATTAGGCTCTTTTAGGAACAGAAACTGTTTCAGGTTGTGCCTGGGAACCTCCTGAGCCAAATAAATAACAGTGTATTGTAGATTCCCTGACCCCTATTAAAAAAAAAATACAAAATCCAGCTGTTGTCCAGAAAATACTGAAGCAGTGTTTCTTTGTGATGGTCACATTTGCAAGCCATCAGTTCATGATGGAGTCATCAAGTGGGGTATGAACATGCACAACCTGATGCATCAAGTGATAACACACCATGTCTAAGCGATCTTTGGTCCATTGTAAAACTTTGCCCACCCAATGGATCATCTGTAGTGTTAGCCTAACCTAAGTCCCAATCCCATTGCTTTTGAGGAATCTACCTTGAGTAGCACAAATGCTGGATGCAACCCTATGTTCAGTGACCTGTCCAGCAGTTCAGCAAATGTTCAGCAGTTCATTTGAGCTGCTGGAAAGTTTCCCATCAGTTGGACAGGAGCAGGATTGCGCTCATTCGCATCACATGTCTCTTTGTCAGTCTTCCACAATTGGTGCTATCCAGACGTTTAGGGTGACATCCTCATTGACCACCCTAGTTGTGGCTGAAGAGGGTAAAGCCCAGAACACCTGGAGGGCAACAGCCTGGGGAAAGCTGGTCTTGGTATACAGTAAGAAGTCACAGAAGTAAGAAAGAGGGAAAGAAACCATGGGTGTGAACCAAGAATCTCAAACCAATAATGGATCTAAGTATGGCTGGGTAGCCAGCCAAGATATGGTATTTGTGCAGAAGATTCCCCATTCTACATATCCAAAACTATATCTAGGAAATTCAGTGGGGCATGGAAGAGCACCACAGTGCAGATACACATATGCACTGGGTATATGTGCATTGTTTACACAAAAGCCGTCCAGAGACGAGCCATAATGGGCGGGATAGAAATACCCTAATAAATAAAATAAATACATAATAAAGACTCCTGCTGGTTCTACAGACTTATCTTTTTACCGCAGAAGCTCTATATCTCAATGGTACAGCATGTGCTATATATGCAAAAGGCTGAGTTTCAAACCTTGGCATGGTAGGCATGTCATGAGTGGAGCCTGCTGGAGCCAGGGGTCAGACTAGATGGCCCAGATGGCCCTTCTCACTTGCCCTGTTTCTGCGTGTCTATGTTTGAGAATGACTGGAAAAGACTCGCAATGTGAAACTCTGAAGAGCTGCTGTCCATCAGCATAGAACAGTTTTCCCAAGACTCCAGATTACCATCAATGTAGTCCACTACAAGTGGACTACAATTTCCATCACTCCCAGTCCATCTGGCCATTGTGCATGTTGGCTAGGGATGCTGCTGTCCAATACTTCTGGGAAGCAGGTTCATGCAGAGAACGTTAATGGACTAAGGATGAAGCAATTGTATGAATTACATGGAACAAAGCATTGGACCTGGTGGCCTTACTGGCCCCTTCCATTTCTAGAATTCTCTAGTACTATAATTCTGTGGTATAAGGCAGCCTCCTGTTCCTGGTACAGCAGTGCAGCTAAGAAATTTTAGATCCTAGGCCTAATTGAAGCCTTTGAATTGTGGTGCTGGAGGAGACTCCTGTGAGTCCCTTGGACTGCAAGACAATCAAACTGGTCAGTCCTAGAGGAGATCAGCCCTGACTGCTCTTTAGAAGGCCAGATACTGAAGATGAAACTCAAATACTTTGGCCACCTAATGAGAAGGAAGGACTCCCTGGAGAAGAGCCTAATGCTGGGAACAATAGATGGCAAAAGAAGAAGGGGACGGCAGAGGGTGAGGTGGCTAGATGGAGTCTCTGAAGCAGTTGGTGTGAGCTTGAGTGGACTCCAGGGGATGGTGGAGGACAGGAAGGCCTGGAGGAATGTTGTCCATGGCGTCGCGATGGGTCGGACACGACTTTGCGACTAACAACAACAACAACAACAAAGCCCTAATGGTCTTATGAGGGTTCCTTTTAGATGGCCCTAGGGTATGGAATGGGCTTCCACAGGAAGTGGGTGAAGCCCCCATCAGTGAAAGTGTTCAAGGATAGGTTGGACATACATATGGTAGGCATGTCACGAGCAGAGCCAGCTGGAGTTGGGGATCAGACTAGACGGCCCAGGAGCCCCCTCTGACGCACTCTGTTTCTATGTGCAGTGCACAACTAACAATGTTATGTCAGAACAGCAACACTGAAACTCACTGATCATCTGTAAATTGCATTGCCTATTTTCTGTTTACTACATCATAGGATAAACCCACCACAATAGGGAGGTGTCAGGGTTACCAAACATTTGTAAGAGAGCATCAAGGTGACTGAGATATGTAGTATTCAATGGCCTTGAAGAAAGAGAGAGTGAAAGAGAGAGAAAAAGAGAAAAAAGAGAGAAAGGAAAAAATAATTTTAGAGATAGTCAGTACGTCTTCTAACCTAGGCCTGGATTGAAGATAGCTCCCTTTCAAACCTAGCAGGAGGAACAATTAATAAAGGAACCCATTAAGGTCTGATTGTTGCAGCTAGAAAGGAAGGTTGAATTTCAGTGCTTTGAAGTAACTGAGAATGATTCAGGCCTCATTACAGAGATATAATCTACATTCATACATTTATGTTAGTGATTCAGATCTATTGGGACAGATTGAATTCCGTTAAATAGTGCATCTTTCCTCTGCAATTTTTCTCAGGCTTTTCCAGGCTAACATGAGAGCTAACAATGCAGAGAAGTAGGGGACTTAGGGACTCAACTGTGCTGTAAAAGAAAGGCTATACAGAAAGGAGGAAAAAGGAGCAAGATACAATCTAAAGAGCTGCGTCAGCTTTTCATTGGGCCTCTGTTTAGTAAATGCCCATCCTGTCATCACACAGTATAGAGAAAAAAGGAACCTATGAGTGTTTCTTCACCAAATATTGCACCTGCTGTGACTGGATTTGATGCAACAGTTTCTAAAGTTATTTTAAGTAAAGCATTTCTTTCATACAATCAAAGCAAAACTGTAAATTGATTCTGCCTAGATCCATTTAGGAAGAAAAAAATCAATAGTGTTTAATTTTTTTAAAAAAATGGAATTGTAAATATCATAATTAGACATTATATATGTTGCCAACAGATAACCTGAGAGTATTTTGCATATCAAGAGGTTGTAAGCCTATGTATGCCTACTAAGTCTCATTGAATTCCATGGCACTTCCAAAAAACATTCATGGATAGGACTGCTAAATGAAATGCAGTGGTGATTAATAAATTAGTATTACTAATAAACAAAATGCATTTTCATCTCAACTGCATCATAGATTTTGTTTAAATAAAACACACTAATCAGTTTTATACTATCTGCACAAACATTGAACTCAGACATAATCATAACCCACACTCAAGGGTCAAGGGTGGGTGGTCACTGAGTTATGGGTTGTTGTTGAAACATGTGTTATTGTGTTATCTGGCTCAGTCAAGTTAACAAATCATGATCAACAGGCTGTAGTTCACAATACAATAACAAACCAAGAGTTCTTTTCCTGGTTAACAATCCATGTCTTATCAGAGCAGCTGCATTCAGACAACATAATAACCCATGTTTCAACAATAACCCAAACTCAACCCATATTCAGCCCTTGACTGGGTTCAGGCAACATTCAGGCAAGGGTTGAGTAGGGGTTGAGTGTTGGGTTTTGTTTGCAGAATAGTTTGTTGATAGAACACAATCTCATTAACAAACCATGGTTTGTTAACCAGAAACAGCCCGTAAAGAGAACTATTGATTGCTTTCAGGTTGTGAACCTTTCAATAACAATCCATGGTTCAGTAACAGCCCACACTTAATCTTAGTCAACCCTTGAGTGTAAGTTAGCATGTTGTCTGAAAACAGCCCCTGATACCAAACACAGTTGTCATGCTGTTTGAATCCAGTTAACATCACTAATCATTCTACATGTCCAAACTCACATCTAGGTGCATGGATGAGCATATGCAGAAGTTTGATTCTACTGGTTGCCTTTGTTTTTGCTAGATTTAAGGTAAAAGCATCTTTATAAATGGGGTCATTCTATTCCCTGGACTGAAATATTGGTGGAAATATTTAATAGGAAGCATATCAAGAAATGTAAGTTCCACTGGGGATAAAGCAATGATTTACATCATTGAATAAAAAAGGTGAGAGAAGACATGCCATAATTTCTGATGCCTTTATGCAGTTGCATGATTTTCATGCAAGCCATCCAGAGAACCTTGGTTATTGGGAAGTACATTATATCAATAAATAATTATAAAAATTACAAACATATAAATATTCCCCAAAGTACCTCTGACAAATGTTTCACAATTGTTATTATTTTCCGTAAACCAAACATGCCCTGTCAAATGCAAGCTCACCACTTTCAAAAGGATTTATCACAGGCTTCCACTCTGAAGAGCACATATTTCAGAGTAGCACAACCCATGTAATAGAAGACATGGGTTCCAGAGCTGGCCTTCTCTTTCTTTCCTTTTGAAGGCTGTTGCAATGTTTCCACTAGAATCAAGCGCCATACATTTCAGAAATGAGTCTTTGTTCACTCAGTACCTATCATAATTGCAGAAAATCATTTCTAATTTTCTACTGCAGCATTACCAATATACTCTAAAACATAAGCTAATGAATTAATCCAATCTGAGAACTATTTGTTCTGAACGTATGTTCTGCTAGTCAAGGAAAGATTGATTCCAAATGCACACGATATAATGGCCTGGCTGTTTTTCTATTGCATTCCACCGAGTAGCATTTTCTTTAGATCACACTTTCTTCCAAGCAAATCCTTTGTTTACAGATGAGAGAATTGGATTCTTCTTTCCTTCTTCTTTTGGGAGGGCTGTTATTTCCTGTTGTAGCATTTCTGTAGACCGTGAAATCATTGGTCCTCATCTTGCAATAGCTGACTGGTGAACGTGCACATAGCTTTTACGTTCTGGTGCTGCAACTTGTAACCTACTCTATCAGTTAAATGCAAATAGAGTGTAATTGGGAAGTCCTCTTCCTTGGGGATTGGCAGGGAGTCCAGAGAGACAATTTTTCATCTCCTTTTAGCATAGAGGTAGGTATTCAAATCTAGCACATCCCACCCTAGGAGCCCAATTAAGTGTTGGCAACAACAGGGATCATCACAGGAAAAGACTAGTATATCTGTCATAATAGCTCTTGCGGAACATGACAAATTCATGGGGAAGGGTGGATAATAACAGCACCTTCTGCGGAAAATAAATCACCACCCGCCCTTTCAAAACAATAGATGACTTCGAAAAAAATCAAATGGAAAATGTGCCTCTTTCTGGTAAAGGAAATTGCATTAATAAAAAATAAATAAAAAAGAAACAGACAGAGTTTATGGCCAAACCTTTGCAATGCCAATAAAAGCCCCCACCCCCCTTTCCCCTGTTATTTTCTTTTGAAGTCGAAAGCGTGATTCGGTAAGTTGAGTCGTGTTAGCAATTAGAAATTGGCCATTTTAGGGCCTAATTTCATGGAGAGCTGGGAGTGAGAAATCTTGGGATGCCAAAAAGAAGAATATGCTTTAAAAGTGTGATTCCCACCCTTTTATTTCAGCCAGAAAATACAAATGTATTATAAACCAAATGGGAGAGGGGAAAAGAGAGGGGGGGGAGACCTCCAGGGAAGTTAGCAGGAGAGGAAGCAAAGGGAACGCTTGATGCGGGTGTATGGATCGATTGGTAGACAGAAGACGGACAGATGCTGAGCGACTTATAAACTGCTTTTCAGGATGTGTACTGCCTGCACTGTATTCCTCTTTCCAAATCTTACCCACCCACCTCCTTTCTTCAAGGGGAGGAGAGAAAGGGAGAGAGACTCAGCAAAGCAGCAAGTACCAGGTGGCTCTCAACTGCTCGCTGCCAAAAACATAAAATAAAAATCCTTCTCTAGAAAACAAGTTTTTTTAAAATAAGGAGGGAGGAGGGGGCTCCCTAGAGGGGATTGGCTGAGCCTGGAAGACAAGGAAATTAGTAAAGAATGAGTCTCCAAGCCATGCTGGTGGCCAGAAGAACTGCTTCAGGGGCAATTAGCTGAAGACTGCGTGTTGTTGCTGCTGCTGCTGCAGGAGGGGAAGCAGAAAAAAAAAAAAAAGGCAGAACTTGGTGGAGTCTCTTTCTCTGTGTCTTTCTTCCTCCCAGCAGGCACTCGCTGCAAAGGGGTTTCAAATGTCCCAGCACCGCTGCTTGACCCCCTGCAAATAAAACTTGACCACCAGAGGCACGTCTCACCTCTCCGCGTCGTAATCGCGAGCATTTAGGATACAGCTTCCAACCTGTTGGCAACCCAAGGACAGGGGAGGAAAGGACTTGTCTGATTTCCCCCCTCCTTATTTCCATATATAAATATATATAAATATATATATATAAATATATATGGAGGATTCCAGGGAGGGAAGAAGAGAAACCAACTCTGCCTGCTGTCACTGAGACGAACTGCGTTGCCGGCCTTTGGCGAGAACAAGGTGCAGGACTTCGAAGGGCTGGGCGTGCGTGCGGGACGGCACCCTCCAGTCTTCTCCGTTTGCTGCCGCGTTTGATTCGGATTTGAAGAAAAGCAAAGCAAGCCCTCCCTGCTCACCCTTTCCCCTGCTACAAGCGTTGCTGCTCATTCGCCTGTCACCTCTCCCTCTCGCTTTCTTTTTCTTCTTTTCCTTCTTTTTTTCCTCCTCCGCCTCCTTCTATTTCAGACTTTGCCTGCCTTTCTAAGAAAATGGTGCAGACAAGAGTGAGGAAGAGAGCGAAATAACCTCCCACGGCCACCCCACTGGGAGACGGTGTCCTGGGGTTAAAAACCAAGCAGAGCGAGAGAGACCGAGAAAGCGCGCAAGGAGAATTCGCCATCCAAGCGGCGGGCTCCGCTCGCCAGGGGAAAAGGCGAGCCGGCGAGCCTTTCTTGCAGGATCCGCAGGATTACTCCGAGGGGAGCAAAGCGGAGGGAAGCCGAGGAAGGGGGAGGAGGAGGAGGAGAAGGAAGAAGCCGAGGGAGAGGTGGGGGGAGGCAAGCGAGTCCTGGACGGCGTCGCCCCTGCGGCATGGAAGTCGCTGCCCTCCCGCCAGGCCAGATCGCAGCTCCGCGGGCCCTGAGCAGACCTCCGCACCGGCCGTCTCCGCGCCCCTCCCCGGTGGCCACCCGTCCAGTATGTTTCTTTTCATGAGGCATCATCTCCCAGCGCCCAGAGCTTCAGGACAATGTGCAAATGGAGACTGACACGGAGTGCCTCCGCCTGCGCCCACCTGCCCTCCTCCTCCTCCCCGCGCTCCTCCGCCTCCTCCTCGCCCTCCGGCCGGGGCCGCTGCCGCTGCCGCTGCCTGCCCCTGCTGCTCCTCTTCGTCATGTCGTCGCTGGCCGCCCCCCGCCAGGAGCACGGCCGGGACCTGCCGCTCCTGGAGGCCACCAACGCCTCCTCGGCCGCCGCCGCCGCCGCCGCCGCCTCCTCCTTTCCCGCCAGCGCGGGCAGACACGTGCGGAGCTACGATCACCTCCGCGGAGACGTGCGCTGGAGGAAGCTCTATTCCCACAACAAGTTCTTCCTCCAGATCGGCCAGGACGGCAGCGTCAAAGGCACCAAGAAGGATAACTGCCCGTACAGTAAGTACGCTGCGATCCCTCTGACCCCTCGCCCATCTCTCTGTTTTTCCTTCCAGTGCCGAGGCGGGGAGAAGACACTTGGGGGGGGGGTCGGGTCGGGGCGGCGGCGGCGGCGGCGGTCTCGGACTCTTCTCTCTCGCCCGAGGTCGGTGCAAAGGAGCTGGTCGTGATTTCTGCTTTGCTGAAGAAGGGAAGGAGAGAAGCACTTTGCACGCGTTCAGAGGCCCTCTCGCCAGTGGGACGTTCCAAGGGCTGGAACGTTGCCTTCCGGTGCGGCGGGCGTGGGGTAGGTTCTAGACCTTGCTAAAGGGAATTGTTCAAAAGGTGAGGCGGTTTGATTTGGTAAAGGTGTGTCTTCCTCTTTTGCATCGCCCTGACTTACCTCTGAATGCATCCCTCCCCCCCCCCTTCGCCGCCGCCACGCGCGCGCGCTCCTCGCCCGGGCACTTTCCCTGCTCTTTCGGAGCGGAAAGAGTCGCGCTGGAAGAGGAGGGCAGGCGGGGGGGGGGGCGCAATAACGGGAAGCGTGACTTTCCCCCGGGTTCGCAGCATCCATCCCACAAACGTGCCCAGGGCTTCCCGCAGCGGCACGTCTTGCCCAAACACGCCGTTCCTCCCACGGGGGGTGGGCTGGTGAGGGAGGGAGGGAGAGATCGCCGTAGCTGTTTGTCCGTCCGCTTCCTCTCGCACTTCTGCACAGCCTTGCATGGGAAAGTGGCGAGCGCCCGATCTCTCCAACTCGAGAGACGGAGGGACGGACAGCGCAGGTGGGGCTGTTCTGGCGATGTTCGGCCGGAAGACGATGCGTGCGCTAGAAATGTAGGGCGACCTCCTCAAGGGGAAGCGAGAAGCGCTGCAAATAAATCTTGCGGGTCTCGTGCTGTAGGCCCTGGGCATACCGGGTGCATACTTAAAAGCGCGCGAGCACGCACGCACACGTGCAAACGCACACCTTTCTGATTGCATTTCGCCATCAGTTTCCCGAGTTGGACAGCTCACACCTCTCTGGCGCACCTTGTTCTTAGGCGAGTTTTGAGTTTTGCACTATTCATAGTAGTGTGTGCGTTTGTGTGTGTGTGTGTGTGTGTGTAACTTCGTGGCATCCTGTCCTCTCTTTCTCCCCCTCACCCTGCTTAAGAATCTCAGATTGCATCTGTGAGAGAACCTTGAAAACATCTGGGGCTGTGCCGAGTCACCCAGACCTCACACACATCTCGCTGACTTTTTTGAAAGTCAAATATTCTCTCTCTCTCTCTCTCTCTCTCTCTCTCTCTCTCTCTCTCTCTCTCTCTCTCTCTCTCTCTCTATATATATATATATATATATATATATATAGTCACGTGTAGCTCTTTTCTCTGGCTGCACTGGAGAAATGTAACCTTCTAGTCATTTTTCTTGCCTGCACAGTCTCAGTAGAAACAACTGCGGTAAATCACGGCCTGTTTCATTATAATTTTAAGTGACTCCATCCTGCTGAAAATAAATAAATAAACAGCGTTCTGGCCGAGGAAGCCCCTGGTAGGCAAAAGTCTGAACATGCTGCTTTATTGCATCTCGATGGTGACTCGTTAGTGGGACTAGACTGCCTTTGAGGCTCGGTGTGTATTTGGTGACTCCGGAGCAAGCCTATGCTCGACTACTCAGAATTAAACCCCATTGTGTTCATGGAATTTACTGCCAGGTAACTGTTCATGGTCTCCTTGTGAGCTCCTCTGGCCCCAGTGCTTTCCTTAAGAATTGCAGGCTGGCTTAGTCGAATTTTCTCTGCTTTTCTTGTCATGGTTCCTGTGGGTGGTTGCTTGGGCATGTGAATATTGGTCCTGTTCAATCTGTCTGGTACTGGATGAGTCTCTCTTTGAAAAAATGAAAAGTACAATCCAGTCTTGAACCATAAATCACGTGAAATTTGACTCCACCTGATGGGCACCACCTGAGAAAATGCTCAAGCCTCTTCTCCACCTGCACTCGACAGGCAGCACTAATTTAAACCCTTTGAACATGTGCAGTTGGTGGGCAAGTGTGGACGATGCCCCGTCTCTTATTTGCTATTCACATTTAGTCTTACCTGCTATAAAGCTAGCCTCACCTGCCTATGGACTTGCCCTTGGTTAGGTAAAGCGGCTGTGCTTTTGACAGTGCGGCATTTCTGTGCTGTGACCCCACCTCGCAAGTTGCACTCGACTCTTTCCTCCCGCCGGGGCCTGTGCCATTGATCACAGGTGGCGGTTTGTGCAGTGAGGCATGTTCGCCTTGCGGACAAGCCAATAGATGTCCAGGGTGTTGTTTATTTCGTGGGTCATGAAAAGAGAGCACCGGAAAGCGATCATAGGTCAATATGTGTTCTTGGATTGGTGGATCAGGTGAAATCAGGTCAGCTCCGTAGTGTTGGTTTGAAAATGAGCTGCTGCAGGTGTCTCGGGTTTCGGGTAGGTGCTTTTTCTGGCCCTGTGTGGCAATATGGGAGTCGTAGTAGCACTGGGGATACGGTAAATACTTGTCTAGTGTGTTGCTGTGGATAAAGTCTGGGGCCTGTCCTTGTAGACCTGCTGGGCCAGCCTTGTCATTAGGTAATCACTCATCTTAGGGAAAATATTTGGGGTGAAGGGGGTAGCTGCGGGATGCTGAGAAAAAAGCTTTGGGTGCCATGAACTCTGCCTTTCAGCCCCCAAAGCTAGTGGGATGCCTTCAGTTGCATTGCCAGCACTGAAGAAAGATTCTACTACCAGTCTGCCTACCTCAAGCAGTTGATTTGGAGTGCCACGAAAAGGTACTACGTACCTTGACAGAGGTTGCAGGGCCGGGCCGGGCCGGGCTGGGGGGGCAGATTTCTTGCTCTGCCTCAGGCAGCAAAATGCCTTGGTTGTCTGAACAACCCTGCCATCTTGGGGGCTCTGTGCAAAGCAAGCAGGCTGGTATTGCAGAGGCACCGGCTCTCAGTACCCTGCAGAGATGGCTCTGGCTACACATCTCTTCTGACTGCTGTGCACCAGGAAAATACACTGCTGAAGGGTCCCCAACACCACAATATCTGTTTGTTCAGTCTGTGTTGTACAGAGAGTTTAAGGAGCATATACAGTTACTCCTGTGTTGGAGTGGCAGAAGTGGGCCCTTACTAAACATTTACTAAGAACCTGAGTGCACTGACCTTTTTTTTTAAAAAAAAAAAATCTGGTTGCTACCTTTATTCATTTGGTCACCTTCTCTTCTGGAGCTCAGCTAACTGCTGTCTTTGTGGGAAAATGTACCTGGGGGGGGGGGGTCCCCACCCTCCTGTGTGGGATTTTTATTATCTTTATCCTGGAGTTTTTGCCATCTGTCATCACCTTACTCTAAAATAAGTCAGCTGTGGTTATCCTGCCAAGATTCTTTTCTTCATCTCTTCTCCTACTTCAGTTTTTAAAAATTTATTACAGTTATTCATATGCTGCCGTACAAGTAACATTAAAATAATGTCATTGCAATAAACAATTTTCAGAGTGCAACAACCATCAGGGCAGCTGGTAGAAGATGGCCCTCAAGCAGGAGGAACAGAACTGGAAAAGGAACAGGTATCTGGTGTCCCCTTCATCCATCTGCCCCTCTCCCAGAAAGAATAAAACTAGAAGGGCAGGTTACCAAATTAAGTTGACTGACAGCGCTGTTCAAAACAGGTGCATTCACGTAAGAGGAGCCTATGGAGCACCATGTTGGACGAAACCAAAGGCCAGTCTAGCTCACCATTGCTACAGTGGCCAATACCACAGATACCGATGAGAAGCCCACAAGCAGTACAGGAGCACAGCACATCCTTCCAGCTCCTGTGCCCTAGGCATTGGTATTCAAATGCAAAGGCGCTCCGACACTGGAAGCAGTATGCCCTGCCACAAGCACTTCCTACCTGTTCAGGTTAATCTGTTCAGGTAGGTAGCCACCCCTACATCTTGGGCTGGCCGATTACTAGTTAGACTACAGGCTCTGCAGAGGTACTTCTCCTTGTTATCTATTCAGCTGTACTTGATAGCCACCGGTACTATTATTACATGAGTGTACTTCCCCCTACTCCTTGCACAATTCAATACACCTCTGTCACTTCCCCCACTTACCATTTTTGTAAGCCTAAATGCCCTAGATGTTGCCATCTCACAGGCAAGTTGCTTTTCCTCTTCCTGCATCATCTCCAACTCTATAATCTTCTGTTTAACTTGCGGTGAGCAGAATTTTACACAGCACTCAAGTGCACTATCAATTTATAGAAAGGTACTGTGATACTGTCAGAATTATTTCTATCCCTTTCCTAACCATTCTGAGATGGATTTTACTTTTTTTTTCCAAAGGAGATAAACACAGGTTGGCATTTTCATCCAGTAATCCATCGCAAACCTAAGACCTCTTTCCTGATCAGTTGGTGCCCACGGAGATCCCCTCCATATATATGTAAAATCCATATATATGTAATCTTTCTTATGAAGCTCAAACATATCTGAGGAGAGGGAGGCATCTGCCCCACCAGCCTGCAGTTCACTTGCTGAAATAAAGGTATGGGGCACTGACGATCTCTGTTCCATCTGATCCTCCTGGATTAGCTAGCTTTTTGCCCAGGTGCGCTTTGCCTCCTCCAGTGCCCCCACCTCTTTGAATAATTCAGCCTGAGGATGTTCACTGAAAGCAAATGTTGTCTTTTCCCCTGTCCATATGGCCCTGAAAAAAGTGTGCACTAGAATTGCTACTTGTTTTCATTGACCCGGCTCCCGTCCTTCTTCAACATCCATTTGATGCACAAACATTGGCACTATGATAGTGCAGCTGCTGCAGCTCCAGTCAGGCCACGATCCGATGGCAGATCCTGCTGCAGTTGGCTTCAAGGGGCAAGTCCATCAGATGGATGACCAGGGCTGGCCCTGGCATGGTGCAGGGCAGCTGGGCAGCAGGGAGTGGACGCTGTCACGAGTAGCACACACTCAGTTGTGGAGGAGCCATCTCAGCAGGAGGTGCCAGCGTGACTTGGTCTGGCAGTGTGGATTAGTTGACCCTCATCTAGTCTCTTTACTCGAGAGTAAGTCAGGGTATGATGCAAGGCCAACGAGAAGATCCTAGCTGCTTGTCGCATGACCATTTCTTTAAAACGGGTCTCCTCCTTTGCACGCGCAGCCCTGCCGGCCTGGGAATCCATGCAGTGCGAGCCTGCCAGGTACTACTTTTGCACACATAGTGAAGAAGAGTCTGGTTTTTTGAACAAGGTGTGGGCATTGTGCCGTGCCACTTGGGCAAAGTATTATTTTTTTCTATCTAGAGCTACAGTTAAACTGGACCTGCTTTCCTAAATGCACTTAGGATGAGAGGAACAGAACTGAAAACAATAAGCAGGATAGGAAACATAACCTGTACGCCATTGATTAAATCAACAAGATTTCCATAACAGGTTTACTCTATAAATATTGTATATTAAGCTCTAAATATAGGTTTACTTTGGCAAATGTTTTCAACTTCATTACCCAGAGCTATTGCCTCTGCCTTTTCTATACCGTTAGGATAATAGGAATGGGAGTGAATTATGGTGGTTCTGTCAAAAGTCTGCAGCAGCTTGCATAATTTATTATTGCTGGAGTATATCTGTCACTAGATATGCGTAGGATGGTTTGGGTTTTGTTTTGTTTTCTTTGCAGTTACTGCTTTGCCCTGAAATTTGACCACTCAGCACTTCTTCTTACCTCAGTGTTGCAGCTGCAAAGGTCCCCCTGAAAAAAGTTTGCTGTTGAGGTTCATTTCTAGGAGTGAATAAAACAGCTGTAAGTCTCTGGCCACTAACATGTGTGAAACAATTAGTCAAGTCTAAATATTCCAGCTTCAATCTAGAGGCTACCCAAGAAATGTTTGGGGACTGGATCCACCTTTTTAAAAATAGGATTTTTCAGAATAAAATGTGCTTATTTTAATTTTACGTTACCATTCTAGCTGCATAGTCTCCTCAGTCTTTCAGTTCACTGGGCTCTGCTCCTACATAAGTATGTAGAGGACTGAAGTTTTGCTATATTTGAAATTTTACGATAAAGGCTACCTGTGAAAAAAATGTGTCCATCTTCATTGTAACAACCTGAAGTATGTATCATTTGTACACTTTTGCTATCCAATAAGCATCTTGAGGACTAGAGCCTTTGCATAAGTCCCAGGAATTTCAGAGGGGCTATTCAGCAGATGGGCTTAAACACCCATTACACATAAATGTGTTTAACAGAATCCTGAAGCCATTTTTCCCACTGTAACTCCTCACATCCCATATGGTTTTCTCCTCCTGAGTTTAACATGTATCCAGAACTCTGGTGGGAAGAACTTCCTTGGGAAGGAATATTTGTAGAACAGCAACAGAAAGAAAAGGGGTTTAGCCCACACACCCTGTACCATATTACTCCCCTCTTGACTGCCCTTCCCTAGAAGAAGCATCTGCCAGGGTATTGTTAAACACATTTATGTGAACTGGGTGGCTAGACTCATCTGTTCCTTCAAGTTACCTCACCAGGTGAGTTGAGGTAAGGTGGGTAAAAGAGGCCTTTTCAGTGGTGGCACCACACTAGTGGAATAACCTTTCCAGAGAGGCTCACATGGTACCTACATTATGTTATTTTGATGCCAGGTAAAGACTATTTCCCAGGCATTCTCAGTGCATTTTTAGACTTTTGTACTTTAAATATGGTATTAACTTTAGTTTTATTTTGCTTTAAACTTAAGGTTTTCATACTATGTTTTTATATGTTATGTACTAAATAATGAATAAAATGCTATTTCTGCCTAGACATTGTTGGATGCTCTCATACCGACGGCCCTGACAAACAAGGCAAGGTAGCTGGCTACCAAAGACGGGGCACTTTCAGTGGTGGCACCCTGTTGTGGAATGTTTTCTTCAGAAAGGCTTCCTTTGCACTATGTGAAGATTTATTTATTTATTTATTTATTTTACTCTCTCAGGCATTTTAAGAACAGCTTTTAAATCCCTTTAGTACTGTATTCTGCTCCTGTTTTTAATCTAGTTTTATGATGTAAAGGATTTATGCTTTGCTGCTGGATTTTTCTTGGATTTAAGTTGCATTTTAAATTTCTTGTTTTAGTGTTCATATTGCATGTTTTTGATGAACACCATCCAGAGAACTTAAGTTATTGGACAGTTTAAAAGTACAGTGAATCCAGTGAAATGAAACAAACTTGCATAAACTTCAATCAGCACGGCCAGCGTTGGGGATTAAGGGACAGATTGCCCACTTCAGGTTATACAGAGTTTCGTAGGACTGGGTTATATAAAAATGTCAGTGTCTCTCGAGGGTCCCTAGTCCTTGTATTATATCTTTAGGAAGGGTTCTGTGAACAAGAACAGGTAACCAAAATAAAAGTTGGATACCAATCTTTTTAACTTGATTGTAGTTCTTGGATAGGAAATATAATCCTCCTGCTAAAATACTGATGTAAAGATCCATTATCCCAGTATCTTCATGCACTAGAGTTGTATTCTGTTCCCTGCTTACTGCCAGTTTTACACAACGCACTGCTCAGGAATACTTCATTTAGGGTGAGCTTGAACTAACACCTTCTATGGGATACCATGAAAATTCCAGCTGACTGCAACAGAATTGCCATTTAGCTCAGCATCTGGCCAATGCAGCACCAGATTACGAGACACTCGTTCCAATAAACCTTCCTAGATTATTTATATCTGCTGTTTGGATGTTGTTGCTGGTTGTTATTGTAAGCTCTCTGCTCAGCTTCAACATATTTGGGTTTGTGTTTAGTGTAATCCCATCAAAATCAATGGGACAATCTAGTCCTAAAATTAATTAATTTTCAGTGGGACTCTTTTAAGTGTGATTCAACACTTTAATTTTGAACTTTTAATTTCATTGGACTTGTTTCATTATAGCAAATAATAAGTTGCTTTTTATATTGATAAAGTTCTGAGAAAACTTAAATGTCCATTAATTTAATTGCATCTCGAGTAGAAATTCAGTTCTTCATTTTAAAAATCTTGCATACGGGTTTCTAACTGTTGTCTGAGTGTCCTGGTGAATATGTCAAATTTAGTAAAACATAGCTACATATTTTTCCATTAGATGGTTTAGCAAATGCATCTAATCTGTGATTAGAGATATTGTATAAAACCAGCATTTGGTTGTTTTTAATTTTTATTTTCTTAATTTACCATGATAATCAGATTTTAGCTGCTTTAAAGATTAATACAATCATTTTTTTGATTTTATAAAATGAGATTATGGCGCAATAAATACAGATTCAGAACCTCAAGTAGAATTAAGGCAGAAGAAGTAGGGCGTGTTGTTTCATACTGAATAGAAGCAATTCTGTAAGGTCACTTTGAATGTTTCTTCAAGGGATTTTTTAACATTAAACAATAATTGCTTTTCTTAAAGTAAGTCTTCCCATTATTAGTGCCTTTCACGTTTTAATAAACATCAATGCAACTTGTTGACAGATTTTAAAAATTACATGGGGAAATTATATAGTGCCTTCTAACAGATATTCCTGTTTCCTGGGTGGGAAAGTTGTATGCTTTTTTTTACACCAACTGCTTTCTCATTTAAAGTCTTGGTCATTCCTGGTGCTAGGTTACATAATTTATAACCAGTGACTTAAAACTGTGGGCATTTGGATTTATGAATGGGGAAGGCATTGTATTCTTTAGTGTCTACATGACACTCTCCTGTTACTTTTTTCTGTGTTCCCATTGGGTAGACCCTCCACACACATAACTGTAGCTATATCATAAATCTATTAAAATATACAGTTGTAAGGGGTCTTTGTCTTCATAAATCTGATTTATAGCCACCTGCTAGAGATGGCTATGAAAACATTTGGTAAGAAAGACCCCGACAGCCTAAGAGGAATATGGCGCAAAGGAGGTTGAGCGCCCCACACTAGTTCAACCAGCTGACTGTCTTTTCTAGGGAAAAGAACACACATTTTGATGGGAATTATGCCTCAGTAACAGATTCCAGCAGGCATGTTTGGCACAGAGAGTGAGACGCCTGCAATCCTTTGTACACTTATTAAGAAGTTAGTCTCACTAAACACAGCAGTCCCTGCATCTGAGAAATCATGGGCAGGATCAGGCGGCCTGTGCGGGAGAGGAAAGTACGCCATAGTTGCTACACATTTTTAATGGCTATCTGAGAGGAGCCAAGGAACCATTTCTTCATGGATGATGGGACAAGAAGCAAAAAAAAAAAAAAGTTAAGCCACAGCTCGGGAGCTAAATTTGACTCAAACACTGAGAAAAAATGAATTATGTTTAAGAGCCATTCCTTAGCAGACCAGGTCCATTTCACATAACACACTTTATAAGGCGTCCCGGGATCCTGTTTTACAGAGGACAGTCCTCCAGTTGAAGGTGTCCCCTGTTTAAAGGGCTATCCTAACTCCAGTATCAATACAAAGAACCACAAGAAAAATTGCACATCCAGGTTTAGCACCTGGGCAACAGGCAAAAAAGTCCTCAATTCACCTGTTAATAGTCTTGTGCATTACTGTATTTCTATTTAAATAGGAGCAATTATTTACATTTGCATTGGAACATGTAGATTTGTCTATGCAAATGTTATACAAACTGCTGTCCACTTTTGTTTTGGTTTTGGTGCTTCATTCCCTCCTTTCTGGTGATTCCTAAGCATTCACCTTGCACAACAACAGATTCAGGTTTATCACAACAGGCAGCTTTAGTTCATTCCAATTCCCTGCCAGAATTCTTTGTCAAATGTTTGCCACATTTACATTATCATTTTTTGGCATACATCTAAATGTGTATGCATAATAAACTTAGTTGTACGCCTAAAAGGAAAAATGTGTGAATTCAAGCTGCCAAGGAAAAAATGTGGTATCCCTTTCCCTGGACGTTTTGAAGAGAGTTTGGCCAAGGGGATGTTGGAGGTGTAGGAAGGATGCCAACATACAGAGCTAAAATACAGGGTCACGCTTCTCTCACCATGTACATATATATGCACGCTCTACAGTCTCTTTGTTGTCCATGCCCAGCATCTGAGCTGAAATTATTTACCATATTTTGCTCCCTCATTGATGGGCCATGAATTCTGGGGAGCTCCACCAGTAGCAGAGAAATGAGGAAAGTGCTGGTAGATTTCAGCCCTGAGCACACCCAGCCCAAAATTGGCAGAAGTTCCCTTTCTTGAACTTTTGCCGCACTGTTAATTCAGAAGTCCCTGCCTTGACTTCCAAGGTTCAAAGTAAGCATATCCTTCTCCGTCAAAGGTTTTTAATCCTATATCAGTCCGGTTAGCACTGCACATACTGGTTGCCATTATAAGCACACCTACTAGAAAGAAAACTACACTTTGAACTCAGGGCCACTTCTGAGTAAATTTACTAATGCTCAGGCGCTTTGCCAAACATCATATGTTTCTCACTTTGCAAAAAGGTGGCCATGATGGCGCACGCAGATCCTGGCATGTGTTATGTGCATTGAAAGTGTTACTCTTTGTAAGAGGAATTTTGCCAATATTAAGACTGTGTATCTCTCATGGCCTGGTGCTCCAGCCCAGTTCCTGTTGTTTCAGGCTGACTTTACTGGGCAAGGAGAGAGTGTTCTCTGAAGGTATTCAGTGTACTGGCTTACCCAGTCAAGAATCGGTGTGTCTCCCAGGGGGCTTTTTCATCATCTACAGCTTCTCACACCTGCCTAAATATGCATGGCCTGCCCATGCTTAGGAAGCCATGTGAAAGCGGTCAAGTCAGAGACAAGCCATGTTGCAGGGGTCCCACTCTGTGCATTTATTCCACGCGTGTTTGTTGTGGGCTGTTCCGCAGGAAAGTCCTGTAAAATTGCGGCCCCTTGAGCCCAGCCAGCCTACCTTGATTATCAACCCTGCCCTTCAGAGTTACCCCATATAATCATACCTTATCTCCTGGTTCCTCTCCCATGCCCACTTGCTGAGAATTTGGTTGTCTCTCAGCTTTTGCACACACTCCCCCTCCCCTCCCCTCCCCTCCCCTCCCCACTCTAATAAAAGAAAATGCCTTTCCTAAGGTTTAGTTACTGACATAAGAACTTTAAGCTGAAATAGGCAGGTATTTGGGTCCCACCTTTAGTTCCACCTGCCACTGGGATGTGGCACCCAACCACTTCTCCAAGGCTGAATTAGGTGCTTGGCCAGAAAGTGCTCCTCTACCCGCTGTCTTCCTTTGCACCTTTAAAGTCAGAGAGCTTTTCTTGCAAAGCATTCTGCATTGACACAAACACACAAACATCCAGAATAAATCTTTGAGCGTGCACAGAGCTGTTTGTTGAACCCAATCTAGGCTGAGCCTGCAGGAACTCTCCTTATGAGCATGCCTAGCCCTGGCCCTTTTCTGAAAACGAGCAGGCCTCCTTTCTGCATGGTGATCCTCTAATTGGATTCCCCTTTGATGATAATGATGTGCCCATGGGTCAAGAGCCACAGCCTCACCTGTGTCTGAGAAGGTCCCCTGCTCCAAGTCCCCTCCTGTACATCTTGGTTATTTCTAGAGACGGCCTGCCCACTTGGGAAGTCTGGTCTTGAGATAAGCACCTCTGTTTCTCTTATCTCAGAGTCTTGGGGTGGCCCACATTTCTAGACTCCCCTCCTGTGCCTCTCTCCCTTCTTCTGATTCTGATTCTTCTGGACACCAGCCAGGAGCGCTGGAGAATGTCCGCCCAAAGCAGCCATCTTTCTCTCTCCCAACACCCCTGCTGTAGAGGCTCAACAGCATTTTTCTTAAGCATAATCCCTGCAAACCACACACTGGGAGAATCACTGCTGTTGTGGCAACTTCCTTTTCCTTCCCTTCCTGCTCCTCAGCCAGACGACTTCACCTCTCTTCTTCTCCTAGCCTAGCATGCATCCCATAGGTGCCTTCTGTTGGGCCCTGAAGTTCTCTACCCGAAGCTACAACCGGCAACTTTCTACTTGGCAGCATCTCTGTGTGTGCTGTACTGTTTTCAAGTGCACGATAAGAAGCCACCTGGACAGAAGATACAGCAAACCAGCAAGTAGGATGTGGGCTCATCATATGGTCCTCTTCTCATTATTCACCTGTTCTGTACTTGATTTGCTGTGAGAGTTCCTTATGGTTCAAAAGCCTGTTGGCTCATCCTTGTTGCAGTACATTTCAGAGGCGGTTTTACCTAGGAGAAATAAATGAGGAACATTTAAAAATGAATGAGGAATAAAGAAATATTATAAGCGCATCAGCCTTTCACTCCATTGAGCAGGTAGGCAAGTGGAGCCGGAGGATACATGGCCCCCAGAGGTCTTGACGGCAGCACACCAGTGGTCCCTAAGTCCCTGAATTCCTCCCTTTCGATGCAGTCGCTGCTGAGGTGGCCAGCAGGTTGACTGGAACAGAGTTGGAATGGGGAGCAGGCAGATGAGTAGGGCCTCCCCTCGTGCCTTCCTGCCCATTCCAGTTGAACTGCAGCCCCAGGCCGAGTCCTGCTCCAGCCAACTCACCACACAGCTGCTGGGGAGACTCATCTCCTGTGCCTTGTCTCCGCTTCCTCACTCCTCCAGCTGCGCCCCTGATGGTTACAGGGCAGCTGAGCCGCTGAGAGGAATGAGGCACGGTGGGATCAAGGCCAGCTACTAGGGTGCGGGAGGGGTGAGTTTGTGTGCTTTGTGCTTTTCTCTTTCTGGGTGTGAGGAAGGTATTGTGCAAGAGACAGAGCAGTGTGTGTGTTTTAAGGAGAAGAGTAGGCTTGTGCATGGCTGAGAAATAGCAGAATGGAGGAACATGGTGTGTTTGTGTGTTTTTGGCATGTGGGAGGAAGAAAAGAAGGCAAGAGGGATGCCAACCCTGTGCACAGAAACCACCAATTTTCGCCACGACCAACACTGGCACAAAATTCCCCAACCCATCATCCATCAATCTATACAACCCACTGCCAGCCTACTAAATGGTCACACGACAAAAATGATCTTTGAAGACCTCACTTTTTGAATATTATGGGGTCAGGATGGCTTTTATTACAACATGAGGAAAGCTTATCTTTTTGAGAGTGTGTGTGTGTTTCACTTTTGTTTAGTTTGCTGTAAACTACACTAAGTCTTTGGAATAAATCAGCAAAAAATCTGAAGTTCAGGAGGTTGGCTGAAGTTCTAGGAATTCTGTATCTGCTGCTCCAGTGATTGGGTTGTTAAAGCTCGGTTAATTACATTTGTCCATATTTTTTACCCAAATGTGATCCAGGAGATAAGGGGACATGTAAAATGTGGCTTGGGTCACACATTCAAATAATGGTTTTATAGGCATTCTTTGTTTTTAAATTGGGTCGCTGGTGTTCTTTCTTTGAACACATTGTTCTCATTGGAACAGTAAATCACTGAGGGTATGGGGAATAGATTCCCATGTAAGGTGGATAACGGGGCTGTGTGTTTTTTACTGCTGCTGACATGTGCAATGCATTGTGTTATAGCCTGTTAAGAGACACATGATGTCAGTATGAAAACAAGGCCTTGTCTAATCATTCCATTAAAGCCATTCTCCTCCTTCATTCAAGTGAAAATCATCCACAGATTTAGGTATAGCTTTACACAAGTATTTTCTGGAAGAGCAGCTCTGAATGCCATAAAAGTTGTTGAATTAGGGTCACAAATGAAAGAAAATAGGCCACACTTCTAGATAGGTGCTTTGTTTTGTGTTTTCTTTACCTACCTCTCTTCAAAAGAACACAACCAAAGATAGCTATATCTTTTAAATAAAGGTATAGGTATTGACACCTTTCTTCCCACACACACAAGGAAATTCTTCTTGCTGATCTCTTCCTTCTGTATCTCTGAACTAGGTATTTCATTTCAGATCCTTGCGAGCTAGGAAGACAAAGGCCTGGAAATAGTGTTTGGGAAGAGTTTTTTATTTCCCCTTGCAAGGTCCACAAGCAACCACTTCATGTTTTTAATTTGGTACATAACTTCTAGGTTTGATAAGCAAGACTTTATTGCATGTAGCACAGTTTTCCCAATATTATTTCCTTTTCCTCCCCCTGAATCTCTTCCACCATTTCTACAAATTTTGCTTTCTGTTAATGTCAGATGCCCTGCTTCCCTCTGGCACTGACACTTATATGAATGTGGTGCATGTAAATGGCACTGAAGCTAGTTGGTTCTAATGCATACCTGCTGTGGATCCCACAGAGCTGTGGATCCAGGCCAAGGCTGAATGCTTTCAACAACTGATTTGCAGGCGCATCACAGTGGTGGAAAACAGCAGCTTCATGCCCAGTCAGTCGAAAACCTCAGGTCATTGGTCTTCTGTCCTTTCTCCTTCCATTCCTGGCCTCTCAAATCCATTAACTTTCAGTCTGTACTGTTGATTCCCCCTTTATTACCCCACTTTATGAGATCATGCAGTTCTTCTTACATAACTTGGCTCTTTTCTATGCATGTTTGCTTAAGACTAGATAGCACTACGGTCTGTTTCTGATTTTTCTGAGTATAGTATGTATTAAGTAAGATTGCACACATAGCAACATGTTTCTTGCTCACTACTCATGTGTGACCCCGACTGCAACTGGTAAACCTTGTTCTCCAGAATGATCTGATCCAACAGCTTCTTAGATGTGGGCACTTATTTATAGTTACATTCTCTAGTTCAGCTTATCTCAGTCTGGTTCCCTTCAGATGTTTTGAACAACAGTTCCTGACACCCCTAACCACTGGCCATGCTAGTTGTTGCCAATTCAACCATTAGAACCCAAGAAAAGTCCATCATTGATATTGCCTTATGAGGCTTAAGTGATGGCCAGAGGCATTTCCACATTTTCCTTCAGTTGTCCTAATGATAACTGCTGGAAAAATGTTGTGTGCACCTTCTGATTCTTCTAGATATTTAGTTCACCTGCAATTCTGGATATGTTGTTGATCTAGTTGAAAGCAACCTCTGAGAACATCTAGCCCAACCTTTCTCCTAATTACAACAGCACTACTGAGACCTGGTCATCCACATTCAGATGAAAACACCTTTAATATAAATGTGGATCCCACCACCTTCCAAGACCCTCAGAATATTGGAAAATATCTTGTTTAGTTCCTTTTTGTTTTAGGAAGGAGGAATTCTGCTGAAATGCTGGGATCCTGGGTGTATCTGGTTTTCAATGAAAATGCCCCTGTTTACTTTCCACTTTTCTAATTTTAGTTCTTTTTTGGAGTTAGTCAAAAACACTCTTTTTGAGGTTTCTTGGCATTTACCTTTGGTTGATGGAATAGTAATTATTGAGTCCTTTTAAGGAATTACATACTTGAGCTGTTTAAACATTCATTCCTTCTTTCCAAAGAATTTTCTGTAGGGCACGCATGCGTAACCCATGCACTGCCACTTACATGTGCCCTAGGTAAGTTCCCTGAGAGCAAGTTTCTGGAAAAGCATGGTGGGTGGGAGTGACCCTCCCCACATTATAACTGCACTCCTACCAGCTCCCCAATGAGTCATTACCTGCACTAACCTAAAGAAAAGGAAGTGATGCTCGTAATTCACCAGCCAGGTAATTCACCCTATGCCAGCTCTTGCCGTGCCCACTGCCTCAGCCACCCAGCCAGCATCATATGTGTCCCCCAGGGGCATGAAACCTGCCATCTCTGATGTAGTGATCTTGCACAAATCATCATTTCTCCTAACTCTGGTTCCAAGGACTTTTGGTACAAGCCATAGCAGTTTAAATCATACAAGTCTGTTGACATTTCTGGTGTAGATAAAGACTTTGGCCACCTGGTCTAGCATCTTGTTTCCCACAGTAGCCAACCAGATGCCTCTGGGGAAGCCCACAAGCAGGCCATGAAGGCAGTGGTCCTCTCTTGCTGCTGTTAATTAGAAGTTAGAGGCATGCTTCAACTCATCCTGGAGGCAACGAAACTCTGAAAGGAACACCAAATCCCTTAAAAATAGCACTGGGCAATTCATATAATGCTAAGCCATTCAGTGTGGCCTACATAAGTTCATGAGATTTGCTGATCTTCTTCAGCTGAACATAAGAAAGGTGATCTGAAGATAGAGGACCTTTGAACTGGTCCCTTTGTTACCTGCTGAACTTTGAACATGTGGCAGCTTCCCCCTCTGCCAAGGTAGGAAGTCTATTTGGATGGCCTGCCTATAGAGGCTAATGGATTTGGGTAGTTTTCAGAGGGCTCTAAGGGATTTTCCAGCTGATATGGCTGGCTCTCCTATCAGGCCCAATGGAATGCAGAATTGATCTGGCCAATGGATGTGATTGTGATGATCATTAGGGTTCTTTCCAAAGCTGACAGCAGTGTTTTAAAATGGGAGATGGCTTTGAAGGCATATGAAGAAGAACTCCTACTAGATGCAGTCAAACAAAGGTGTGCGCTTTATGTTCACAGATATTCAGGGACAGTGAAGAAACAATATCATGCTGCTTCTACTGAATTCTCTGTTTGCTGCGCAACAGAGCTTTTGCAGGGCCACCTAGGACTTGTTACACAGTAGCTCATAGAATTCTGTGGATCCATCTGAAGCCCTGTGCAAGACATTTGCTGTGCACTTCTGCCATAAAATCTCTCGGATCTCCTGGGGCTTAGAGTCCTTTGTTGCAGCAGGTGAATCCAGTGAGATATGCAGAGCACAGCTTGGTCCAATTTTCTTGGACAAGTTTCAGTAGTACAACTCAAAGACATTGAAGGTGCTTGGACAATTTCATGCAACCAGCTCTGTATTGGATCCTTTATCCTATTGGCTTATAAAACCTGGCAGGAAGGGAATAGCTCATGGGGCCTCATTGTGAGACGGGATGGTTCTAGACCACCCAAAGGAGGCAGTGGTGAGTCCTCCTGAAGAACATTCCCTGGACCAGGGCATCTTAATAACTGCAGGTCACGTGTTCCATTCCTGGGCAAATTCCTGGAGGGAATGACTGCCAGCTAGCTCCAGATGACCTTGAATGAGACCAGTTATCTGGATCCATTGCAGTCAGGCTTCAAGCCATGTTATCATGGAAACAGCCATAGTAACTCTCTATGACAACCATTTTTGGAAGAAAGACAGCAGGATTTGTGCTTGATTATGCTCTTTTAATACCATTGACTATAGTACGCTTCTGAAATGGTTTCCAAGCTGAGAGAAGGAGCTACTGCATTGCAGTGGTTTCATTCCTACTTGGATGGTTGGCTCCAAGAATATTCTGGGGATTATTGCTCAGTCCCATGAATTCTCTAGTATGGGATTTGGGGGGCGTTGGCATAACACATTAACAAACTTATGGCTCTTTAACACAATGTAAACAATCTGTCCCTGTTAAGTGTATACACACACATGTGTAGAAGTACACAAAGCCCTAGAAAAATTACTTATTTATTTATCATGCTTTTATAGTGCCCAATAACTCAAGTTCTCTGGCCAGCATAAAATGCATTAAAAACATAAAATACAAGAAATAACACAATGGGTAAGCAAGGAGTAATAACCACAAGATAAAATCAGCAAGGAAGGGTAAAAACACTCCAGCATGCAAAACCAATAGCAATAAAAATGCAGTCATCTAAGAACTCTAAAAACAGTTCTTAAAACACTTAGATATTTGTTTTATTTTTAAAGTAATGTTTAAGCTTTCTGAGGTAGGTATTCCACAGATATGGTGCAAGTACTAAGAAGGCTCTGTTGCTCGTAGTCATTTCTCTCATGTAATTTGGTAGGAGCATTTGGAGGAAGGCTTTGCATGAGCCAAAAATCTGATAAGTGTGCCTGTATGATGTGGTTTTTCCTCCTAAATGTCTATTCATCACATGAGCATATTCTATTTTTAGGTGTGTGCTTAAACCAAATATTAGAAAAAGTGATGTGTGGAATGGGCCGTAATTCATAGGCATTTGCACTGGAGAAACCCAAATGCATTGCTTTCCTCTAGTCAAAATGTCTCCATTTGTCTGACAACATCAAGTATATACATGCTCCAAGGATGGTGGTGTCCAGTTGGCCATTTTACTGGATTTTCAAACAGTCAGGCTTTATAACATGTTTTTAGTGAAGCAAACTAATTAAATGTTATGATAGGTCAACAAGTTATATTTTTGCTTGAACTACCCTGCAATTAAACTCAGACATTTCAAACATTAAGATGAAATTCTCCATTAAACCATGTTTAGTTAATACATCAATATTATATACAATATTTTGAAAGCAATATTCAGAACTGTGTATCACATATAAAATTGGCAAGCTGAAACCTACAGCTTATCCTGCCATACATGGAAGCCTGTGAGATGCCAACATAACAATGTTTGACATAGCCCTGTCCAGTTCTGGCACTAAGTAATAATGTTTCAGCATAGTGGGGGCTGGGATTTATTTGAAAACTGGGCATAATTCAGCCCCTGTTACAACTTTTTGTAGGATGCCTGTTAGGGGAAGGTGCACTGCCAGAGAGTTGGCCTCCAGTGCAACTTGGACCAATAAAACTACAAGAGAAATGCTATTTAAAATATAGGGAATACCTTTAATTTACATTACATCTGATTAAAACTGTATACAGTTTTTAAGGTTACAATGCATGGTTCAATATTCCATCTTTTAATTAAACAACAGAGGGTTTTTAAAAAGAAAAAGAAAAAAAGAAAGCACTTCTGTTCTTAATTTACTGTGTTATGATGTTGTTTTAAACTTTTAAATTGCAAGTTGCCTTAGGGCGTCTTTCAGCTGAAAAGAAATTTAGAAATAATTTCATAAATAAATAACATAATGGAGAGCTAGTTCACTTTGTTTCTTTCACTTGATTTTGTGTTTCACTTGATTTTGAAATGCTTGATGCCTCTCAGGAACATGTGTATTATCTGCACTGAAAAAAATATTACTTTAGATGAGGTTGTGTGACAGTTCTGTGAAACTGTTTTACTTGTAGCAAGTTCATCTCTGCAGCATCAGTTGGTGAGGACCCTGAGTGAGCAATCACAGAGATAACACAACAGACTTAGCAGCAGTATATTGGAGTTAATCAAGTCACTTCACACTTGTTATCTAGAAAAGGGCTATGTGGGAGAGGGAAGAATCTACTAATAGATCTCTAGATTATTTGCAGTAGAGTGGCAAATAATGATTTCATTTAGCAATAGCAGCAGCAGACTAACTCCCCCTCAAACAGGCTATGGCTGGTTGTTTGCTTATTAAATTGACTTGTTCGGAGAGAGAAAAGCTGGACTCTGCAGTTCAGACATCATGCTAAACGAACTATAGATGGAGCGGCCCAGACTTGTTTAACCAGTTGGAGTTACAGAAGGAATCCAATGGGAATTGGGTGGTATGCACCAGCATACAGCTCAGCCCCAATAAACTAGGCTTCTCTGGAACATTGGCTGCTTATGATGTCCACAACAGCCCGATATCTTGCCAACTGCATGTTCCATTGTCTAGGCAAACAGACGTTCTTACCCAGATGGGTGTTGAGAGAATGTGGTGGTACTTGCAAGGCATGGTTGATGGGATGATGGAAGAAATGTTTTGCATTACCTCTTCTGCATGCATTCATTTGCTCCTGCAAACAGCCCCCATACTAGCCTTAATGTGGAGTCTGGCTGACAAAAGACCCCAATCGAATGGTCTAAGGGACCATTGCAACAGGGAAGACGTGAGTCAGGGAAATGTTTCCTCCACCTGATCCTTTATTCTCTGTTGCATGTATATATAATAGGATAGGGAAAACAACAACAACACCTAGATGTGTGTTCTATGGACAATTCTACTTTTACCATAAGGCCTGCAAGAAAAACTGCTATGTGTGGATTGAACAATCCAAGAGGACAAAAGTGCCGGAATAGCTTTCTGATTCAGACTTTCTTCCTTGTTTCTCCTTTCTTCCAATGGGCCCTTCAAATCGCAGGACTATGGCACACTGTTCACCATGTCCAAAGAAATTAAGCCACTGTCTTTTTAATTTACCTTTTTCACAGAAGAGTTTTTTGTGGTTACACTTAAAAAATGTATGGTATGCAAGAAAAGGAATGGATTAATAATGTCTTCCTGGTCAGTTACCTTCCCTTGGGCAACTGTCATATTCTGTTATACTTTCCAGAGAGAATATTGCTTTCCAGAGAAAATATTGCAAAGTCATGCTGTGTCGCCAGGAAAAAATACAATTCCCATATCAGTTCTGCCCAGTGCCTTTTTGGTGGCCACTTGGAAGCCTCTCCCTAGGCACGTTTGCATGGATTTAGCCACATGCGTATGTACACAGACACAAAGTGTTGGGCCAGACTTCCTGTTAACTGCAGTGAAGAGAGGAAGAGTGGGTTGTGGTACTGTCCATGCAGGTCACGCAGCCCCTTCCCATCTTAGGAGTGGATTCTCTCCCCTCACAAACATGTCCAGCCTGCACATGATTGTGTTTTATGTTGGGTGCTAAAATTAACAACACAATGTTGATTGCAGGTCATTGTTAAGTGAGAACAGTCCTTGGCAGCCTTAGCTAGAGCTAGCAATGGTGCTGATATAATCTTTTCCTACAGTTTCAGTGGAAGGGGATAGTCATGCCCAAGGTGGTTGTCAGGGGAGGGGGGGAGATTAGAACACAGTTATGCATTAATTTACAAGCAGCAACCACGTGGAGTGAGTTTGTCTGAAGCTTGGTTTGTTACTGCATTTGTACTTCCTTACCACCTCAATTAGCCACCTGTCATTTTGACCCCTAAATCGCTTTTTTATTTCGAATTTCCATAGCCAATAATCCACAGTTTTAATAAATGTTATAAATACACTGTAACCTGGGAATAAGCCCAGTTCCCTGTTTAGTTCCGGGATGACATTCATAGGACCATGTTGTTAGTGACAGAAACTCACCTGTGTTGCCTTTAACCTGAAAGGGGGAGGCATCTTGCTGTTTTCCATAATGGTCTTTCCAGTGTCATAAAATCAGTGATCCCCTGAGAAGCTCACACTTAATGATGTTAAACATGTTTTGTGGACTCTGCTATTTGACACAATTCAGTTTCTCGCAGTTTGTATCCTTGAAAATTATTATGCTAGCTTCTGGAACACCAACATAGTGGCATGCAGAGAGCAGGCTGAGGATGATGTGGTTGTAGTCCAACTTATTTGCAGGGTTCCTGGTTAGGGGAGACTTGTTTATGGCTTAGATCCTGACTTAGAGGGCAATCCTACATGTAAATAACAGCAGCCTCTGCACGTCCCTGTAAATCCTTTTCCCATAATGTCTTTTTCTCTTTTATCAAGAATTTCTTCACAGCCGCAACTTCAAAATTGGATTCATTTTTGTATCTCATTTTCTTATTGTTCCTGAGAAAACAAGGAATGCAAGGACATGAGTTAAAAATGTGTTCTGTCCATGACGGGGAATGTGGTATTGAAAACCTCATTACCCTTCTTGCCAGAAATCACTCAACAGTCTGTATTTCTGCCCTGATGGTATTTAAAATGATTATTTTAGTGCTTACCATAGGAGATTAGTTCAGGAGCTTGCAACCAATTTTGGATCTGGTACCCATCTTAGTGCATTCTTTTGCACAACTTCATCATGTCCTTTGTTCTGTTCCTCCTCTTCTCTTCTGGCTCCCCATCACTTTAGATGAGGGCTAGGCACCATTGATCCCTAGACACCTTTCTTCACACCCACCAAGATGCCTTCCCCCTCCCTCATTTCTTAGCCACAGGTGGGGTTGCTTTCTGAAATTGAAAAATTTCTGCTGACCCTAAAAACCTCAGGTTCAAAGGAGTTGCTTAGTGTGCTAGGGATGCTGGAAAAATCTGTAAGAGATTCAAGTGGGTTTGGATTGCTATAAATCTGGCTTTGGATTCCACATCTTATGGACCAGCTTGTAAGTCTGGGGGCATGTGTGCACATTCACATCACACTAATTTACACTTGCACTTATGCTAATTAAAAGCAATATGCATTAGCACAACCATGAATCAGCACTCACGTTAGCAAAAGTGGAAAGGAATCCTCATACAACCTTAAAACAAAATCTGATTCCATCAAAGAGCAGATGACAGAATGAAAAGACACCTGGAAATCCATGAAGCACAAGCAAAACAGATTTAACATTTCCAGACCTTTCTAGTTGAGCCTCAAACCCAACCCCTTGTGTTCAATTTATCTGTACTTTACCATGCTTCCCATGGCAGCCATTTCATGGTGGTGCCTAGAACAGGTTCTGAAATTTCCAGATGTCCGCATGAACAAAAAAATGGTCTATCTCCATTCTAGATCCATCATCCAACATGTCTACCTTACCACATATTACATCACATTTTTAGTCCTGTCCTTTCTCCAAGGAGCTCATAATTCTTCTTCTGCCTATGTTCTCCTCATGGTCTATTATCGTCCTCACCATGTGAGGTAAATTACAAGAGACCGTAACTCAACTTCTTGGCTGAGTAGGGGCTTGAATCTTCCTCTTCCCAAGTCTAGTGTGATGCTATAAATGTCTCATCTCATTGACATACGCTGCTAACAGGGATAAACAGATCTGGTTTGGCATTGTTGTTGTTGTTGTTAATGCTGCAATTTGTTTTTACACACAGATATTTCAAGAATGCAAAAAGAGTTTTCAGCAAGGGAAAAAGGAGTCCCAAAGATCTCTGAGAGTGAAGGGTGGAGATGTAATCTCTATTGGATAATTACCTTAAGGAACACAACAAAACGTAGTAGAGAAGTTTCGCTCACCACTGAGGCCCCTCTTGTAGGGTTATATAAGGTTCATTAATAAATCTAAGTTGGAGATCAAATAAAAGTTGAATCATTGGCCTAGAATAGTGCTGAAAAGCAAAGAATGTCATTTGTTTCAGAAATGAACCTCGTAAAATTTCTTGAAGATCTTTTGTATGCTGAGCAAACATATGCCAGGACTGGGAATGCATAACCTGTACTCACACAAATCAGGAGTAATAAAGGAGAAACTAATTTAAGAAAACTTGACACTGAAATAAACTGCAGAATATGAGAAAAAGAAACAAAATGGTCAATATATGGTTCTCTTGTTATTGCTTGTTAGTCATTCCATAGGCTGGTTCACAGGTGTGTTCTGAACTAGAAAATTAACCCAGAATAGGATTTCCAAGTAAGCAATTGATCCATTTTGGACAAGGTCACCTGAAAATATTCTGTTCTGCTATCATACTTTGGCTGTTGGCTGTGGCTTCAGACCTTGTTTTGTTTTGTTTTGTTTTTACCTAGCAGAATCATCCAATAATAGGAGAAGCAGCCCTCTAAGGCTCTGTGATGCTTCACTGGCACCCCTAACAATATTGCTGCATCAAACAACAGTTTAGCTTGACTGTGTAGTCAAGTAGTCAAGACAGCCTAGATTTTGGAAATCCATACCCAGTTTATTGTTCTTCGTGTTATTTATTTATTTTCTTACTTTTATGGAGAGGGGGACTTCCAAAAAGATTTCAGGGTACAGTAATTGATTTCTGCTCTAGGTCAAGTTTATCATCCAATACATCTATACTTTATATTTATTACATTCCATGATATGATCTGCAAATAATGCAATATATAACACAGTAAAAACAAGTGAAATATTAAAAATTGAGAGGCATACTTTTTAGCCAGCTAAAAAGAGATATGCTTAAAAATGAATCTTTGTTTTAAAATACATGTGCAAATAAAAAGATTTTCTCTTGCCATTAAAAAGGGAACAGTATTCGTATTAATTGTATCCCCTTTGAAAAGGCTATTTCAAAATGAGGGTGCCACAACAGAGAAGGCCCTGTCTGTTGTAGATGTTAAATATACTCCCCTTATGAAAGGAGTCCAGAGGAAGGTCTCTTCTGATTATCCATTTGCTTGGTTGATGTGGGAGGAACTATAATATTGTTTTACCCGGTCATACCTTAAGGAATAACAGCTCAGAGGTCAGTGTTGTCTGGTCAACTTCAGGGCATTTTGAATGTAGTTGCAGAGTGTTTTCTTCCTCTCCTAGGAGGAAGGGGAGGCATGATTGATAAATATAACCAAAGGACAACTCTGAAGATGCAGACAGGTAAAATTCCACATTGAGTTGCACACATTCAGCACAGCCTACAGTCGGAGTATCGGATAACCATTTTTGCTGCCTTCCCATGAGTGCAAACTGTCCTGCCTTTGGGCAAGCGACAACAATGCAGAATAAACCCTGGGTAGTAAGTTTATGAATGGGTTTGTGGAGTCTTCCAGTACATTCTCCAAGCCTGTTATGAAAGATCCTTATGCAAAACATACATGTGCAGCTTTTCCAACCCTGGAGATGCTGGGATATTCTATGCCCATTTGCGTCATCATAAAAACCTAATGCTATCATAGGACACTGTCAGGAAAAGTTTAAACAATAAAAAGGGGAGTGATGTATTAAAGTTGCAGCACATTCTTGTGACTTTGTGCAGTCACTTCTCTGTCACCTTGCTTGAATCTCCACTACTGCAGTTTTTGGGGGGAAACACGAAATCCACTTCAGCTAGCAAAAACTCTTAGTGGCTTCACGCCTCAGACCACACACCAAACAGCCCAGAAAGCAGCATCCAGATTTTGGGCTGGGCTTCCCTCTTGCTGCCACATAGACACTTGCAAATGGAGCCCACAGCTGATTCTGCTTATGGGACAGGAAGTGTTTTGCAATGGTAAAGGGTTCTCGACGGGAGAATGCAGAGAGAGGGCTTCTGCAGAAAGAATAATATTTTGCAAATGAAAGGATCCCTTTCCTTAGTTCTGTGCATGTGTTCTGACACTGAGCACACCACAGGGAGGAGAGTCCAAGTGTTTGAACAAAGAACTAGGAATGTATCATCAAACTGCAGGTTAAGGTGTCTGCCCATCTTTCCCTTTAGTGCATCATCTGGTTGCCGCAAGCATTTCACATACAGCCTGGTCATTTAGGACGTTAGGGACGTGAGAGGAGCCATCCTGGATCAGACTGAAGGCCAATCTGGCTTTCTCACAGTGGCCAGTTGGAAGCCCACAAGAAGTTCAGTGCTGCACTCCCACTCACATGGGATGGTGTAAACTGGTGTCCTGCAGCAGCAGGGGGTTGGATCCGATGGCCTTCATGGCCCCTTCCAACTCTACTATTCTATGATTCTACATTGCCCACAAAGGGTACTGAGAGACACACTGCCTCCAAGCCTGGAGGTGTAGCCATCATGCCTAATAGCCATGGGGCGCCTTCTCCTCACCAAGGTAACTAGCGGAGCTGCATGCTTTCCCTTTGCTCTCCCTTCTAGGCTGAGGTAAGCAGCAACAAGGAGGTTATGCATGATGTTACATGGATGCTTACAAGAGAAGAAAAACCAACAGATGCCAAAGGAGAGTGGCCTACACTCAGAACATAATTTGGAGCCACCATTGAGATGCAGGAACAAGAAAGGCAGAAGCTGGCAAAATTGGGCAGCTGCCATCTTGGTTCCTCAAGATTTTCCTTGCTTTCACCCACATTCTCCTATCCTGAAGAAATCTTACTCCATCTCTAACGGGTAAGAAGCTTATGGCTCTCCAGCTTTTGCTTAACTGGAGCTCCAGTCTTCCCTCATAGGTTGGGGCTGATGGGAGTTGGAATCCAACAACATTGGTAGGACCACAGGTTCGTCACCCCTGATATATAGAGATCAGTGTGATCTACCACAACCAGACACGCTTTCCTTCCCGACAGGCCAGTCCTACTGCTGCCTGAAGGAAGTTTTGCAATTCTGTTCTGTTGTTTTCAGCAACAGACTATCCAGGAACTGAACTGGCCAAAGCAAAATGCTAAACAGCTGCAGGTTTTCTGGTGCAGAGATGGGTGGGAACTGAAACTTGGGTTGAACTAACAGCAGCATTGCCCAAATAATCTGGGGTTACACAGAGGTGTCACTAAACAGGTGCGGACTCCATTTCCCACTCCAGTTCTTCATGGCTGGATTCAGTGCTCGTCAATTGTTTATTTTATGCTTTTAACATAAAGAGTGAGTCACGAAAGGATCCCATATAGAACCCATATGTGATAGGCAATATCATTTCTGCTTTAAAGGAAAGTGGGATTTTCTTTTGCAAATATTGTTTTGTACAGCTCCAGTTACGCAACAACATTAATCAGATGTGCTTAAGGGCCTTTGGCTGTTTATCGCACTTGCTATTAGCTACAATCTGCAGAGTATTAAGGGATGTGGTGGGGTGATCAATCTAATAAACTAAATGTGGCTGGATGCATGAATAAACTTTTTAGTGGGGTTTCTTTTTGTTTTTTGTTATGGAGCTTAAGAAGACAATTTGTTATATCCTGTTAAGTTACTTCTAATGCTATAATTGGCCTAGTGCCGCTCTATGATGCCATTTTGTGCTACTTCTAGCATCCAGTTCATACCACTGACAACATGCAGGACTTTTAAACTGCAGCTGCTCCAGTTCAGCAAGGGCAAGCTGCTTATGGAAGCAAAGGCTTGGGTGCCTGGAGCCCTTTCTGAATTGCCCTGGACATGCACAGAAGTGCAAAGGGTAGCAAAAGCTGCGGAGCCCTGTGCATAGTCCTGTGGCTTACCAGATCTTGTGGGACTCCTAGAGTGCCCATCAGCCATGGTTATTGGCCATGTTGGCTGAGGCTGTTGAGAACCAGAGTCATCTGGTGAGCAAGTGGCTCTCCACCCTTGCTTTAGAAGTCTTATCTGCAGTACCCTCTGCCAGATTCTGCTTGAACAATAGGCCTTCTAAGACCATAGACCTGTAAGCTTCCTCAGATTCACTGGTAGGTTCCAGTTCATGCACATCTGGATAGTTCATGTTAATCTCTGGAACAATTCTCTTGAAGTCAACAGAATCAGTCCTTAATAAAAATAAATCCACTTTGTATAATTGAACCTTGGTCCTCCTGTTTGCAAAACTGTCCTGGTATGAAGTCTATTAGAAAGAACAGCCTGAAACGAGGGGTTGAAAAATTGCTGCCCATGGAACACTGAGCTAAAAGCTTTCTCTGTTGAGATAAGCCTGGCCCACCCTTTTGACACACGGTTTTCCTCTGCCCTGGTAAGCTTGCATCGTGTTTGACATGAGGTGATAGCAAATATTCCACAGACTTACAGGATGTCTAAAACTAATCCCAAATTTCAGTCAGATGAAGGCTTTTCCTACTCCAACAAATACTCTGTTAATGACTTTGCTTCCCTATATCAGTATTTTTGCAGGGTAGGGCAAGGGGGGGAGGTATTCACATTCCCTCTACAAATAGTAGATTTGTTTTCTAGTGTGTGTTGAGAAGGGGCCCTGGTACTCACAAATCGTATGTCAGAAACCACTAAAAGTGTCAGAATCCCACAGCAGGCCTTCGGTGGCTTGTTAATATCTTCTCCATCAAGGAAACAGCCTAATTCACTTAAATATAATGAAAGCCATGCCCGCCATGGTGAAGACGCTAAAAAGTGTCAACCTCTTCAAGTCCTGCCTTCTTTCTTCACCTCCTCTTTTTCTGGCTTCAGCCATTAAATATGAACTATGATGTTTTTATGCCTGTGATCTCTCAAATGTCACACATGCAAGAAAAAATGGAATATCTACTTATTGCAGAGGGGAGAAAATATAGAAAAGGATGTGGGAAGTTTCTAGCCAGTTAACTCCACTGCTCCCCTCTCTCCCCTCCCCTCCCCTCTAAATTATTGTCTGCTCAGTGTAAAAAGGATAAACCTGAATGTGAAATGGAAAGACCAGATGTATACCTAACCTTTTGCCCTCATTATTCGACTCAACTTCCATTAAGTCAACTGAAAATTGTTCCAAATAACAACTTAAAATAACTAGCAACAACAACAAAAATGAAGTGACAAAATGATATAATTAGCATGTCAGGAGGCTTAGACCAATGTATAAAATGAAGATGTCTTCCAATAATAGCTTCTACAACTGTATTTTACAGATTGAGATGATCCAAGTCATTTTGGTAGCAAACTCTGCAATCCTGCATATTTCAACTGAGATGACTTAGTCCAGTGAGACTTTCTATCAAGAAAAGTGGCTATAGGATTGCAGCCTAGAGCAGAACTAGGGCTGAAACAGAGTTCTCTAGAGTCAGTCCCTCTAGCATTCGGAGGCCTCCTCTCATGCTTGGCCCGATCTTTGAAAGCAAGCCAAGCCAAAAGGAAGTCTGCAAGCACTCACAGAATCAAGAGTACACGATAGGCAACCTTCTAAAATGTCATGTGCAGCAGGGAGAAAGGCTACTTCATGTGACACAGAAAGGAACATTATGTGTGCAATTCTCACAGGGCTCTCTTTTGAACCCTGGCGTGCTCGTCAGGACCTTGGACTCACCACCACAACAAAGTGGACTGGACTCCGGGGAGCTGAGCCCAGATCCCCATCCTCAAAACACATTCCTTACCTATTCCTAAACAGAATACCCAGATGGTAATCCCCCACAATAGTACTAACTATTAACTCAGTAAATGCATTGTAACATGCTTGCAAGCTTTCAGTGGCAGGAGCAAAGCCTATTGAAGGTGGTCCCCACTGTATTTCCTCTCAAAATGCTTCTTTAAGACATCAGAGCACCAACTGGAATTGGTTGGCATAACTTCATGGCTTCAGTTTCTTCTTGCCCTATCCACTGTGCCCCTCTTTTCCCCTCCTAAGGCCTGAGAAGAGCAGCCAGCCTGCTTCTTTCCACACTGCCTCTGAGCAGGCACGGCAGGAGGTCAGGCTTCAGAGTACCAGCATTGCGAGGATGCAGGATCTCAGAGCTGGGACTCCAAAGAATCCTGTGGCCCCCCAGGCAATATAAGGAGGCCACAGGATTGTGCCCGTAATATATTAGCATCCCTTTTACAGTAATGTAAAAATTATAAATATTTTCATACATTAAACTACAAGAACAATAAAAATGGTAGTAACAGATTCTGCTTACAGGTCAGGAGAATGTGTAAAACTTGCTGTCATTTCCACCTCTGCAACCAATTTCAGGAGAGTATTCCAAAGAGGAGGTACCACCACCAAGCAGGCTCAGTCATGTAATACCATCCAGTGACAGTCCATTGGCTACAGAAAGCCTCCTCCAAAAATCTTAAGGGTTGGCTGGGTTTATAGAAATCAAGCCCATGTATCCTGATCTCCAGTCATTTCAGGCTTTGTATATCATGTTGATAGCTTGGTGGTTAATAGACAGACAGTGCAGTTTTTAAAAAATAATACTGAGCTGAGTAATTGACTTGTTGCACTTTAACTGAATGTCCTCAAAAAAGAGGGAGAGGAGAGGAGAGGAGAGGAGAGGGTGGTGAAGGTGCTCTGCTTAACTGTTTAATTACAAAGCAGTCCCGCATTAGCATCCTAACAAAACAGTATCGAGAAGGAGTGGTCCTCTAATGCCATGGTGAAGGCAACATTGCAAGGGAGATAAATGGGCACAGAAAGGGTTCGACTTCCCTATCTTGCACTCATGCCTTTCTCCCACAAATGCTCGCTCCACCACTTCATTCTTGTAGTATATGCAGTTTGAGGCATCTGTGTTTGCCAAGGTTACACATCACCCCATTTCTTTGCAGACATGACTGATGAACTGGTCCCTTGTCGCTGTAACGTGGCAAACTGCCCAGAAAGCTTTGGCTTGTGGGTGTTACAGAAATGAAATCCATAATGAGGAAGGGGATCATAATAATAATGTGAGCACACACTCATTTAACATGTTTAAATGAAGTGAATGGAATTCCTACAGCAGATCCTGCAGTCGCATTGAGATTGGGTTGTGTGTGAAGGGGTCATGCAGTTTGTCAGTTTGCTGTGGTGATTATTCTGGGACTCAAAATAACTGAGTTCTAGTCCCTACTCAGCCATGAAGCTCACTGGGCAACTATATCACTGATTCTCAGCCTAGCCTACCTCACAGGCTTGTTGTGAAGATAAAATGAAGAGGAGGAGGACTACATAAGCCACTTTGGATCCCTTGCAAGCAAAAGGGTAGGATATAAATTCAGTGTAATAGTAATAAAATAATCACCCTCAGTATAGAGGAGGAGGAGAAGCACAAGCTCTGAAGGCCCTGAAAGCTGCCAGAAATGATGCGGGGATTGGGTGCATTTACACATCATACTAACCCATCCTGACAGTAGGTCACACTGGATTGGGGGCTGCACGAACAACCCACAGTGCAGCTGACGGATGATCAGGTTAGTGTTGCACAATCCACTTGACATTTGACTCTCTTCAACCTCTCATGCTCAGCCCTGGCACGTGAGCCGATTTGGGAGGAAGCCTGTGAGCTCTCAGGGCACTCTGGTGCCACAACTGGCAACCTTCTCCCACAGCACATGCAGCACAAACAGAGGCCGCAAGTCTCTCACGCAGAAGAGGGACAATGCTGTGCCATGTTTGTGGGGTTTGAATTCCTGTCAAGGACCCATGGGAACGCTCGGCACACTTGGCACCAGCTCGGGCTCACGGCCAAGAGAAAGTAGGCTCCAGTCTGGGGAGCCAGGCCAAGGGAAGCTGACGGCACATCACCTGCCAAATCAATTCCTCTCACATCCCAAACTGTGATCCCACATCCTCTTCATTTTTTTCACACGGAGGAGAGAGGGAAATAGAGGAGCTCAGATAGTTCCCCTCTGCCCATGAAGAGTGTCTTCTTCATCTCAGCATCCTTTACTAATCTTTGTAATATGGCGATAAAGAGACCTGTTTGCGGTTCAGGACTGATGCAAAATCAGCTTTCTTCAATCTGGTGCCTTCCCAATGTGTTGGATTGCAACTGCTGGCATTCCAAGCCCAAATGACCAATGGCCAAGCTGGCCGGGAAAGGCGGGCGTTTCAGGGCCTTGAGACCAATGCATGACATGCGCTTGGGCAAACAGCCGTCCCGATGGCCACCCAGTGTGCTCAGGACAGAGCGGGGACTGGAATGGAGGCCTCCCCAGTTCCCCCTGCACTACTGTGTTACAGCAGCTCACACTGACACCCTTCTGCACGGTGCGGGTGTTGACAGCAAGCCCTGAACTTAAAAGCATTGTATAAAGACTTCTCTCATCAGTCCGTCAAATTGTTATTCTCAAACTCTGTTTTCAGTTTTGAATAGCTAATCAGTTTGATCTGTTTCAAATGCAATACCTCACTGCTTCCCTAGTTATTTAAGAATTACCCCGTTCCATGGATGGCCTATATTGTAAGCAAGTATTTTGGCTCATTAGTCACAACTTATCAGGCATTCCTTGAGGATTACTGGTTCTAATTCCATGGCGAATGATCCCAAGTTCCATGGTGCTCTGCACAGCTCTTTATTGTGGAAAATATTCTCTTGAGGTGAGTGGAACTGTCAATTACTATTTCTTTCCATTGTTCAGTTTTTCAAATTAAAATTCAGTTTCTCTTGAACACCAAGACTTAAAAAAAGGTTTCAAGAAAATCCATCTACATTTTCCTAATACAAACATTTCTGTACATTTCTGTACATTTTTGTTTAATGTACACACCTTTTCAAGCTTCCTAATATACCGCATTTTACACATCATATGCACTTTCCCTAATATATGTATTTTACCCATCTTTTGATTGGAAAGATGCACTGCAAAATTTGGAAAAGTGCATATTTTCAAAGCATAATTGGATTTTGTCATGTTTATTGGTTTTAAAGGGTGAACTGAGATTAAAAGGGTTGGGGAAAGGGGCAAATTTGATGGGTCTATTGCTTTCCTAAAAAATACTTTTTAAAGGTACCCAAGTCTGTTGCTTACCATCACAAGCTCTTTCTATATTTAAGGAAGTGTAGAACATACCTGACTGGCCAGCATTAAGCCCAGGCTGGCTGGTCACATCTCAATCATTGTTCAAGTAAATCAGAGAATCAGAATGGCCAGAGACTGAGCAATCCCCTGCCAAATGCTCTCAGCCCAGCCTCCCAGATAGGAGCTGGAAGTTCAATCCAAGAAGCAGCTGTCATTGATACCTGGTCATCAGGTGTATAAAAGGGGACTCTGCCATGCACTTAGGACTGATTGCTATTTCACTGTGATCGAACATTATTCTCAAGAATAAAACACCATTTTGTACCTCTCACTCTTGTCATACTTAATGGGGCTGAGCGTACCAGGTCCGGACCCTGTGAGCCCTTACAAAGTAAGAACAATTTGAAAAAGCTACATTAGGCCAGATCAAAGGTCCGTCTACTTCAATATCCTGCTTTCTACGATGACCAACCATTTTTGGGAAGCCAGCAAGGAGGGCTAGAAGATGGCAGTCCTGTCCCATAATTACTTTCACACATAATCACGTTCTCTCTGAACTGGGCAGCAACACACAGTAGCCATCTGCCTCTGATACGCTGCCTAATTCCTTTTTGAAGCCACCTGATGTGGTGCGGCAAACTCCAAAAGGAAGCAGGAGGGTGCATAGATTGTACAATTTCAAGAACACAAATAATGTACTAGTGTTCATTTCTGAATCAAACATTTGGAAAGAATTAATTCATGAATGCTTAGACTACAAAATGGCTCCAAAATAAAGGGTTTGGGGGATTTTTCCATGTGTACAGGGCATTCCTTAGCTTTGTAGTTGACATCCTATTTGGTTATGGACACTGAACTCCAATTCCTTAGGCTGTTACACTGACAACATAGATGTTGTAGTACTTTGATTATTCTTTTTGGCATTTCCTGTTTTCCCCAGTAATGGATAAAAACAGGTATAAAAGAACCCCAGGGGTAGAAAGCAAAAACTGGGTTATGTGGCATACTCAGGTTAAAATAATCTTAAATATGACTTGAGCTTTGAACTGAGAGGGTGGGCTTGGCCCTATATTTCAATGTTCCAAGCCAAAATCTCTGTCTTTTTTTATTCTTCCTTTGTACTTTGAACTTGGCAAATGAAAGGAACTAAAGTGCTCATGCTGAGAGTTTAGCATCTACCCAGCATATTTCATAAAGCTTCAAGATAATGTACTTTGGCCCAATGAGAAAGAGAGGAAGGGAAGTGTTCCAAAGTCGCAAGAGTAGCAGAATGGAGTTACCAGCAATACATGTACTAAATGTTGTAATGGGGCAACATGGGAGGAAAGAAGGAAGGAAGAGGAGGGATACACATTATTTCCGATGATCTGCTAAAGGAACATTCTGTGCTTTGGAGCAGTCTGTCATTCAACAGTTTTGCGTCTGACACTGGCTTAAAATATGCAGAACTGGCCAACATCTGGCATCTCTAGGCCAACTCTGGCGTTAGGTAATGTCCTTCTTTGCCCTGCCCCACACGCACCTATTTGGTCTGCTATTGTATTTATGGGGAGGGACCCAGCTCAGGAAAAGAAGGGCATTCCTGTTGGATGAGGCTAAAGGCTAGGCCAGCATTCATATCTAAGGGAACCCCTAAAACAGACACCTAGTTTAATAGGCTTCTCTGCTCCATATTTCCCAGCAACTGGTGTTCATAGGCACCACAAATGCCTCCGTAGCAGAGGTAACCTTTAGTGATCACGACTAGTAGCCACTGAAAGTGTTGTCTCCTTGCTGGAAACTTTATTTGATGAGGAAGCGTACTGAATAGTACGCAGTTGGTGGTTGTCCCAACCCAGAAGCAATGAGGCAGTCTTTTGAGTTGCTGGCTAGCAACCAGTGAGCTGGTTCTTGGAGCAAAGAAGAATTCAGAGATGCTAGTTCCAGAATGCTTTTTACATTTTAGTGAATGCATTTTATGATACTTTTTCCACATTGCTAATGTGAATTAAATTCATATGTACAGTAGGCATGGATAATGTATAGGATTGTCTAAAACATCATGGCTGAGAGAGTCATGGGAGAAAAGTGCAGACTTATCTGGATGGAATTATATTCCCTTTGAGAGATCAGGTTTGTAGTGTGAGGGATACTTGAGCCATCGCTGGCACTGGAGTCCAAAGTGACCACATTGGCTTGGAGTGCCTTTTACCTGTTTTAATGGGTTGACAAGCTAGGATAGCTTAGCCATCGTGATTCAGGCACCAGGGACCTCAAGATCTGGCTACTGCAATGTGCTGTAGGTGGGACTGCCCTTCAGGTTGCTCAGGAAACTACAGCTTTCACAGCATGCTGTTCTCTGGAGTGGTCAGCATACAACTACTCTGTTGAAGGAACTGTTCACTAATAGGCCAGGTTTAAGGTTCTAAACAACTAGAACCAAAACACTTGAAGGAGTATTTTCTGCCTTACCAACCACTGACATCTTTGGAGAACATTCGCCTGGTGTTCCATACAGACCCATGACCCAGCTGGAATCCACCAGGAAAAGAGCCTTGGGTATGGCAGCTTCACTCTAGAGGTCAAGCAGGTTCTGGCATGGTGTTCTTTGCAGCACCAGCTTTGTTCTGGGAAACCATCTTTGCTGACAGCCATATTTTTAATGTTATCTTGCTTTTAACACATAGTTTTTACTTTTTATCAGTTTTATCTTTGTTTGTTCACCATTTGTTCTATTTTTCACCAAAACGTGTGTCAATATGGAATAGAATATCAATGCTGTAAATAAATGCGTAAATAGATAAATAATGAGTATTCAGAGCTAAAGAGAGTGCTTTCTGCCCTTATCGGTAGCTATGATAGCACCTTTGCCTGGAAAATGGATTGGAGTTAATCTACAGAATGAAATTCTGGGTGTAGGTCCACCTAGAAGCGCCAACATTTTGTTCTTGAAGTCCCTAACCCCGAATATGTTGCCCAGTAATAATTGTTCATAATTTCCAAAGCAGGCTAAAGGCACAAGTGAGCCTTCCCAATCTGCGTTGTCCAGGTGTGTTAGGCTGCCCCTCCTACCATTCCCTGTCAGCATGTCCACCACATCTGCAGGGTACCAGTGGTGGGAAAGTTGGTTTCGATGGCTTTGTTGAGATCTGATCTCTTAATTTTCTGACTTTTTGGAGAACTAAAATGTTAGTTCATAGACAAAAAATGTGTAAAGGACCCTGTTTTAATGTGAGTGTGGACTTTTGCCTTAGTTAATCTAGTAGACATTGGACATATTGCCAACAACTCCAGGACTCTCTGTGCCTCCAAATCCATGGAATAGACATCATTTTTATATTTGAAATTTTATATTTAAAAAGGCATGCGATTCTTTCTCATAAAGCAGTATTACAGCTATCATTTTTCGTTCACGCACCTCCATTGCAAATGCATGCACAAAATCCAGTCTTAAGGGGTTTGCCCAGAGAGAAAGTGTAGTGTTCCTTCCATCTCCCCACTCACCACAAACATAGAATAATATCTGAATGAAGTTTTAAATTCTGCATTTAAGAATCTTGGACATCCCCACTGGGGACAACCCCTCCCTTTTTCTGTTTAATTTGCCTCATAAAATCCATCATAACATGTTGGAGAATCATAGAGCAGTAGAGTTGGAAGGGGCCAGAAGGTCATTGGGTCCAACTGTTGTAGGAGACAGTTGCACTATCCTATTCTGATGCTGTCCAGACACTTCCTGAATGTCTCCAGTGAGGAAGAGCCCACAGTTTTCCCAGGTAATTGCTTCCATTGTCATACTGCTTCAACAGTGAGGAAATTCTTCCTAGTATCTTATCTAAATCTGGTTTCTTTTAACTTGTTTGTTGTTCCATGTCCTACACTCTGGGATGAACAAGAAGAGATCTTGTCCTTCCTTTTCATGACACCTTTTCAGGTACTTGCAGAGTACTATCATATCACCCTTCAGTCTTCTCTTCTTGAGGCTCAGTCTTTCCTCACAGGGCTTTGCCTCCAGTCCCTGAATCATCTTTGTTGCCCTCCTCTGAACACTTTCTAACTTATCTGCGCATTTCTACAACTTAGGTGCCCAGAACTGGGCACAGTACTCCAGAAGAGGTCTGACTAGGGCTGAGTATGGGGGAACGAGTACTTCATGTGTTTTGGAAGTGATAACTTCTTCTAATGCTGCCCAAAATAGAATTTGCCCTTTTTGCAGCTTCATCACAGTGTTGGCTCATATTAGCTTTTGCCCTGCAACAACCCCAAGATCCTTCTCATTTGCAGCATTGTTGAGACAAATATTCCCCATTTTATTGTTTATTTATTGTATTTATTTTGTAGCAATGCATTTGGTTTCTTGTTCCTAAGTGGAGGACTTAACATTTGTCCGTACCCAATTTCATTCCGTTGTAATCTGCCCAGCATTCTAACCTATCGAGATCACCCTGTATCTTACCTCTATCTTGTGAACTGCTCTGAGATCTTTGGCTGTTGGGAGGTATAGAAATAAAATGAATAAAATCTGCTATAGCAATTACTCTTTTGACATCAACATGACACAAGGAATACTTTCTGGCACACATCATGCCATAATAGTGGTGGGGGAGGGGGGCACATGTGATCTCTTCCCAAATATGGCAGTTCTCTTGAGAACTGAATGGAATCCATGGTAGGAATTCACGCTGTATGTCTCTGAGTGTATTCTGTAGAAAGATAAATTGCAAAACTGATTTGCAACACTGACTCAGACACCATAGAATCAGTCTTTCCTTGTTCTTCTCTTATATGCCTCCTGAGGCGCTGACCCAGAATTTAGAAAAATAATTATTATACACATCAAACTCAAATACTTTTTATGCCTCTTTTTATTTTTAAAAGTCGTATGAGTACAGCAAAGGAAAAATACTTGAAGAAAGGGGAAAGAGTGTACGGAGGAAATAACAAATAAGAAGAGCTGCTAGCATATGCATGAAAGGTATTAGGAGAAATTTGCACAAAAATGCATACCAATTTTTGTGTGGTATTTTAAAAAATTTCAAAACTTGGAATATACTGCATTTAAGAATGAGGAAATTCCAAATTTAAAGACTGAGGAAGTGAGAAACTGAAATGGCCAGATTTAGCTGTTCATAGTTACTGGTCAGGGGGCCTGCAGTGAGAAAGGACCGTCTGTCCATCCCGTAGTGTTACCTTTACGTGACTTACACGTTTTCCCTGAAACTTCTGAATGTGCCCAGAAGTGCTGCCAAGACGGAGAAGAAAGGAGAGTCCAGCTGAAGCGGGAAAATGCAACCGGTGGTATCTTTTTCTACCTGCTGGGCCTGTTAATTTGCTGTGTGATTGGGCAAGCTAATGAGTTTGAGGTGATGATGTGCAGTAATCATATAACCGGACCGTGATGCTTTATTCCAGGGATTCCCGACGTTTTTGGGTTATTTGACATGTTGAGTGTCATAGGTGTTCTCATGAAATGGCTGCCGTTGAGGGGGGACTGCCTGTTCAGAAAATGGCTGCCATGCAGAGTGTGGCTGACCATAAAACACTCCTTTTTCAGATGGCAAACTTGTAAGCCCAAAAGGAAAAGTAAATTGCCCAAGAAGCTACGCACAAGGCATAGCTAAGGCCTGAGCTCCAAAACACAAAAGCACTCTTGAATGAGAGTAAGGACGGCACTGGAGGGCATCATACCACTTTGCCGGTAGCCAGCCACTCATTTCAAAATAGGTTTAATTTTTTAAATGCTGAAGAAATAGTATAAAAATCGGGGTGGAGGGTGGCCTGGTTGGTGTCAAGCGAACGGCACCACACGAAGGACTCCTGGCTTATTCCCACATGCAAACTACTGTGATTAGCAAATGATGGGATTAGCAAATGATGGGATGCCGGCACTTTGGCATCGAGCCAAATGAGTGCTGTGACAGGGATGCATGAGGCCAGTTCAGTTAATTTTGCAGGTATTTAGCATATGCTGTAATTGCCTGCTTGGGAGAGGGAAAAACAACAGTAGATTGTGCAGCTGTTGCAGAGCAGCTGTTGTACCTATACTGCGAATGGCCATTTCAATCCTGTTCCCCATTCGAAAGCACACAGGGCAGGAGATCTTCCCGAGGCACATCACATGGACATGTTTTGGTTGCTGTTGTCCATCTGACCTGATCTTTTGCAACTCTCATATGTGTTAGCAATTGTTGTCTGCAATGCCACAATCAATACTCATGCAGTCCAAATCACTGTTTTCTTTTCCACGGTTGCTGCAGGTTGTGTTTTTGTGCCTGCATTTCTGTGACACCTAGTATCATATTTTGTGAGCATTATTTAAACATAATTAAAGAGGTTTTTATCATGTGAGTTGTTCTGACTTTATTCTTGGATTATGCAAAGTAAGTTATATGCTATAGTAAATTGTCACATAATTTGGTCTGCCACCAGATTTGTCATAATTTTTTTTGTCTTTGCTGCTTACATTTTCTGAAATTCTACAGTGTTCTGTGATATTCTGTGAAGTGTGGGTTAGCATTACCATGGGGTGATCCCTCAGAAATCACCATTTCTCCCTCCTAATGGCAGCTTACTGGGGGAAGCTCATTTGCCCAGTTGGCAGGAAGAGACATAGAAGTTCTACAGGCAACACACCCAGTCCAGAAGAGTTTTGCTAGTAGTGGGCTAGTGACTGGCACATGAGTTATAGGTCTTTGTTATGAATAAGGAGTTGCTGCAGTATGCAAAACAAGAACTCATTGCCACAGGCAGTAGAACACACTCACCAGTCCTGCTCATTACAAGGTTACATGCCTTCACTGAATCTTACAAGTGTTCCTGCCATAGATGACCTGTGTGTTTCAATATTCATCCATTCGCTCACAAGGGTATAACAAGAGACAGGAAAGGGCCGCAACCTCAACATAGCAGAAAGCTGAACTGAATGCTTTTTTCTACGGAGGCATGTGTAGGACTGAATGACTTGTATAACTTGATCACTTCACAGCCAGAACGACTGGTACCAAGCCACTCGGTATTATATTGTAGCTCTTGTACAGCTTTGAGTTTGCAAGACCTGAGCAGCGATGTCAAGGTCAGGACATTTTGACATCAAAATCAAAGTGATTCAGAGGGTCCCCATAAGTTGGAGATGTCAGCATGTGACACCAACAGCAAATGCAGCACTTCCAAGAGAAATGTCCTGGGTAGTTTACATAAGCCCAACTTCACCCCCCCCCCCAAAAAAAGAAAGCATAATAAAATGCAATTAAGATATGTACAGCCTCATAAAGGCTACCAGATCTTCAGATGTGCTAATATCCACATGCAGGCATCATGTTTGCTCCAAAGAAGCACATTCAATGGGTGCATCTTAAGATCCAGAAGTCTGCCTGTTAAACAAAAGCAGTAGTAGATCTAAACTACAGACTAAATGTAGCATTTCTCATGACGCATGCATTATTACATAATACACACACTGTTTTCCTTTAGAAGCCTACTTACCGCCACAACACAAATGTGCCATGTACAATCCTATGCAGGGTTAGACAGGAGTAAACTTGGCATTACAGGACTTTTTTTTTTCTGTCTAAACCTGCTGAGAGTTGCACCCTTAATCTATCAGAGCATGAATATCGTGCTACGCAGTTGGTCATGAGCAACTGGGCTGGAGTCATCACAAAGTGCAGTTTGTTCACGCACACCCTGACAAATCCATTGCAAGTCATGAAGAAGAATGTTTAAACTGCAGGAAATTACAAACCAAAATTGAAACTGTCCATACCTGATTACAATGGACGACTGTATTTTTGCTCTGTCTCGACCAAGATGATTTTAAAGTTATTTACATACATTTATGGAACATACAGAAATGAGAGAGAAACAGAAGTCCTGCATTGTTCTAACACTGACACTCACTTGAACACTGATCACTGTGAATGCATTCCATCTTGTGCACCCTCATCTCATTCTAAATTTAAAGTATGAGCTTGCTGCCTTAATATCTGGCTCTTGCATGCATTATTCTTTTATTACAGGGAGCAACTTACCCGTTGAAACACATGCAATTTCCACATGCAATTTAGTATGCTGCTCCTTGCAGCAGTTAAAGCAAAAGAAACCCATGTTTTAGCAAAATTTCATCTTCCTGCAGACACATCCTCTCTACACCCACCTATACTTGTGTTCCTGGAGGGGGTTTTAAAAAAGTTGATAGATGTGTTTCCCTATTGTGACAGATCTTTCTAATATAATATTTCCTGAGGCCAGGGTGTGGAACTTTATCTGTTCATCACTTTTCCTGACAGATGTATCAACAGGGGATATTCTCAGCAAACTGACTTTTAAACTATGTCATGAGTAGAGTGTTCACTATTACAACTGATGTATGCAGATAATGTAGACCACATGGTCAGGTTTTTTTTTTAAATCTATTTTTGTGTCTGGCTTTAATCATTGACTAATCCATGAAATGTTGCAATCTTGGATTGGAAGAACCATTACGCTCTTCTGTAGAACATAACTGTGGATTATAGGTAGAACTGCATTAAGAGGCTACAGAAGTTAATTACGCCTGAAGGTTTCCAGTGCTATCTACAGCAGCTGACACTCTCAGGAAGCTGTATAAACAACATGGGGGCTGTTATTAGCAGAAAGGGGGAGCGCTCCGTTTGCTGTAGCCTGCACTGTGCTTGTGTGTGCACACGCACGTCTGTACGTGTGTGTGGGCACAGCCTGCCCAGGTCTCGCCTCTGACTGTACAAAGCTGCCGACCCCCAGTCTTTTGCACCTCCCACCATAAGGGTCTTGCAACCGTCTGCTGAACGTTTTTCCAGTTCTTTACCTAGAGTCTCAGAGGCAGCACACCAGAGGAACCACAAGGAGTTTTTGTAGCGTTTCCTGGCAAGAAGGGCATTAGGCAAGGCTGAAACGCAGCAGATTGTTTCCTTTTGTTATCTCCCTTCCCACAACCCTTGCTCTTTTCCTTCCTCTGTCTTTTTCCTTCTTGTTCTCTCTGCTATGATGCTGAGCATTATATGGGGTCAATTCAAGAGGACCAGACTATGGACATTTTACATTTCTAAGCACATCAGAGGACCTGGAGCTATTAGGATTCAAGCTCCCTTTCCGGCCACTTCATAACAAGAAATATTTTGCTTTAAATTTGTATTTGCTGTCCAAAAGAGCCATGCTCCAAGTTCACCCCCACTTGCTGTGTCCTCTAGATAGGAAAACGCACGTAATGATATCATGTCACAATCAATCAATCAATAGCACGTGTTTTCTTACTAGACATTCTGGTGAGGGTCCTTTTTGCTAGCTGTCTTGGAAAGTATCTCTGCACAGCAGCTTACATACATTTAAGAAAATGTTTAGTAGTGTGAACCATAGTGAATGCAGACATAAGGGTTTCACTGAAAAATAAAAAATTGGTGCCCATATATCAGGTCAATACCCCCCCCCCCCCCCCCCCCACACAGAAATTCTTGTGCTCCCTTTTCTTGCTCCCAGGGCATGATTCTAAAATCAGCTGCAACAAATTTGGCAGCAGTTTTAGTTGGGTAGGGCACAGGCTGAATGGCTTCCATGGAACAAGTGCGGCCTTCCGTCCCCCAGGCATTGCTGCACCTGAACTGACCCCATGATCTGGAGGTCTGTGATGGTGCTGCCACTTTCAACCTTTCTGTCAAGTTAAGAATTCTCTCTACCTTGCAAGGACTGCTTCTTCCATTACAGCCAAGTGAACGAGCATCAGGCAGATTCAGAATAGGGGTATCTCCTCAGGTGTTGTTGTTGTTGTTAGTTGCGAAGTCGCATCCGACCCATCACAACCCCATGGACAACATTCCTCCAGGCCTTCCTGTCCTAGCTCCTCAGGTGTGCGTCTTCTAAAGCTGCTTCCATGGGATCCACGGAATATGTCAATGTTTGACCTGGCCAGCCCCAGGATCTCGCATGATGTAATGGCTGCTTCACCCATGCCAATCACCCCTCCTCATTGAACAGAACATAAAATGGACATAACTGTAGTATTTATTTATTTGTTTGTTTCCGTTTGCTCTGAGGATTACTAAGAAGGAATCCCATGGATCTCAGCACAAAAAAGGGATGCTATGCCTTACATCAGAAATTGTATCACTATACTGTCTCCTCAGCTTGAAGATTGTTTTGAGCTGCTTCTTATTCTCTGATTTGCTTCCTTTGACTCACATAATAGATCTGGAATTGACTGTATAGCACGGATTACCTCCCAGTGTTGGTTTCATCCAAGTGCTTGGCTACTTGTGCCTAAAGCTACATGGCTAAGTAGAAGGTCTTTCTCCTGTCCTCCAAAATACCACAAGTTTGGATTTCTATGTGCCCTGGTTTAAGGTATCCAGTGTGGTGTTGTCAGCAGCATGTAAAGAGCATGTTAAAGAATGCATGAAGGAAAAAAGGGCTTCTCAACCTCTTCTTCCCCATAGTGTAGGTGTAGGTGTTGCCATGAGAGCATAGCAACTTTGGGCGTAGCCACCGGAGAGAACATCCTGAGTTAGGCATCGCGTAGGCAGAGAATTCTCCAGGGCTGCATCAGCTTCTTGGATACTCTGAACAAAATGTTAATCTTAGCACTGTAAGGGCAGTGAGCCCTCTGCCAGTCTCGGGGCCCTTGCAGATGCCCATCATTGCCACTCTGTGGAACTAGCCCCATTCTGAGAGGCTGGCTGTGGCATCATCCACAGTCTTCAATTTCTTATGGTTTTACAATTGTATACTACTATTTTAGATGAGCCTTTCCCTCTTCATTGTTTCATGGGAAGAAGAAAGAGGGAAAGTGTAAGTAACAATGAAGCAACCAAAAATGTGAGTAAAGTTTTAAAAAGTACAACCAAAAAGCATGCAAATGCAAATGGGGCCACCAGCAGAACACTTCCATATGGAAATGCTCCTGTTCAGGGTTCCAGACAGCCAAACACACCTTCTGAAATCATATACCATTCCAGTTCCTGTTCCACATATTTTTTTTTCTTTTTCCTGCCCCAGCAGTCAGAATTCTTTGCCCTGTGAGAATGCTTGATTGTCAGGTTTTGGGGATTCCTCCTTTAGGATGTCCCTTCCCTCTTTCTAATTCTGCAAGGCATGCCGTTTCCTCATTCATCCTGAGATAGCATGTCTAGACGCTGCTGCTTTGCTGGGACACTGGCACTGGCACGCTGGAAATGGAGGTAAGACATGGAGCCTACTCACTACACTGCTTACTCATGTTCTCCCATGTCATTCTGTTCCATTTCACCCCTGCCCAACAGTGAGTCAGTAGCCTGTGGCCAATGAACAGTCTTCATTTGGCTATTTTGGGGTGCCAACCCTCTGTTCTGGATCTTTCTAAATCTTTTTGCGCTTTGCTCACTCCTCTTTATGACTCTCACTTGTGTGTGGGTGACACGCTTTTGGCTGTAGAAGGACCAAGATTCAGGAAACTGAGGTCACAATATGTGTGATGTTGAAATCATGTGCGTTTCATTATGTGGAACAGTTCTAGGCAAGCTGTTAAGCTTCATTACAGTAGGTTATTAATAACAAACTGCAAAAGAACAGCCTGATTCACAGTCAGTTGGAACTAAAACACCTGAATGTAAACCAGTTTAGGCATAATCCTTTCTATGTTTAGATTGGGAAAGTCTACGTCCTCTAGCCAGCCAGGTAACTGGGCATGGTTGAATTTTGAGGCTGATTTATTGGTATTCCCTTTGTGCATCCCATGCTTATATAAACCTTCTAGTATTCACCCTATGTTGTTCACACATCCCGTGCTGTCCTATTTCTCTTTCCCTTCTGAATCTCACTTGTAAACTTGCAATTTGCTATTCTTCTCCTCAGTTTAGACCAAAATGCCATGAAGTGCTTGTCCGAATGTTTTTTAAACAATGTTAATTGTCTTGTCGAAAACAAAAGCAGTTTATTTCATTAGTTTGCAACATCTATATATAAGCTCACATCTAAGCATATTCTGCAGCAATGCAAAGTGAAATGATAAGAAGAATAAGACAGCAATGGAAAAAAACCTGGCTGGTCAGTCAAGGTGCCTTCTGAAAAGTTCTTTTCAGGAGGCACCAAAAACATTGCAATGTGGGTGCCCACCTGCCTGACCTCCAGAGCCAGGGAGTTCCACAGACAACAGCCACACCTGCCTTCCAAATTTAAACGAGTTCTAGAACCACACAGCCCTTTCCAGAGTCCCCTGAGGGCACTTCTGGACAGAGGGCCCCTAGTTCAGCACAGAACTTCCCTCAATGCAGTGGTAAGAGCCAGGGCCCCATCAGGAATCCCCGTCCCCTGGCACTGTGTGTGCCCTTTAGCCCCTAGCCATGGTTGAAGGGCCGCTCACACCATGGCCACCCAGCTGCCCACAGGAGACCCCCAAGTAGGATGTGAATGCCACAGCACCTTCCTACTCGTGCTACCCCACCCCCCAACTAGCATACAGTGGCGTACTTTTTCTGTTACTGGTGGTAGCAAATAGCCATGAGGACTAGTAGCCTTATCCTTCCTGAATGTGCCAGATTCCAGTGAGCTCTGTGGCCCAGTGGGGATCTGAACCCAAATCTCCTAAGTCACAGTCCAACACTTTAAGCATTTCCGCATGCTGCCCATTCTCTATTCAAGTCGGAGAGTTCAGCAACCATCTTCCCACCAGAGGAATTATTTCCTTCCTTTTCCTCTCCCCCATCCCAATAATTCATTCTTTTCTGCATTCTTTCCTTCTTTCCTTGGGGGCCTATAATTTTTTGGCACTTCCATTCAACCAGAAAGCTGGCCTGGGGCGGCATGTGCTGTAGGGGACCATGGCTGTCTTATGTAGGCTCCACTTAGGCATCTGGTGTGTGTGTTGCGTGGCTGGGAGGGTGCTAAGGGGACCGAGGCTCGAAAGAATGTGTTGCAAGCTATAAAAACTTGAAGAATGACCCTTCGGTCTTGGAGTAGTTTCTGTTTCAGCCTGCAATCAGGAATAGGTGAAGGATGAACAGAAGTTCACTAGATTTAGTCAAAACCTGACACCTGACCTGACTTGGTAGGACCACCTTCCCCTGATAATCTGGGTGGCTACTTCCTCTGTATCACCAAAACAAAGGGACTCCATCAGCCAAAAGAGCATTCAAGAGGGCACTGCATGAGAGGTGCATATGTTTATTTACAGGTGTGGATGCGAATCAATATAATCTATACAGAAATCTACCTCATCTCCCTGTAGTTAGAAGACAGTTCCCAGGTGACTGATGTATCTGTGATCAGTCTGATACCTGAATGGTAGCAGTTGATGGGAATTCAAAAGCTACTGTGGACCCTTCAGGTAGAGGGTGCCTTCAAATAAAGGACTGTCCTCTGTAAAGCAGGACATGTGGGCATCCTAGCACTAAGTAAAGGTCATATTGTTAAATCATGCATAGTGGAAAGATACCATCTCTAGGCGTGTACATAAGAAAGCTGAAGCTTCATGAACATGGATGTCCAGTAGATGTTCTTAAATCCAGAAGTGAAATTCAAGTCTTTGTGCCAGACTGAGAACTGAAGCCAGCATTCTGGCTGCTATGGCCAGAGAAGCATGGGTAGAATTTTTGCAGCCAGCTGACAAGGAGTAAAATTGCGTGAACCTCTGCTGCTTTTGTAGTCTCTTGTTTTAAAGACTAGAGATGGAGGTATTTATTTTCCTTTACAGAACTGAAAATATTTTAAAAGTGGGATCTGAAAGGTATTATGAAAGCGGGATCACATTTGAGCCTTTGGCAAACAGGCTTGGTGGGCTTCTCTCCTGTTTCAAAAACCTACAGAACCTGTTTGACCGGAAGCAATTGTCAGCCAATGAAAGCACCGACTCAGTTACCCCATCATGGGTAAATAACCCTTGAAAAACTGCAGCACCTGCTGTTATAAATAATCAATCCTTGGTTGGGGCTTGTTGTGTGCTGTCATATTATGCAAACTAAGCTGGTGGGGTTGCTTGATTGCTAAACAACGCTTGCATAAGTCTGCAGTAACTGGGTTATGCAAAGCGTGTTTAGCTCTCAGATAGAACCCATTGGCTGGGTCAAAATGACAAGGGAATCCCTGGTTTGGGTTTGCATATTCATAATGTCAGCCTGCTCCTTGAGAGTTATTTAACACATAATGGGTGCTTGTGTCATGCAAGCATAAATGCTGGCCATGCCATGTAAACATATATGCCCAATATACTGTATATGCTTCTTCAGAAAAGAAGCCTCTCAAATAATTCTCCATTCTTTAGGAAGTGATTGGGGAAGTGCTAAAGCAGGTGGCTCGCTGCAGCATTCTTTTAAGTCCCAGGTTTAATTCCAAGCATTCATTGTTAAAAAAGCTCACCTAGCAGGTTATTTTAAAGACAAAGGGTCTGATCTAAGGTCTAGGACACCTTCCTATATTCTTATGTTTCTAGCCTAGTCTATGTGCCTTTCTCTCTTTACTTTCACCCAGCTGCACTCACCCTGAGCATCTCTAAAGGAACCATTACGTTAAAAAGACACCACAAGCCTATGGCATTGTCTCCTTCCCAGCCCTGTAATGGCTGCTATGGAGCAGTTGCTACCGCTTGGGGACCATGAAATATTTTAATATGGCTGATGCAATTTGAGCCAACCTGGCATTTTCACATAGTAGCTTTTTCTAAAGTAGCTTATGGAGGAAAAGTCCCAGTCCATACAGAATTAAAAGATTTCCTCCCCCCTGCCAGGTCCCAAAGGCACTCCTTGGCAGAAATAAGGAGTACATGTTTAAGAAATGAAATGAACTTTGCAACTAAAATATATTTTGAAAGGGTAATTATGTTGAGCATAATAATGCAGGACATTTCTTGCTGTCGAGATGTGCTTAGAGATGTATAGCAAATGCCAGCAGGGTATTGTGAATTTGGGAGAAAAAAGAAGAAAATGCAAGTTTTGCTGTTGGTGAGTGCCAGTAAGTGTCTACATTTGTTTATACATTATTACTGTGTACAAAATCCAAGATGGGTGATAGCCAAATGCTGAACTGTGTTGTCCAACTTAGTTTTCTTACTGAAGTCTTCAATGCCAAAAGTGATGTTTAAAACATTTTAATGTGTTGTGTAAGAAGAAAGTTAGGTAGTTGAGCTAATTAAATCATTAATCAAACAGTCTTGGCCAGATGGCTTTGAACTTGGGTTTATATCTCATGCTATTCAAGGAAACAGCTCTATTCTGAATTAATTGAAATAGCCTTGGTGATTTCATTTGCAGATTAAAATGCTGCAGTCTCTCATTTTAAGAACTGACCCTGCCAACAAACACCATGAAAATGCTGAACAGCAGCACGCATCCATAATATAATTAATGCTGGTCTTCACTTTTTAACATGGTTGTTCTTCTTCTTAATTCTGTTGTTTTGATTTTTTTTAAACATTCAATTGCTGCTCACCTTGGGAGCCCTTGGGGGCAGAAATGTTACAGATAAATCATTTGAAAATAAATAAATGCCATCAGCCACCACCGTAAATGCTGCCAAAGTCCTTGGCCTCATTCAGGGACATCAGTAACAAGCATTTGGGTAATCTTACAAACAGCAGAAACAGGTATTAATGGTGGTTCTGTTCTGTTTGGGAACTGTGCCACTTCAGACAGGGACTCACATAAGTGAATCTTCCTTCATCTCAATCAATCGTCAACCAATCAGCCATTACATCTAGAGAGCTAGGGCGAAGATTTCAAAGTACATGGTATATCATGATGCAGACCACAAACAGAAGAATGCAGCTGTCCACTTCTGAATGGAAGGAGTATTTGGGGCCAGAAATCTACCCCTTCCTGCCAAATTCTATAACCAGCCATGGGGATAAGAAACTGAAAAAAACTGTATTGCAGAATTTCCAGATTGTATTTACTTATTATATTTATATGCCACCTTTTTTCCTCTTGCAAGGGATCCAGTGCATCTTACATATAACTTACTTCAGTGCTTTACCACTGAAATAGCAAATATGGCATCACTCGATTACTTTTCAAGTGAGGATTTTGAGAGGCTTGGGTTTGATTAAGATTGTGCTTGTTTTGGCAAGCTACAGCAGGACATGGGAAGAATTCCATGGATCCCAAAACAGACTGCAGTATGTGTAAACATACTTTAAACATATGTGATATCTGTAGAAGAATTAATATGATGGAGATCTGACCAAGCAAGTGTTCATATGTCTTAGGTTAGATCAGGGTATTGGCAATCTAGTTGGTATTTGCCATTAGAAAAACAATAATAAATTGAACTGAACATGTAATTACTACTTTGGATTGTGCATAAGCTTTCTCCATTTTCATCAAAACTACTCATATATATAAATTTTTGTCCTGAACGTGGAAACCTACATGCAAATATACCTGTTGAAATAGCACATGAGGAGGAAGGTGACCTGAAATGTATGTTTAATAGCTAGAAAACTTTTGGTAACAAATACCCATGAGTACCTCTTAAATAGTAAGGACCAAGAGGTATAGAAAGCTCCCTGTCCCCAGAAAAAAGAGATTTCTAAAGTTGCCATGTCTTTTTGACTCTGGCTCAGAGGATTATTTTTGTGAACATAACTATGTGCATTAGCTAAGTAAATAAATGAATTGAGTGAATGTACAGTGGAGCATGTAAAGAGTTAGGCAGCACCTTGTAAGCCTGAGAGGGTCACGGCGAGGAATGTAAGAAAAGCACCTCCAGTGAGAGCAAAGCTTGCCTACAGACACATTGGATGTCACCGGAGGGCAGGGTCCTTCTTTGGGTGTCCATCTTCCACAGGTGATGAGGCAGCAAGGTGAGGCTGGATAGACCTGAGAGTTTTAATGGCACAGATGGTTTATCTAGAGAGGACTACAAATCTGTTTCCAAATCACTGTTACTTATGTTTACACACACATCCGTTCCATCTTATTTCTACTTGTCTCTGTGAAATACACACGTACACCTAATCCGCTTTTCTAATGCACTTTGAGATGTGCTTTTAACTGAAAGTGTCAGTGCCAAAGCTGTTGGTTAACTTAGGGTGCAATCTAATGCATGTTTAGAACAGGATGAGGATAATGAAGAAGTGCCCTACAAATTCAAGCATTTTTCAACCAAGACATGCGGGTCGGGAAGAGGCTATAGGGCTTGTCTAAACATACATAGGATTTCACTGACTCAGAAATGCTGGGAGTTGTATGACTTTTTTTTTTAATAAACATAAATAGGATTGCACCCTAAATTCCAGTCAATGTGTTACTTTAAGAGACATGGATCAAGCCCTTTCCTGTCCAGGTTTAGAAAGATTGCATTTGTCAACAATCTGTAGCTCAGACTTTTAAAACGTTGTATTTTCAGTGGAGCCAGAACTCAAAGACTTTATATCTTTCTACATTTTTTGGCTTTGTTTTTACATGTTTCAGAATCTTGGAGTCATTATAGACAACAAGCTAAATATGAGCCAGCTGTGTGATGCAGCCTGAAAAAAGGCAAACACTATTTTGGGATGCATAAATTTCTCCAGAAATAGAGAAGTGCTCTTTCCCTTCTACTCTGCATTAGTCACCTGGAATAAGCTTTCATTTTTGGGCACCCAGGTTTAAAAAGGATCCTGATACCTGCAGAGGGTTCAGAGGAAGGCAACAAAGATGATACAAGGACTGCAAATTCAGTCTTATGCTGAGAGGCTGAAAGAACTGGGCATGTTCAGCCTTGCAAAAAGAAGCCTACAAGGTGATATGATTGCATTCTACAGGTATCCCAAAGACTGTCACAAAGAAGAAGGAACAGATCTATTCTCACTCATCTCAGATTGAGATGAACAAGTTCAGGACAATGAACTTAAACTACAGTACACCAGGTATAAGCCAGATACAAGGAAGAATTTCCTAACTGTAAGAACAATACAACAATGGAACCACCTGCCAAGAGAGGTTGTGTGCTCGTCCACACTAAAAGATATCCAAGAAGCAAATAGTCAGTTATTGGAGTGAGATGGTGGAACTGGCATTCTGCCCCAGCAGGGTGGCCTTCTTGAACCCTTCCAACGCAACTATTCTATGATTCCGTGTTGCCATCAGCATATGATATGGAAAGAGATCCATTTGAGAAACAAATCAGGCAATTGGGCAGCTCATGATAAGGATGTTCGAGTCAGTAGCAAGATGTGACATATGGACCTGTGAGCCATACACAGCAGATGACAAACTGTTGGCATGGATTCTCCTAGGACATCCACTACTATCTGGCATTGTTTGGGTTCCTGAAGTGAGCTCTTGAGCAGTGCCTATAGCCATCTTGTTCAACCTGGTGCTTTGCAGCTGGAACACATTTTCCACCATCCATGATGACCATGGTGCTGGGTGGGGATGATGGATCTTGTAGTGTAAGACATCTGCAGGGTGCAAGATCGAGGAAGGCTGCCTTAGGGTCTTATCCCAATGACTGTTATGTTGCATTTGGGCGCTCAAATGCATGCTCTTAAAGCAGAGTGGACTGATTTTAAATCAAGACAATTTAATTATCATGGATGTATGAGGGGAGCTGCGTGAAGATAAACCATTCAGACACAAACTGTATCTGTATCATTCGGACACTTCCTGTACAAAAAGTGTATCCAATTGATCACTTAAAACAGAATGATCTTACAGCAGAATCCTGCACATGTTTGCTGTCTAAAATATTTGTAATTTTTGAAAAACAAAGGTCAGACAAGTCAAATTGTATATATTCCTCAAAACTTATGTGGTCCATTATTCTGTGTTGTTTATGGTTTACATAAAGCACCTTTTATTTTCACATGGCCTTACTAAGCTAATAGGGGACAAATTTACCTCTAATGAATTGAATGGGAGAGTAAAAAAAACCCCAGTCATTTCTCAAAAGAGGGTAGGGAAAATCTTAGCCTTTTACTTTACCACAAATGCTATTTCATGTGGTTATATCAGTTCAATAACACTGGAATAGTTTTCTTCTGTTTTTGTGATTTTTTTTACCCCTGTACAATCCTGTGTATACCAAAAAGGAAAGAAACTGCAGACAAACAACAAACAAAAATAGTCCACTACAGGGTATTGCAAGACTGACTCGGAGAGTAAATTTTACTTTGCAAGCTTAATTTGGCCCCAGATTGGCTAGACCTCAACACTTTCATATTGCAAAGTTGCAGCAGGGATTTCTGATATGTAAGGTTCTTCTGAAAGCACAACAAGGATTGTATTAGTTCATCAAAGTGCATTGTATCTTTCCTATGATTTAGTAGGATCCCTCCACATTTTTGTTGTTGTTTTAGTTCTTCAACCTCTTTTGTTCCCAGTGCATCAATGCAAATTCAGAAATAATTGCAATGACTGAAATAATAATTGAATTCTTTGCACCGGAGTAGGAAGTCTGGAAGTGAATGATCTTTGCTCCAGTTTAGTGTGTTACCTAAATTATTTATTTGTTTGCTTGTTTAAATCTTTTGTATATCGTCCCATCACAGACATCTCAGGATGGTTCACAATAGCAACAATAAAATAAGATCAAAAGTAAAAGTAACACAGCATCCCATATTAAATGTAAAGCCACGGATTAAGATACATTAGCAATTAAAATAGTGGGAAAATAAAAAGGGTTTTACCTGGTGCCGAAAGGAAAGAAGCATTGGTGCCATGCAAACCTCTCTGGGGAGTGTGTTTCACAGTTGGGGCACCACTGCAGAGAAGGCCCTCCTCCAGGTAGCCGCCCTCCTGATCTCTTTCAAAGAGGGCTCCTGGAGAATGATCTCCACCCCAGATCTCAAGGGCTGGGAGGGCACATAGGGAAGAAGGTACTCCTTCAGGTATCCAGGACCCAAGCCAAGGACCAACAAAACCATTGGTGGGCAACTTTGTGGATGCTCCCTTCCTTTGTTTTCTTGATTTTAAAGTAGAGTTGGACTGAAGAGCCCTTTATGTAGATGGTGCTTCCAATGCAGGGTTGTCCTTATACAGAAGACACATGTACAGAATGTGTGTGAGAAAGAGCAACTGCTCTGGGGAGGCTGAATTGTGGGCCTCCTGGGCTTTGTCTGCCACAGCGGGAGGGACAAGACACTGGCAAATTCCAGCAAGGACTCAAAGGGCTGAGGCCCTACCCTGTAAGATCAGCCATGTTCAGCTAATACCAACCATTTTCAGAAATGCCAGGTCACCAGGCTAATTCTCAGAAGCATGCTGAGGCCAGATTTTGAATGAGTCCCTTTCTATCCCAGCTGGTTATGATCACAACATTGGAGCAAGAAGAATGGATGCTTCAGTCATTTCCTTTCCTCTTCCTTCCCCATCTCTTTTCCCTTTTGTGCCATGTCTTTTAGATTATAAAATAACTGTAGGCTGTTGATCCATAAGGTGCTCCAGAAGCCCCTTCAGTTGAACAAGCAAAAGAAAATTAAATACATATATAAAAGTCGGTGTCCGTAACATGAAAAGAATGAAAACACCTTTTTAGAGTTGGGACTCCAACTTGCAACATGAGTTCAAGTTTGACATTTTTTCTTTTTCTTTTATCACATGTGTCAGTCTCTCCTGCCAGGTTCACCCCACCCCACCCCACCCATTTTTTCTCCTATTCTCATCATCTTTTTAGTTCCATCTTTCTCTTTCTCCTTGTTTTAAAAAAGAAACTAAAGAAAAGACAAGCATGATAATGGCCCAGGTGCATCATACTTTAGGTTGGGTCAAGACCCAGCTGCGGGTCACGACTCTGATTAGTTGAAGTCCAATGCTCTGGCTACAAAACTGTTTCATCTTAGCATCATTCTAACCAACCACCACAAAGCTTGATGAGCAGCCCAGCAGACGGTATTACCAAGTGTGGTAAATCATCAAAGATAATGAAATCAAGACCAAAGTAACATCTGGGAGTCAACTTCCAAGCAGCAGATAGGAATGTGTACTAATTATTGGACTGTTAATATGTTACATCTGTCTATGGAGTGGATATGGCTTGATGAGGGGCAAGCAATAACAGAGCCAGTAGCCCTGGAGTTCATCCCTCATAAATTTTCTCTTCAGACTTAGCTGCTTTATGATTTCTTCTTCCTTGCACCAAGAAAGAATCTTTAGCATTAACTGAGCATAACTTGATTTCAGTTGCCTCCAGAGATGTCTCAGGTTCCACTTGACTTTTGTATGATTAGGAAACAGCTGAATTTGCTTTTGGTGTTGCTCCTGAAAAATCATTGCTGACTTTTTAGATCCTTTAAAACCATTCAAATATATCAGAGCAGTTTAGACTGGCTGCTTATATGGTGGTGTTTAAGGTAGATAACTAAGACATTTCAGCTTTCTTAAAAACCACAGTCCTTAGATAACTTCCCACTGCACACCTTGAGAAATATTGCTAGTCTTATTATTGTGACAACCATATTAACCTTGAAGTGCTTCCAAAATGTGGGTCAGGCTTCTAGCACTGACAGTCACAACAGCTATTCTGTCTTTTCTTCTCTAATGAAATTTTCCTGGGAAGAAAAAAAGAGAGAAGAAACTGTGAGAAAATGCAGAAGGATTATGAGCAGTTGTTAACATCACACACACACACACATAACATTCCATGTGTGAGGCTGGGCAATGGTGTGGTAGAAGCCTAGTCTGGATTTACCTTAATGGCTGTTTGGTACCCAGAGCAGAGCACTCTTTCATGCTGATTTATCTGGGCTTCCTCTGGCTAGAGGATTCATGGGGTGAGGAATCCTGAGACTGCAAGGAGCTTGTGAAGCAGATTGGTTTGTGACCAGATTGGTTTAGGTATCTGAGTTTGCCACTATTAAATTTTCTTGTACTGACCTACCTGGAGATGCCAAAGATTGAATCTAGGAAATTCTTCAAGCAAAGCATATGCCCATGGTGGTTATCAGGTATGAATACATTGCCTCCGAGTACAAGGGACCTGTTAGGTTAATAGGAGTTTATATCTGTGACAAAGGATTGCATTTATTTATTTATTAGATTTATATCCTGCCTTTTTCTTTTTTAAAGAGCTCAAAGCAAGTTGTATCAGCCTCCTGTTGCTGCTCTCTGTCTTATCCCCACAACAACAGCCCTGTGAGGTGGGTTGGGCTGAGTCTGTCACTGGCCCAAAGTCACCCAGTTGGCTCCATGGCTGAGCGGGGACTAGAACCCAGATCTCCTGAGTCCCAGGCCCATTCTCGTAAGCACACTGATACCTCCTCTATATGTTTCTCTGGGTCATTAGTCTGTCCCACTGCCCATTGCCTCCCATGAATCTTGTATGGAGGCATATAAACTGGAGGCATTTTGGATATAATCACTTCTATTTTTGTTTTTACTATTTTTCTAGGTGACATTTCCTTGACCCAGGTAACCTCAAACTATAAATAAAACAACTGAGGTGAGGGATCACTTCTTTAACCTGTCCATGGGTTAGCTCTTAGCTCCAATTTCTCACATTACAGCAAAGTATCTTTGAATCATCATCTTTATTTTGAAAACCCAACAACTTTCTGAGGGAAAATCTGAAAGATTCACATCGCACATTAGTATCTCAATGGCTCAGGAATGTTTGCAGCCAGTGGGAGCCCTGCAGTAGCTCAAATTATGAATGTCAAGGGCAGGAACACGCGGTATTTGTTCTTCCACATGTTGGCCTTTTCTTACATTGCAGTATTTAACATCCTTAAATATATAACCTTATGAGGACTTTCCACAGAAAACTTTCTCATGAGGCTCTATCAAGCATTTAGGAATGCGTGACTTTCTGGCCAGTCCTATGCATTCAGTAGGCTAATTATATTGAGCATTTACACTTTGCATTGGTAAAAGCTTTGAAAATGTAAACTAATTAATGTTCCAGGAGCACAGGAAGCAATAAAATTTTAGTAGGGCTTAGCATGGCATGGAGTAGCAGCACTTTAATCAGCCTCATGAACTGAGTGGGAAATGGGCTTCCCCGGGACACTCTGTTCCTAGATCTGTCAGCTCTCAGCATCTGAAGAAAAAACTGTAGGGAGGCCTTGTTTTTGTTGGCAGTGCCTTCATGTGTGCTTCATTGAATTGGGGCCTCCAGGGCATCCCATGTGTGCTTCAGGAGGCCCACTGACATCAGCATACGATAAAGCAGCACGTGAGGAGAGCTTCGTCTCAGAGCATCGGTGCATTCAGAACTCCCAGAACCTCAACCCCCTTTTCCTGTATATTCAACAAGTACATATTTACTTCGGAAAATTCATAGCAATTGGGAGCACACTTAGGAGGGCCAACCCTGCCATCAGCCAGATTGAGGCAGCTATCTCGGGTAGCCAGTTGTGGGTCTCTTGAAAAAGCAGGAAATGGTTGGCGATATGATGTATTATTACTATATTTTTACTATGTCAGGGAAGGGGTAGGGGTAGGGTTATTCTCGCCTAATTCTTTCCACAAATCACATCCCAGGGTGTTGATATAGATCCAGTTTAGGAATGATCAGTTCTGTTCTTTAGCTATCACAGCTCGAATTACAGAATCTTTTTGGATTCTGGATCTTGCCAAGCTTGTACAGTCTGTGATATACCAAACTAAACATGGCAATTGAGCCATATATAGAAGACTATCCAAGCAGCTGGGCCACTTCCGGTTTTTCATGGCAATTAGTGATGTTAAAAATGCATGTGTGAGCCACAATGCGTGTGTGGTAGGGAGGGTCTGCTGTAAGGGCAGAACTACAGAATTGTGCATAGAACCCTAAAATATGCATATATTTTAATAACTTTCCTTAGCTGTGGGAGAATATAAATCTTCCCGTTCCTTTCAAGCAGAGACCTGCAAGAACTGGTAGCAAACGAAGTACCATTGCTGGGTGGTGTGAATTTCCTGTGGCCTTGCTCACCCATAATGCTACAGCACAAAAAACTGTGGCTTGTTTGCCCAACTTTGTTTCTCTCCGACTCATTTTGCCAAACTTTGGAGCAATTTTATTTCCAGATCCCTTTTTTTAGATGCCTCTGTTTCAAGATGGATAGCATCAGAAACAACCCAGGGATAAGCCATGGTTTGTCATTCAGACAACATGACAAGCTATGGTTTAATTGACCAACATGTACATGTTGCCTACTTGAAAGTCTCCAGTCTGTTCAGTGGCCTGGTTTGCACCAAGTAGCAACATGTGCATTGACAGTCAATGTCTGCCAACTCACAATTTCCTAAATGTTCTGTGGGCAGATTCACACTATCACAAAGGTAGTGGCCTAATTAGCATAATTACCTTTGCCCAGTGCCTGTTCTGGTGACATCCAAACCAGGCAAGGGCTTGTGACTTGGGTAACTTAGCAAGCCACCCTGAATCCCATGGGTCTCGGGGTTTGGAAACCACGCCAGCCACCATCCTTCACTGAGTTCAGACAACACAATAACCCACCTGGTAAGGATAATTAAGTGGCGTGCACCATGCCTTATTTTCACTGCATGATCATGCAAACCTGCTGTCTGCCTAAAAGCTCTTTTCCAAATGAGTGAGTGAGAGCTGCTAAGCGAGACTGTTGCTGATCAGAGATTGTGCCAAGTGCAATCCAACACAGGGAGGTGCCCAAATAAAAAACAAATGTTTTAGCAGACAGGGAGTTTTCAGCTAAGGATTCAGTATTAATGCTAATTTTAATCCTGCTGTTGAATGTTGAAAAAATATCGCTACGCTATTGTACAAAAATATTGTACAATATTGCTAAAAATATTGCATGCTATTGCATGCAAAGCTCAACTGCTGAAGAGCTGCTTTGCACATTATGCAAGGCCAACCCTGAGCTGAGCAGACACTCAGTGGACAAAGGATGGCAGTAAGTAATCAAGAACCGCCACCCGACGATGCACCGCGGTCCACAATGATAAACCCAAACAGATGGCCTAATAAGCCACAATGTGCAGAAGCTGCATACCATCCATTTGCTCTTCTCATGTAAGTGGGTAATCATGCCAGAAAAGAGAGCTTTGCATGCTGTCCGGAGCCTGGACTGCATTTAAATGTGAGCACACTTAACCAGACATTGTACAAACATATCCCTTCCCGGTTTGCTTACACAGTTCAACAAAGGAGGGAGTGAATGGGCTACCTGCAGAAGAATGCTGCTCATTCACATCGTGGCATTTTAAGCCATTACTTTTTGTATATTATTACCTGCTTTGTTCACAAATAATAATAAGCCAAAAATTACGCTATGCATGGGCACAGGCAGTGATTTCAAACCAATGTACATCCTGTTTGGAATTCAAAGAATATGTTATCTCCATTGGGCTGTATTTTTTTTCCTTGAAACTGGAATGTTGGACATCTTTCCATTGGGAGACTACACAAAAGAAGGCTAGCCAATTCCAAATTTCCAAACCCCCCCCCAAAAAAAACCCAAAAGAACTGACCCTGAGATAATATGCACTTGGGTTCACATGATGCTCATCAAACTTTCCAGAAAAGTCTGATTTTGATTTTAAGCTTAATTGAAATAATTTTTCAAATTTCCAGACAGCTTAGCAGCATGATTCCATACATATCTATTCAGAAATAACCCCCGCCCCCAAGTTCAGCAGGGTTCACTCTATGGTAAGTAGGTATAGGATAGCAGCCAACTTGCTTAAGATGTTTAGCTCCTGTCTTTGCCTTCTGAAAAAGAGCTACTGCTTTTCACATCACCTTTTGCTGTGAGGAAATAGACATCATTTAAAAAAAGCATTAAAAACGCACTTCTCTGTGTTTTCATAACATTAATCTGTCTTCAGTATAAGAAAAATGAAGTGGTTTTTCAATGTAATGATGCAATGTTCATCCCCTAATTACTGTAGGTACTTCATTCATTGAGTTTTTGAAAACCTAAATGTGGCAGAAAAGGCCTCTTAATATGTGATTTATGTACAATCTCAATCTCTGGCTAATGTTGCGAAATGGGACCTAGAATGGCCAGTTTGCTATCTGACTGTTTGATAGCTTCCTCATGTGGTCCAGTTCCAGCCTAAAAACAATGCACCATAAGCAGGGTTGTCCATCCACACTTAGCACCTGGATAGACAGGCAAACAGGTCGCCTGGTCCCAGTTTTCCATAATGCAGCAAGGTGTGCAATGATGATTTCTAAATCATTACACATGCCAATGTTGCGCACATCACCTTTCTCTCCTTTTTTATGTCTTTCCTCTTCTTTGGTGATTCATACCTGTCCACCCTAGTGGTAACTTTCCAAAATGAAGTTGTCTCACAATGTAACAACTGAAGAATAAAAATAATCACAGAAGACAATATGTCAAACCTACACAACATCCAGGTGGTGACAGGCCAGGGAGTACCTTAATGGATAAACAAGTAGAGCAGGCACAAATCATTACATTTTGGGCTGCATTTTCAGCATGACCCTGAACTTGCCCTTGACAATTCAGAGCATTTGTTCCTTTGAACACATCTTTATCTCGGCAAAAGCCCTCGCTTTCCTCTTGGACCTCATCAGCTGTTTAGGTTTTGCTGACAACTTGAGGTCAGGTCACTGGCATTACCCTTCTTTACTGATTTTCCCCACCATCCCTAGTCTTTTCTCACTCAGTTTCTAATGAATTGTGTCTAGAGGTGAGAGATAGATATAATAGGATCAAGCCATACTTTGACAGATAAGTTCTTGGTCCTAATCTACAGATTATTTAACTTGACTCCCAACAGGATAAATGCTAACTTCATGTAGGTCCCAACAGCAAATCTGTCAACAATTTTGGTGCTTATCTTACATTGATCCAGCCTTTCAATGTCATCAGAGGTCCTGTTATCTTCTTTAGCCTAAATGTTGAGCTAAAGGAAGACTTGCCATCAATTCTGAAATCCAGTTGAACAATGGTCAGTCCTAAACAGGCAGAATTTGATTTTTTTTCTTTTTTCTTTTTTGCTTTCAATGCTTTTTTGATTGTTTAAAAAAAAAAGCTTTCAGAGCAGGATTGTACTTTTTAAAATGCATGAGTAAATCAGACATACTGGTGAAAGGGAAAGCAAAGCCAGAATCAAACCATTCATCACACCAAAAGTTTCTAAACGTCTGGGTAAATGAAAAGGTCTTCAGCTGTGCCAAAAGGATAAAAAGTCTTGCCCAGGTGATGCCCCACGAGAATCATAAAATCATAGAATAGTAAAGTTGAAAGGATACCTTCAGGTCCAATGTCCTGCCCAATGCATGTCTCCAAGGTAAAGCATCCCTGACAGATGGTTGTCTAGCTGCATCTTGAATGCTGCCACTATGGCAGAGCATATACAGCCTCCCTGAGTAATTGGTTCCATTGTTGAACTGTTCTATCAGGCAGGAATCTTGCTTCCCATAACTTGAGCCCATTATTCCATGTCCTGCATCCTGGGAAGATAAAGAAAGGATCCCAGCACTCCTTTGTGTAACAATCTTTCAAGTACTTGAAGAATGCCATCATGATATAAGTACCTCAAAAGCTGTCACAAAGAGGAAGGCCAAGATCTCACTGATACCAGAGTGTAAGAAAGGAATAATCAACTCAAGTTGCAACAACCCAGATTCAAGTTAGATACCAGGAAAAGTTTCCTCAGTGTCAGAGCAATAAGAGAGTGGAACCAGCAACCCAGAGAGGTCCTGGGCTCTCCCACACTAGAGACATTCAAAAAGAAACTGGACAGCCATCTGAGTGGGATGGTGTAAGCTAGTGTCCCACATCAACAGGGGGTCGGACCTGACAGCCTTCTTGATCCCTTCCAACTCTACTATTCTGTGATTTTGTGTTTCTATGATATCTTCTCAAGGAGGAACATCCCCAGTTTTTCCGTAATGGACTTTGTTTCCTCTGGTCATTTTTGTTTTCCCTGAAACTTTTCCAGTTTTTCTGGATCTTTTGTAAACTGCGGTGCTCAAAACTGGACACAGCACTCAGTATGAAATTGTAAGCATATTCTGTTTAAAAACTCAGCTAATTGTTCTTAGAATAGGAAAATATGTTTATGAGAACATATTTTCAGAGAAAATCTCTTAGAGAGTCCTCAGACTAATTTAATGTGGAATATAAATTGAATAAATAAATAAATAAATTCTGTTAAAGACAGGAATCTGTTTTTTAGCAGACTTGGTCTAGTCTGCAACTTAGAGTTTTATGATACATTTAAAAATGAATCTTATATTCTTTTCCATGATATGTGATTCTGTTTTGTAAGCCGGACATCTTACAAAGTTCAATGGTGGGAAATAAATGCTTTCAGTACATTTTAAAATGTAATTTCACTGGATATAAGCAATGATCCTAACAGAAGGGCCCATCAGCCTTTTCATGCCTAAACTTTCTCTGTGGTGGGTAACAAATATTTTAACCTCTCCCTCTTTTAAATGGAACATTTTGAGTCTTGTTTTCCCAATTAGAAAAAAGATTTCAAAAAGGGCTTTCATGATCTCAGAAAAGAGAAGGGACATTGTTCTGTCGCAGAGAGCTTCCTCTGCAGAGAAAAGGCTACAAGGTGTGTCCAGGCATCTATATTTTGGCTTCCATGCTAGCAGCAACATCTTTGTAAGATGTTGGAGAAGAGTAGACTGTACTGGCATATATAATCCAAAGGTTCGATTCTTGATAGGCAGCCTCATATCATCAAGGTATACCCTGCTGAAGGAATGATGCAGACTCAGAGCATTAGACAAGCCCAAAGCTGTTCTGAACTCCTTGTCGCTTTAGAAGAGATTTCTGTTCCACTTTTCTAGTGCCTATGCAATACTCAGGGCAGTCTCAACACTTTCACAATATCATGAAATCGAATATCATCCAACAAGAACCACAAACCATGTGCAATACTTTCCTTGGAGCTGAAATGAAGAGTTAAGTATGTGTCTGGTTCCCCCACACCCCACCCTGGCATCCCCTGGCATCGGGCACACCCCTTGCCCTGGCCCCTGGATGTCCACACCTGGTTGCATGGAGAACACCTGTGTGTGTCAGAAGGACCATGTGAGATCTCTGTCTATTCCTGAAGAAGAACTTGTGAATTCAAATGCTTGCAGCAGAATTTGATGTCATCTCTTACATCAGTCGATAAAAAATACCCTTTTTGGAAGGGCAAAGAGCCTTCATCAGACCCTTCCTCCCCGTGAAGGCAGGCTCTTGCATTATTATGTGCCGTCAAGCCTCTGACTTATGCACAGCCTCCAAAAGCCCCTATTCATGGCAGCTCTGCTCAGCTCTTACAAGTTCAAAACTGACTTCCTCAATGGAATCAATCCATCTCATGGTTGAAATGAAGGCTGGTAGGGTTGAGAATTTTGGAGACAATTTTGAGAAATTTGGAAATATGGAGCAGGGAGCAGCGTGATTTTCTGGCAATGAGTATACTTAGCATATTTTCATTCAGGAGGTAGTTTCAAGACTTCTGCCCCGTCCGTATTTCTTCTCTCTGAAGCTTGGTTAATGGTAAGGCCTGCCCCTCATGACTGGGGAGCCTGGACTGCCACTGCCTGTGCTATGCCCTGTCAGCTGCAGTGCCAGTTTAAGAACGAAATATAAGCCAGAGGCAAAGCTCCACTACAGTCATAACAAATCTTCTCACTTGTAATTAATAATGTTAACGTTCAGAAGAAAGATTTCAGCGTGACAAAATCTCTGCCTCAGATCTTGAACTTGAGCTACAAGTTTTGCGATTGCTTGATACAACCCTATTTGATCTGGCACTCTCCTTGCAAATTATAAATGGCTGTCCATAGGGCAGATAACTGACTCTAAAGCAAGAGCTGTGATCACAAGTATGTCACACACCATAAGCATAATGATCACCCGCTGACAGATTAAAGTGCCTCTGCTCTCGAGTGCTTTTGAGCATTTGACACCTTCTCTATCTGTCAGGGTTATGTGAGCTGCCAGGTACTTCATCAACTCCAAAGGTTAACCCTAATGCAGCGTAGTCACCGTGTGTGGGGCCACATTACACAGTGCAGGATTATGACAAGCTCTCCCGGCAACTTCCTTTCCACAAGAGAGAGCTGGCCAAAATCACTTCTTCGGTTTCATTTTGTTCAGTATGTAGATGAGGAAATATCTTTCTGCACATAATTCTTCCTCCAGAAAACAGCTGCCTCTTGAGAACTAATGGAATAATCTGTTTCTAAAAATGTGTCCATCCAGAAGCAGAAGGTGGTCAAGACAGATATCAGGATGATGATTATTTATCATCAGCAAAAAGGAAAACAATAGCAGCAACTGTTAGAAAACAGAATCATAGAATAGAGTTTGGAAGGAGCCGGAAGGTCATGGGTTTTAAACCCTGCTCAGTGCAGGGTTCCCAGTTAAACCATTCCTCTCGGATGGCTGTCCAATCTTGAATGCCTCTAGTGTAGGAGAGCCCACAACTTCCCAAGGTAATTGGCTCCATTGTTACACTGCTCTAAGCATCAGGAAGCAGAGAGATAGAGGCTCTTCTCAATCTTATGCAGAGGGTTTTCCCCACCAGTTCTACCTGAGATCCTTTTAACTGGAGGTACCAACTATTAAATCTAAACCTCACACCCAACTGCTTAGAAATAGCCCTTCCTCATTAACACATGGTCTTACCTTAATATCTTTTCCTTTAGAACAAATTAGTTACAGAATGGAGCTATGGAGTACAGTGAAATACGGAAGTCCTAACCATATAGCAACAGCATCTGCTGTGCTTCCAAAATTCCCTTACACTCTCCATTATGATAATTCCAACAGTGTTGGGCATGGGAAGTTCCCTCCCAATTATCATCCTTCAAGCACCAGGGAATTCCAACCTGTAGGCATTAAAGAACAACAATGGATTTTGTAGTGAATGAGGGTGAAATACAATAACATTTGTGGAAGGAGATTCCCTCTTTGATCACAGGCTTTTCTAGTTGAAAATATCAGGAAGCAGATGATAGGAAAGGCCGGTACCTGAGCTCTTGAAGAGCCAATGTTAGAAGGGCTAGAAGACCAGATACTGATCCAATGTAAGACAGCTGTTTATGTTCCTAAATTCTTCAGTGTATTTGTACATTTTATTTCATCCCTAAAAGGACTGTTTAGAGTCATTTAAAGCACCATCCTTGGAAAGAAACTTTTGAAACTTCGGTGGGACTGACTTTCTGATTGGGTGGTTTTCCCCTACCCCTTGCAGGTACAAACTATGCCACGGATTACTGAGACAATGTAATGCGTGGAGCAGGGGGTTAAGTTTCCATGAAAACTCAGAAACATTTGATGCACATTTCTCCTAATACATACATTTTGTAGACATTTTTGTGTAATTTATCCATTCTTGCAAGCATTTTTTCTAATGGTTTGGGGCCAGGATATTGGAGGGAACACCTGTTTAAAAAATTGCTGTTTTTATTATTGCTTTTGCTGTTGCTGTCTTTATTGTAAGTCACCCAGAGAGCCCTTTGGACTATGGGGTGGCATATAAATGTAATAAATGAAATAAATAAATAAATAATGTAATGTAATTTTGGAGCATCATTTCCCCTAATTTATGCATGTACTTACTGGAGCCTCTTGCAAAGTTCAGAGACGTGCACGTTTTGAATAACTGAGTTTCTTGTTCACACAGTTTGCATTCCCATTAAAATGCAAACTGAACCTATTCTCTTCCATACATACTTTGGAATATTCAAAATCTTTTTCATAGATTATATCAGTAATCCTTACAACAATTCTGCAATAGTAATATCATCCCCATATTGCCAATAGTGGTGGGATGAAAGGGTCTTAAAAAAGAGAGGATTAACTAGAAGATTAGGGGTACCAGAGTGCTGATGGCAGAGGTGATAAAGGGCTTCCTGATTCATATATCATATCTTGTACTATCCTACATTACAGTTCTATAGTGGCTGGCTTCACATGTCACTACGGGTAACCCTATATGGTTTCCATGGTGTGCAATTTTTTGCCTGGATGTGCCTGACAGACAATCAAGTGGTTTCTATTCTAGCGTAGTTTCTATCATCCTTGCTCATTTGTCCTATTCTTGGTATGTATCCCATGAGCCACCTTTCCTGAAATTCCACCTCATGCCAGATGACTGAAACAGGGCCAGCCTGCCAATACTTCTGGTGCTGGCACCACTTGGATGGCCTCATGGAAAACCAAACCCCTTAGGGAAAATGGAAAGAAGCTGGGCTACAACCCCTGCCAATGGTGACCCCAGAGTGTGAGAAACCCTTGAGAACGTCTTCTCTTGCTGGAGAATTCTTGGCATTGTCCCTCACCCCAGCCCAGACCATCTGTAAATGCTAGTTCACTTAATGCTGCAATAAATGCTACCCAGTTGAATAAAGCCATAGTTATGTGAACCGCACAGTAAACATAGGAACTTAGAAAGCTGCATATGCCATGACAGACACTTTCAGTTGTGCACTGCCACTGTGTCACAGCCCCCCATAACTTTACCATGACATGAATGTTCTAGCATAGTTTAATGGGCCATTTTTCATCTTACTTCACAGAGGAAAGTCCTCTGTTTCAAAGCACCTTCTCTTTGAAGGACAGTCCTGTTCAAGTCTAGCCTAAAGATTTTTTTAAAACATAAAAGAGAAAAGGTAGAGGCTTTGAGATTGCCGCTCCATGATTTGCCTGTCTGTCTTATTTGAAGCATTTTCCCTTTTCTTTAGTCAAAACGTTTTCCGTGTTTAGCATGTGGACAGAAAGCCTACGGTTCATCTGGACTCCAGTTTTCACTGTCCTGAGTGCATTGCATTGCTATTTAAATTATCACCATTATTGTTAAACCCATCTCTTCCTATAAGTTAGGCAATGCACATTTTATGCAAATCTGTATCTCTTTTGTCCTCTTGTGTGCTACATTTCTTCTTTCCATTTTATTTTATTATTTTATTTTATTTTATTTTATTTTATTTTGGCATTGTGCAAGTTACTAGCCTGAGGAAAGTCTCGGTCTAAGGTCTGGACGTAGGGTTGTGAGGAGAATCCTTAACTGGTTGGCAATTGCTCATCTTTAGAACACACTGATCTTTGGGTTGCCAGACTCGCACATATGGGCATAAAGAGCTGGTCTTAAACATACACAGTCCACATACTTCTCCTTTTCCACAAGCGAAGCCTGGATTGCCCTCTTCCAGGGAATGACAGCCAGAAACACCATAAGGCTTAAAGCAACTACAAAAGATATGGAAACAACTATAAAATGCATATATACTGGGAGATGAACATTGTGCTGTAAAATCCAGACAGTAAAAAACTAAAAATGAAACTGTCTCTGTTCCAAATTGTAACATTTTCAAGGCTCGGGTAGCTAATAGCATCCAGTCTCCTAGAGATTCTTAATCAAAACCTACCCAGATGTCAGTCTTCTGTGGCGTGCTCCATCCTGATCTTGGAAGCATGTTACTCCCTGATTTCAGCTTCTGCAATGCTGTTTCAGTGAGCTCTGGTTGCAACTGGATGTGCTGGTTGACAGTCTTAGAGAAGCCATAAATGGCTTTGAGGGCGTAGCAGCAGCAGCAGCTTTCCTGGAGAGCTGGCAAGCTTCCTGTGCTGACACCTGCCCTGGCTCTCCACATTTGCCAGTGGGTCTGTGGTTGTTGTTGTTGTTCAGTCACAAAGTCATGCCCGACTCTTTGCAACACCATGGACAACATTCCTCCAGGTTTTCCTGTCCTCCACCATCTTCCAGAGTCCACCCAAGCCCACACCTAGCTCTCCAGTGACCCCATCCAGCCACCTCAACCTCTGCCATTCCTTCTCCTTTTGCCTTCAATTGTTCCCAGAATCAAGGTCTTCTCCAGTGAGACCTTCCTTCTCATTAGGTGGCCAAAGTATTTGAGCTTCAGCTTTAGTACCTGACCTAAAGAGCAGCCAGGGTTGATTTCCTTTAGGAATGACTGATTTGATCTCTTTGCAGTCAAAGGGACTCTCAGAAGTCTTCTCCAGCAACACAATTCAAAAACATGGGTCTGTGGAGCACCATTTAAATTTCCCACAATGCCTTGAGTAGGAATGTCTCATGCCACCCATCCTGGCCAGCTGGGTTTCGGTCCCACTGTTTTAATTTCCCACAATGCTCTACGACGTGACTGTTGAGGCTACTGTGGGAGGGAGCTCACCATTGGGAGCACTTTACTCAGCTCTCTGCAAACAGGACTAGCTTTGTGGCTTTGGGCCAGGAAATCTAACGTTGTGTGTCCCCCCATATGCATCTGCCTACTTACTAAGAATTACCAGAGAAACTTTTTCTTCATCAGAAGCTCTCTCGTCACTAGCGACAGAATCTACGAATCATCTATCTATGGTTCTGTCTACTCTGTGGAACTCCCCACTTATTTAGTTGCTCCCTTTGTGGTGGTTTTCTGCCAGCTTGCAAAGATCTTCCCTTTTTCTGCCAAACTGAAGTTATTTTGATGATTCCTCAGAAAAATTATTTTTTGTTTATCTCATGCACTCCTGTCATATTTTTAATTGCTGAGTTGCTGCCATTTGTTAATAGTTGGTGTTCCTCAGTTTCATGATCAGTGAAAGATCCCAGGAGCTATGCTACCCTATCAAACTTTCTTTGGAGGGAAAGAAAATCCTGGACTTACGGCATTTTTGTGTTGTTTTGTTATTTTACAATCCTACAAAATGAAGCAGATCATTTACCTCACATCAGATCCTCAGGGTGAAGGAGCTCTACCCTAAGACGCTTCCAACGTTAAATTCTATCTCTATTTGTGTCACGTCTTTCCAAAACATATGTTTAGGCCTTCAGACAGCTTCCATATACTCTCCCACCTGGTTACCTCAGATTGTTCCCCCATAGCAAAGATGGATTATGTGACATGTGAAGGAATGCTTTGTCTTGTATGTCCTGAACCTACTTCCAAAGGATTTCAATGGATTATTCCACATTTTAAAGGATTCCACACAAGTCCCGCATATGTTGAAAACATGTTTGAGGGGGCACTGAGTCAAGATGGCAACCCCACCCCATATTTTGCTCTTTTGCAGTGGTGTGAGAGAGCCCTATGAACATACTAACATATGTACAGAGCATTCCTCCTTGTGGGGTGGGAATGAATCTTTATTAGACTGGGACTCCCTTTCACATGAGAAATCTTACATGGTGAATAGGTCTCCTTCACAGTGAATACGTGGCTGGCAGATGGTGTAGCCTGCAAACCCGACAGCACCACGGGGAACCAGCTAGTGCCTTCCCTCATGCAGAGTTGAACTAGGCATCTCCAGTTTTGTTGATTCCATCCCGTCTGTGATTCACAGATTACCTGGTGCCTTTCATTCTAATATCCACTCATCAGTAGCACTGGATATTTTCCCCATGTCCCATTCATGCACATTCAACATTCATGCACATTTTCACAAATTTGTACTTGTGCACATTTGCACTCCCAAATGTGGGAATCCTCTCATATGCATTATTTCATGCTCTAGCCTATGGGGGAAGTGTACCTTTGGGGACAGGTTTTTATTACTGTATGTGTTTTCTATGAATAAACTTGCATAAAATTCTAGAAAGTTAAAAAATGGTTGGCAACTCATGAAATCCGAGTGATCCAGCAAAAGCCAGCTACAGAATATGTGTGTTGGTTTCACAGAAGTCTGAATTCATTTGAACCCATCCTGGATTTCTCCAACATCCCTAGTTTCAACATATCATTAGTGAGTTAATGTCATTCTCCCTCTAGCATTATCATAGAGATATTTTTAAATACTTTTATTATGCATATGTCTATCAGCTTGTATCATTTAAAGCACTAGAGGCCAGTCCAGGTAAGCCACCAGATTTGCACACAGTTCCACGCACCAGCATGCTCCTATTTGCCCTCTCTGAGACCCAGTGAGGAAGGCAGCTACCTGGCACAGTTCCGTCCATGTCAGGTGAGGTGGAGCAATGCTAGGATCCTGTCCTTAGAAGTCTTCTTGTTGTTGTTGTTCTGTTTCTGATCTATAGCATGACATCTCACTTTTACCGATATTTACGAATGGTTTTCTTGTTTCATTTTATTTTAATGGCCTTCCCTTCAAAGCATCCATTATCCATCACATTTTCTCCCTTGGAGAATTTCATGCTTCTGTTCCTATCCCCATCCTTTGGGATTCTCTTATCTTGCTTTAACTAGGAACGGGTATAAGTGAAGAATGTCAACTTTGCTTTATTCTCGTATAACAAAGGCATAGCCTTTAAAATATTACCAGCAATATTATTGGCATGCTGGTGTTTACTTCCTGAATATGCTTCTAATTTTCCTAGTCAAAGGCAAGTTGTTGGCAATATCTTAATGTTTTGTTCTTTTTAGGCAGTTAATGGCAAACTTCAAGGTTATGATTTTGAACTGAATATTTCCCAGATGTGTGGGAAAGTGAAAGGTGGCACATCTAACAGAACCTGACTTTCTAGCTGTGTCACTCTAATGTAGGTGAATTTTAAGTCAGGAATAATTAAAGAATGAACCTGACAAGATTCCATCTTTGCAATGGCTTGAGATGAAAGGTTGGAGTTTGTGCGCATGGTAACATAATCCACATGTTGGGAGAGAACTAGAAATTACATGTCATTGTCTACCATGGTTTATAGCGCCCCCTTAATCAGCCTCTTGTCCAAAGTAAGTGGGTTTAGGAAACCAGATTCATGGCCTTTCCTTCCTTTCATTAAAGCAAAGAGGTTTTTTTTTTTCTTTTCCGTGATCTGCATGATTCTGGAGTAGAGTCAACTCAGTATCTTTCAAAGGATGTTGTAAAATAATCCAGCCTGCAGTACTAAACAATCTTAGGTGAGAGTAAGTTTTCTTGATCTCAGTTGGCCCTATTTCTCAATAACTATGTACAGGATTATACCAACTAGTTTGCTGTCTATTGGGTTTGCATTACAGAGTCTGGCCATGCTAACTTCTAAAACTAGCACTTAGCCACCAATTTGGATGGCTTTGAAAGGATGTTGGACAAATGCATGGAAGGAGGCTATCAAAGGCTACTAGCTTTCTTGTCTGTGTGCTGCCACCACCATCAGAGGCGGTAGGCCTGTGTACATCAGTTGCTAGGCAGGCAGAATCTTATACCCATCCTGCTTGAAGGATCCTTGAGGGTAGCTGGTTTGCCACCATGTGAACAGAGTGCTGGACAGGATGGACCATTGGTCCAGTTCAGCACATTCTCATGTAAAAGCCAAATGTAACCAGAAAGACTCAGAGATCTTTATTTCAAAAAGAGAAGCTTCCATATTTTTCAGGAGAGTCCCTCCATCTAGAGAGGCTTCACAGATTGTGCAGGAGGAGATGGGAAAACTTTCCTTCTTTGAATGTCTTTACACCGAGCTTATTTCTCATCGGATTTAAGCCATAGGTTCATTTATGTAGGAACCATCGCCCTGAGACTTTGTGAAAAACAGATATGAAGCCAACCTGTGATCCTGAAAACCTTAAGAAATCTGAGCTGAGTCCATGCTGTTTTTCTATCTTTCCATGTGGCTAAAAGGGGAATTTAGCTGAATAAATATTAGCCACACAAAACACACAATTCAAGGGCAATGCACTTCCATCACCCTGTTCCAAACATACATATATTTATTTCTGGATATGTCTCTCTATCTATATGGAAAGAGCTGACTATGTCAAAAGAAAATCAGTATGACGTAGTGCAGCCTTGCCAACTTTGTGCTTTCCAGACACGTTTGGGATGCAACACCCAAAATCCAATATTTTCTTGATTCAGCCCCCCAGAATCTGTTTCATTAGTCCTTGCTGTTGTGTTAGTCAAGCCAGCTCAGGGAAATTCATTCCTAAGATATGCCCTGGTTTGCGCATTTTTCAAAAGCACCAAGGGCACTTGCACAAATCATGCTATTTGTGGCAGAAATTAGAAGTTTAAAACCATGCAGTTTTAGCACAGTTTGTGAAAATTATGCAAAAATTTTGTAGTTTCAACTTCACATTTGTATAAATATCACTATTCATGCAAATTCAATAAATTTACACAAATTCCACAAATAGAAGTATTTGCTAAAATTTTCTTAGGAGTTAAAAATTTGCAAATGGTGGCCCAGCTTATAAATGGAAGTTTTTAGAATAAACCTGATTTGATCCACTTCTAATTGTTGGATCAGAAGCAGCCAGGAAGTTCATCAGTCTCAAACAGATGTGAGCACATCCATAAAACTATGCATTTTAAAAGGTTGAATTAAGAAGACACATCTCAAGTTTAGATCCAGAGAGACTGAGGATGGTCCCAGAGGGAAGACATTCCACTGTTTGCAGACAGCACAGGAGAAAGTGTGGGGTAAGGATTCTTATTTCAGTGGGCCTCCTGATCCACTGCAAGCTTTTTTCCAGCTTTTTCTAGGAGCTAAGCATTATGCCCAGTGGTGATGAACCCATTTGGCAGATGGAGCTTAGCACCATGGATAGCTGGTATAAAATTCAAAGGAAAAGTGTCCATGATTCAGGAGCCCCATGTGTCTCAGGAGTCAGCAGCCTGCCCTGTTTCACGTGTACCTGACAGACAGGCTTCTGTGATAATGCACCTTCCTTTGGGGCATACTTCCTCCTTTGAAAGCTGTCCTTGTTAAATTAGAGACACTTCCTATTAGCCTTCAGCTGAATGGTGAGGAATACTGTGCACAAAGCAAGAGGGGAGATGTGATTATGGAAGGAATAGATGAAGGGCAGTCTTTTCAGTACACCTTATAAAAAAAAAAAGCAGCCCCAATAAAGGAAATTATAATTTCTGAAAAGTGTTGAGCAACAATAGGAGACTTTCCACAAGCATCCAAGATTTCCTTTTCACTTTTCCCTTTGTTTTTTCTTTGCCAAATATTGTGCATCGGAATTAAACACACACACCCCAAGAGAAATAGGTGGAATATTTCTATACTGGTATGTGGCCAAACCCATTACTTAGATCAGGGGTAAGGAACCTCTTTCCTTCCACATCTTGTTGGACCACAGCTCCCATTATCCCTGCCCATTGGCCATGCTGGCTGAGCCTGATTGGAGTTGGAGACCAACAACATCCGGAGGGCCAAATGTTCTCCATCTCTGGCTTAGACCATGGAAGCAGATAAAGGATTAATCATGGAAGCCTAAATTAACCATGGAAACAGATAAAGCTGAAAGAAACAGACAAGAGCAGGCAAACAGAACTATGCATCAGTTTACTGACAAATCGTACTTGCCACTGAACTGAGTAGGTAAACTCAGTTAGGTGGCTAGATGGAGTGACTGAAGCAGTCTGCATGAGCTTAGGTGGACTCCGGGAGATGGTGGAGGACAGGAAGGCCTGGAGGAATGCTGTCCATGGTGTCACGATGGGTCGGACACGACTTCACGACTAACTAAAACAACAACAACAAACTCAGTTGTGGCAACTCCTTTGGTAACGTAGTCCTTTTTAATACTGGATCTGCATCCAACTTAATCAGCACTGATCTTAAGCACAGGAGTTGTCTTGAGGCAAGGGAAAGGGTTCCGATGAAGACAAAAGACTTAAGTCTTTTGTAGCGAGAAGAGTCAGAGTAGCTCTAGGTAAACAAAATCCCCTGACATACTTCCTGACCATGGCAGTGAGTCAGAAGCCTGGAATGATTTCATTTCATCTAACCTTTTGGCAAATAACCCAAAGGCTTCAGTTTTTACTATTGCCTTAAGTTCCTGAAATACTTAGCTAGTAGGTGACCATCTGGTGAGATAACAGAGTTTTGACTAAGAATGTAGTGATCTGAGACAGCTGATAACACAGCCGCCCTGAAGTAGCTCTGCTGCAGCAGACCTGCCTGGATCCTCTCAAACTGGGGCCCGTCTTTCGACTTCTTAATGCGGTGGCTGCTTTATCAGTGGTGCTTGTCACCTAGTTGTTCAAAGGGAAGGGAGGTTTCTGGTCCAGTGCTCAACCGGATCACCATTCAGTTGGATCAGTCTGATGAACACATGGTTAACAGCAAGGGCTTGAGGAATTTATGGTCAGTGTTGCAAATAAAATATAAAGTGCAGGTTAGGCATGTTTTTATGTTTGCAATCCCTTGGGTTTTTAAGTAAGGTGATAATAGAGAAGGAAACAGTGGGCAATTTGCACTCTGTGTTGTATTTAAAATTCATCTTTCCTTCAAGGAGCCCAAGGTGGCAAATAGGATCTTTGTCTTCTTAGGTTTTATCCTCACAACATGGGATAGGTTCAGAAACAGTGGCTGACCAAAGTCACCCTGTCAGCTGCATGGTAAAACGGAGAGTCAAATGGAGAGATCTTCCCAGCCCTAATCCAACACTAATCACTACAGCACACTATATCCTGATAGTTAGGTCCTGACAGGGCATGTCGGTACTGCAATCTTAAACCTAATCTTAAACCTAAACCTAATTAGCAAGTCCAGCTCTCAACTAAGGACTAGATGAACCTGTAGCATGGGTACAACATTTGACCCAGGTAGAAGGAATAGGTGGCATCTCTGAATAGTACACAGTACTCAAGTTTTTCTTCTTGCCTGCAGATCCCCTTCTGTGCCGCTACCTCATTCCCAGCCCAAAAGTCTTTAAGCAAACCCACACCAAGGCATGAGGAGGCAACATTTTTATAAATAACACTCTCTGTCCTTTTTAGTGGATCATGGCATGCAAGCAAAATCAAAGTATGGCCACCGATGAACTAATTTGGTGATAGTGATACATAAGGAACTTCCCCAGAAAATTCTCAGCCTACTCACCAAACCATTTCCTAGGTGCTTTGCAAGCCACCAGTACCGCAATTCAGTTCCAAACTGGCTTAAGCATGGTTTATATTTGCAGAGCAAACGTGCCTGTGTTCATCCACGATCCATTCATTAGATAGCAAAATTCCACACTGCTTGTGTTATGATGGACAGACTTTTTTCTAGCCTTTGTACAGAGACAACTCTTACTTCTTATTTCTAAAGAAAGCAAAAATAAAGACACAAAAGTGGAGATTTCCACAGCATATAAAATTACTTCAGAAATAAATCAATCAGGATTTCTCAATCTGTTTGCACACGTCTAACAGCCATGTTGTGAGAACTAAAGTTATTGGACCAAATATCTTAGAAAATATTTGCTAAAGCCCACCACAAGAATGGCTATGACAAGGTTCCTGCAAACCTGCTAGGAACTGCACACATCTTATTTTGAGTCCATATATTTCCTTGGTACTCTCCTGGTATTCAAATGAACAACACAGGTATTTTCTAAAACAAGTGCCTTAGGTGATGTTTCTTATTTGCTTTTGAAGCTTCCCCTTGCCTCATCTCCTAAAGCTGACAGTACATTTTAAAACTACCCTAAACCAGCCATTTACAACTATGAGTAGCACCTCAGAAGTATTAAATTCTTGCTTAGCCCTAGCCACCAAAAGTCAACTAAAAAAGAAACGAACTTATAATGCTTGCAGAAGATCCTCAGATGTGCTCATCAGCAAAACCTGATCTTGCCAAAGCTCTCCAAATTCCATCACGAAATCTCTTCCAACTGCAGTCAACAGTGATCTTTGGTAATTTTTGTTGTAGTTTTTCATCTTTTTGTGTGAAAATCCATGCATATTTTTCCCAAATGTATGCATCAGTATATGTGTCCATTTGAAATGTACACTTTTTAACTTATTCATTAAATCCTAACAAATGTATGTATGCATTTTTCAAAAGGTCACATTTTTTCAGTGCACAGTCTTCAAATGTACAGATGCTGCCAAACACTTAGTTTTGGTCCACAAACCACATTGCTTGAAATGTATGGACTTGGAAATGCTTGGACTTTTTATTTTGCTTGGAAATATATGGACTTTGATGGAAGATTGCCTCCAGTCCATGCATGGTCTTGAAGATGACATCTAGGTAATTCCAGATTTTAAAAATGATCTGAAATTTATTATATAAATCTCTAGATATAGACCATAATCTCAGTTACCAGGAGAACAAGAGAGATAGTGAAGACATGTCTTTGAAAATGTGCTGGCCAAGAAAGACATCCGTGACCCAACAATATATGAATTGAACACTCTAATCATGGCACCGCATAAACTTATCACACCTCCTAGGTGCAAATCATCGGCCACCTTAAGTGAGCACATGGTGGGTTCTTGAAGGCTTTATTTCGCCATCAGTTAGCAGGGGAGATGTCTCTGTGCTTGGGCTCTTCAACATGGTGTCTAGAGGCACCAGCGCTCCCACAGGCACCTCTCTCAGTAAACTGGTTTTATTTCATTTAAGGTTTTAAATTACTTTTGTTTAACTGGAAGGGTATCCTGCTACCAAATGAAGAACAGCCCACTAGAACCATTTTTATGTATTTTAGAGACCAGAACCCAGTTTGCCTTGTTAGGTTTGGAAGGAGATTTTTTTAGTCCCATCAGTTTGCTGCCTGGGAAGGGAGTATTTTGAGACTACGGATGCCCAGTACGGCAGCTGTTTTATGCCTGGACCAGCCCCACCAAACAGTACCCATTCGTGGCACTGTGTCAAAATTCCAGATTTTCTCAGCAGCCTAAAATGGGGAGTCCTGGTCTATATGAATAAACACTGCCGGCCTCAGCAGAGCCATGGATGAGTTGATGAGTTTTTGATGAGACCATTGTACTGCATAACCACCACCAATGCACTGGGTATTTTATACCAGATTGCTAGTCAGCTGTGATAGATGCAGGGATGAACGAGGAGAAGGTGGCTCCAACAGTGTTATTTTTATGCTTGCTTTCATTGTAATGCTGACCACTTTATTTTGTGGTAAGCTGCTTTCACAGCTATTGGGGACGGTATCCATTTCAGAAATAAAAGCATACTCAGGTTGGGATGACCTGCAGTAACAGAGTTATTTCAGTTGAGGTAGCTGCTGGAGGGGTAGCCAGTTTCAGACCCTAGTACCAAATATTCATTTTGGAAGAATCACTTGGAAAACAAAGCACGCTGGCAAAACTTTGGAAAGGAACCATAGTTAGAAGCTCTTCCTGCTTAAGGTATCAAGTACAGAAGAGCAGGTTCTACTGTATTCTCAAGTCAATGGTAAAGGTTTCCCTTGGACCATATTCGGATGCATTCAGACATGCATGCTTGTCACGTTGATTGTTTAAACCAGAAAGCCTGTTCCATAATATAGGATGTGTTACAGCTTTACCCATATCTGAAATGTGAATTAAACTACAAATGAAACCAGGCTCTTTGCAAGGTATTTTGACCCAGAAACATCATATTATCAAAGGAAGCTCTTCTTTTACCTGAGTGAATATCTCTCACCAGTATAACTTGCTCAGTGCAAGCCATCTTGTGGTTCAACAGAACTGATTAACCTTGTGGCTCTTCTGAAGGCACAATTCCGTAATCTGGATTGGCCCTACACTGAGGTAGCTGGTGCTGGTAAACTGGAAGGTTAAGTATTCGAAGGTTGAGTATTCAATGAGGTCCAAAAACTGGTAAAGGATATACAGAACCACCAGGGCTACCATTCCCCCTTTGTGGGAGCCATGCAAACCACTGATTTTCCTAGGCATGTGGTGTTATAGGCAGTATTGCATGTGACACCACCTGTTACGAGCGCCAGTCATTTGTGACTCGTGGAAGAATACTTGAGTCTTCTTTGCCTTCCAAAATTCTGGTGCAAGCCATGAAGAATTTGTTTCTAGACCCTGGGAAATATTCTTCCTTGACTAACTTTTCTATTTTTTAAAATATATACATATTTTTCTTCAAATCTGATACTGCCATCATTGTTCATAGTCATGTGCCATTTTAATTACCTGCACCAATGTTGATTCCTTCAATAATTCTGTGATTATTCATAAATATGTTTAGTTTGTGTGTGCTTTTTTTGAGGGGGGGATCTTTTGTTTTGTTTTTGTATTTAGAGAGCACAAAGAGGTTAGGAAACAATGTACAAAACCACACAGATTCTTCTTAATGATTCCTTTTTGTGAGAGGAGATGGTCAGCCATTTTTTCTCTCCCTTGTCATTTTGTCTAATGAGTACTTGCTTGAACTATAAAAGGGCAGTTGATTTTAAGGTAGGTATATTTGGCTCCCTTGGAGCATATGCTTCTGACTTGCGGGTCTATAAAGCGAGCACATGTCATGTCTACAGGGCATATCTCATGTTGATATTTGGAATGTTTCTAATTATAATGAGTTGGAAATGATTTGAACATTGAGAACCAGGCTTTTACAGTGGATGTGGTCAAGTGGAATTAACCATAATTGTTGCAGTTTACATAGTCCTGACTGCAAACATGAAAAAAATAAAAAACTGTGTGCTATCTGCCTTCAAACAATTATGAGGACCACAAGGGTGTGTTCTCAAACATTCCAGAGGGTGCAAACTTGTATTGAGCAATCACTGCCAAGAATCACCAAAAAACTTTTGTTGTTTTTTGTTCTTGCTGCGGGGGCGGGGGACTGTTTGTTTTTGTTTTGCTCATCCTTAATGACGAAGTCATGTTTTACGCATCTTGCTGAAGTAAATGCTTTTTGCATTTCAGTGTTCCTTTTTTTCATTATCTGAGCCTTTCCAAAGACTTCCAAGTCTAAGAAGCTGTGTCCTTTCAAATCACTAAAATCAATCAGAAACACCAATTTAATGCAACCGTGCTTGAGCAGGTCAAATGCCAAGAGCCTTTTTTGGTTGCTGCTTCACAGATGTAGCAAAACAGAAGGGTGTAGCACACAGTTGAGAAGGGCTGTGAAAGAACAATAATTAGATTCTTTTCACAACACATCCTGATGAAGAGCATCTGCAAACAGGCATTCTTCTTCCTTGAATATATCCTATTTTGTGTCTTTACCTAGGGATGCTTGAGGATTTTGTTTGGTCTGCTTCTCTAAGAAACTAACATAATCCATATTTCCTAAACTAACATGCCAGTCGTGATGAGGTATCTTTGCATTCACACTAACATGTATTATATAGCTAAAATGCATATAAAATGCCATATTCTATGCTAAAATGCAAACCAAAAATGTATAGTTTGGGGTAAAATGCATCATTTTTCTAGTGCTAGGCAAAAGCACATTTGAGTACATTTTGCAGCATTTGCTTGGAAAGGCAGGAGACAAATTAAATCAGTAAAGTAGTAAGTGTAAAATACATTAAAGTAATGGAAATGTATATGCAGTGAAACTAACTAACATGGATGGATCTACCCAACCCTATGTACCCTGTTTCTCCTTCGTGATTATGAAATTACTCTTCATTCGAGATTCATCAGAATCCTTTATTTGTGTACTGCATTGGTACCTCAACCTTCACTCAAAAAGCTCAACACTGTGAACAAGGAGTAAGCCCAATTTATGTACCCAACACACATGTGAGATATGTTAGGTGATGAACAGTATTGCTGAGCTTCATGGCCAAGAAAAGCTTTGAAATGAGATCTTGCAGGTTCTCCACGATGCACCTTACTGGTTCCAGGCCTGAGGATGCAGCCATGTGAAAGATTGGATAGATTCAATTAAGCAGGCAGGGGGCTGAAAGTCTTTCTATATAGGATATAGAACTGGGACTTAGGGGTAAGATTGTGCTTTGCTATTAACAGTAAAGCAAAAAGTTAAAGTTAACTCTTTCATTCCTAGATATCACAGTCAGTGGACAACCCAAAATAAACTTTGTGGAAAATCCTGAACCTATTTAAGACATATCCTTTGAACCCACTGGTTATGTGCCAGTATTTCAGACAATAAGAGCATTTTTCTTTTCTTCTTTTCAGAAAATTGTGCCAGTTGATTAATATCTGTATATTTTTAAGCAACACTTTTCAATCAGCTTCCAACTCCATGCTCCATTATATGGATATAATAGATAAATGTGAGAATGAGGCTAAGCCTTACTAGAATACTGTGTGGTGTTCCAATATATCGCATCAAAACTGTGTCTTCTAAACTACTGTGTCAAACAAAATAAATTGTTGGCTAATTCTGATCCCCAACAGTTGCCAGCTTTTTACTTGAAAAATCTGTAGGCCAACTCCAAAGCACCCAAATATTTCATAGACTTATTGTGCTGAAAAATGATACTTTATTGGTCAATAGAACTTCAGTTTATTTTCATGTGTTGCAATCCTTACGAGCATAATATGATAAAAATGTAATTCAATTTTAAACCATTTGAGCATAAACTAATAAAATTCCCTGAAAATGCTAATGCAGGGAAGAATTAATCCAACCTGGCATTGCAACAGAAGCTACAACAAACAAACATGTCCTTATGAAATTATAGTTCCTCTTGTTCCCCATTGCTGTCTATCAAGGAGAGGACCAAAACCACTTCATTCACAAGGCAAAAAAATGGTATATAGACTGTGTACTCCATGACCCCTGGGCCTGATCTTTCATGCATACACACCAGCATAGATTGTACATGGAAAAGCTGCGCAACACAAAACAATGCAGCAAAGGAAGCTGGGTTTTATTGCTTCCGTTGCAGTTCGGGGTCTCAGCGTCAATCATAGGACTGGCCATTTCTATTCTAGTTGAATAAAAATAATTTATGAAGGAGAAGGTTTCCTTGATTTTCAAACATCTGCAGTCTTACATACAGACCTGTTTAATGCCATCTAGTGAGTTGTAAGATTAGGAAGAGGCTTGAACCCAGATTTCCCCTATCTAATCTATCTGTTGTACCCCACCCGCTGAGTATGTTGTACTACCTTCTAGATGCTGCTTGCACATACTAGAAGCTCTGGCATTTGTACAGTTCCCCCATGAACCCTACTTATCAGAGTCAACTAGGAACAGGGAAAGTCATGCTCACTGGGAGCAGCATGTTCACATCAGTGTGCCAACAGTTTTGGAGCAAACTGTGTGTATATGTGTGTATGTTGGCTTGTTGAATGCTGTATATTGATTAAATGCCAGGCATGGTGCTGCATTCACAAATCCTGTGGCAGAAGGAGAGAGAAAATATTTTGGCTGTTCCCATTCATGTGGACCACATTAATTGCATATGCCTGTCAAAACGGATATTTTATTGTTCAAGGATAAAAACTGAGTCACACACACATCTGTTGTCAGTGTGAATACTATACCGAATGTTACTGAAAACAACATTCAGTTCATTTTTAGACTTCTTTTGCTTTGTCATTAAACTAGTAAGCCGTAAATGCTGCTGTTGAATTGGTATGTGGTACAGTCAGGACCAATTTCTGCATTAATTGTTATGTTTAACTACTACTACAAATGCATCAATTTATGTCACACTCTGAAATAAAAAAGCAAGAGCCCTGCTCCAATAAACTTGCAGTTTAAATTATGACTGTGGGGCAGACAACAGAAAGGCTATCTTCCATTCCTGATGCATGTCTCCCAAAGTTAAATATAATGTGATTTTCATTGTTTGGAAAAGATGATTAACATGGCAAGACACCAATGGTATAAAATAATTTTGATACCATGATTGAAAAAATTGTAATCTCTTCTTTATAATTGTTTCTTTGGGATATATGAAAAAGTGCTTTGTTCATTTTTAACAAATCAGCAAGTATTAAGTTCTCCCTTTTTGGAACTAAACACAGAACCAAACACAAACTCTGCATTCAAACTGTATACATTTCCAAGCAACACAATTTGGAAAACCAAGAATATACATTTGAAAAAGCATTCTTTTGAAAAACTCACATGAAAAAAGCATACTTTTAAGAAACATACAACTCTATCATTTCAGCAATTGGAGAAAATATATACTCTTTAAAAAGGGTGCAATTGATGCATGCCTTTTGGGAGATGCTAATGAAAATATGCATAAGTTTTCATGAAAAAAGAAAAACAAAGCTTGCGATGTGATACAGACATGAGCTGGGACAGCCTGTGAGATGGAACTCCAAAAGCTTTGACAAGCTCAATTCATCCTGATTTGCTCCTCCCCATCATCCAGAAACTACAGGGCAGCAGACATGTTATCAGAAACCGGCCAGCACACTCACATTATGCCCTTGTTTGTCCATCTGCACTGGCTGCCAGTGCATTTCCAGCCTAATTCGCAGTGCTCGCATTAACATTTAGAGCTCTGAACAGCTTGGGTCAGGATTGGCTGAAGAGCGATCTCTTTCCATATATACCTGTTCAGCCCAGAAGAACATCTCCAGTGATCCTTCTCTGGGGGTCCCAGCCAAGGAGGTGGCTACTAGGAGGAGAGGTTTTTCCTGTCCAGGAATTGGCTGTGGAATGAGCTTTCCAAGGAGGCTTGCCTGGCATCTCCTGGCGTTCTTTTCTTCTTATTTAGTTTTCTACATTGCTGTTTTGAAGCTGTTAGGGTGCAAATGCTATGCCCGATGCAAGGTGCTACAGCAGCAATTTCCACTGCCACTGTGCCTTACATGCACCTCACAGGTATTTTTCTCTAGACTACCACGTCCAGACATCTAAACTGAGTGCTAGGGAATGGGAGGTAAGGCCCACTGGAATACGCATAAGGCCCTATTTCCCACTCTAAGCCTAGCTGCAACTTCAGGAAGGGCAGCTGTTATTTCCATGCTTAGCGGGCGATGGGGGGATTGGCCTTTGGAGTCATGGCTCTGAGGTCACAGTCTCTCAGAACTGGGCTCCCAAAGAATCCTATGGCGTTACAGATGACATCAGAGGGCCATAGGATTGAAAGCTTTTATTTGGGGTTTAATTTTGATACTCTAGTTTTAAACGTGTACATCTTCTATCTTCTTGTGTGGTTTTAATCTCTGTGAACCACTCAGAAAATGTCAGCTATTGCACTGTATAAAAAGCTAACAAATAAATAAGTAAACTGCTTTTTGTTCACTTCTTGCTGTTTAATGGTTAAACAAATGAATACCCAGTAGGCAGATTATACTAAGGAACCTGGAAGCTTCCAAGAACACAATCATGTGACAGCAACTTAGGCAAGCCCATATTTGCTAGCTGCTCAATGTATATGTGGACACACTCTCTTGTGTAGAGAGTGCGCTTGCTCTTGATGGGAATATGTAGCTGCTATGTTGACGGCTTCCCAAGTGCCAGCGCAAAGCTATGTTGGAAGTGGTTTCTATGCATCACAATCCCTTTGGGGATCTGCTCAATTCCATTGGTGACCCAACAGAATAACTAGACCTGGAATCTACAGTCATGTGCCCAACCACATTTTTGTATTGTGAAGGCAGTTGATGAAAACACACATGGTTGAAGAATGGCAACTCAGGTCTATAGAAATTTCTAGCTAATCACACCCTTGATCAGGAAAAAAAAAAGATGTGTGCTTGCACAGCTGACATTGGGCTGATTCATACAGTTGGCAGCCAGCCATGCAATGACCTTTGGGAGCATGGGAGCTACTGGCAGGATCACGGCCAGGATTATGCAGAAACGCTGATAGTGGGATTTGAGGCAGGCATCATCACCCACAGCTGCTGGAATTAAAGTGATCACAGCAGCCCTGTAGTTTTAGACGTATTGAACACATACGTCATGGCAGCTACGCATCCCACCCTGTATGGGGAGATGCCAGTTCTTGCATTCAACATTTCCCAGACATGTGAAACTCTTCCCATAGCCGTTATACAATGTGCAGTAAGCACATTTTATTACAGAAAGACTCAAGTTCCTTTTTGGTTGCTGAAATACCTGCACATTGCATGGCTACTTGCACTTGTATGAACTAAACTAGAGAAAATACAGAATGATAGCAACAGTTTTGACTCACCTGAAAATAATTTCTCCTGCACCTACATGCTAGTTGTTTCCAACTCTGGGACCGGTGCTCATCTCCATTTGTAAGCCAAAGAGCCAGCGTTGTCGAAAGAGTACGTAGTCATGTGGTAGGCATGAATGAACACCAAGGTACACGGAATGCTGTAACCTTTCCCACCAAAGTGGTACCGATTTATCTACTCACACAGGCATGCTTTCGAATCACTAGGTAGCCAAGAGCTGGGACGAAGCAGTGGGTGCTCACCCCATTGCGCGGATCCAATCTGCCAACCTTTTGATCAACAGCCCAGTGGCTCAATGGTTTAACTTACTGTGCCAGCCGTGTCCCTCCACCTTATATTAGGCAAATGCAAATCATCAAATAACCATTCTCACCTAACCTTCACCATCAGCTACTACATGCTAAATGGAGTGATGCAAAAGGTCTTGTTTCATTTATTAAAGCCTACCATGATTTATTTGTGTAATTGAAGTTGCAGTGTGCATAACCCTCTGCTTTCAGCCCAACGTCATGCAGCTGCTGCCACATGTAGGATTGTGCTTTTTGTGCAGCACGGTTGGTGAACCACATGCAGATTAGAGGAAATCCATGAAACTGGTGCTAGCAAGCTGCATGGCCCGTTGGCCACGTGCAACAATTCAACAGCCACTGTGCACCCAAAGATCTATAAATTGGTATTTAGAAATTTGGCCAATATATCTGGCCAATACACTGCAAAGTTTGGAAGGAAGACAGAGTTAATATGCTTTTTGTGCCTATTTCAGAGAGCAGAAGACACACATACACCTTATAAGCCCAGTCGAAAGCTTCCCATAGTTATTTAGACAGAGAAACTAAACACGCATTGCTGCAAGCAGATAAGTGGCTGCATGTCTTCTGTTATCTGAGAAGCCAAGATGATGTGAGGTATTGGACTTAGTTTAGCCATACTCCAGTCCAGAATATCAAACTCGCCTGCCTAGTCTGAGTGTATCAGCGTCATTCAGCAGAGGTACTTACTTTTTATCTGCCTGGCCTAGAAGGAATTAAAGTGCTATCCCGTGTTTCTGTTCATTGGGATGAATCTGCTATTCTATTGACATATGCTACAGATTTAATTTAATGCCGTGGTTCAGATGTCTCTTTTGATAAATTGCAGTGAAAATCTATGCTAAGAAGAGTTGAGCTGTTTCAATATTTATGGAGTTTAAGATGCAGGGATAGGAAAGGAAACATACTAATTGAAACAGCATTTGTGTATATCCTTGCTGTGAATGTTTCTGAAGCTGGTTGGTTGCTTGTCTTAAATATTAAGAGGCTTTCAGTAAGTTTTGTACAGATCCATTTTAATTCTAGCTTTTTATTACATTGATCCAGAAAATCCTCCATTCTGCCCACAACATACTCCATAATGATAAGGTATGATGCTTTAGAACTGAGCCACCCTCATTTCCTTTCTTTTCTTATATTTTAGGCATATTGGCAATTACATCTGTGGAAATTGGAGTTGTGGCAGTCAAATCCATTAACAGCAACTATTATTTAGCCATGAACAAAAATGGAAAAGTCTACGGATCCGTAAGTATATTTCATTTCCTTAATCCTAGCTTCTGCTGTCCACATGTGCCTGGCCTCACGTATTCGGTAAGACTTAATGCTGAGCAAAGAAATTTAGGGGATTCAACCACGAGAGAATCTGTTTTCTAACTTTCAGAAATTATTGGTTTATCCCTTTTCCTGCCTGATGCCTCATTCCAAGCCTGACCACTGTCCCTTCCAATTTTGCGATGTGAACACTGACAGTGGCTGGGTTCAGGCAATACCACAAGGGCTGAGAACAGGTTGAGCATGGGTTGTTGCACCATGGGCTGTTCTTGAAACATGGGTTCTCTGGATGCTGTCTGAATGAGGAGATGTTCTTTTCATGGGTCAAAGCCATATGGAACCCACGGTCTCAAGCGGGAGTCTTTCCCAGTCTGATCTGGAGAATAACAGGAATTGAACCTGGGAATTGAATTATACAGACAAAGCATCCATTGTGCGATGGCCCTACTTTAACTATGAAGTAGCTTTATAGTCACATAAATAGGGCAGACTATTTATGTAACTATTCTGGTAATATCTACTCTCTGGGTCTTGGGCAGAGATCTTTCCTATCACCCGATCTCTCTGACTGAACATGGGTTGTCATGTTGGCTGAACGCAGCTGACCTGGCAAGCCATGGCTTTTTAACCAAAAATGAAAGAACCTTGCTCTGTTGTTGACTTGTGAACTGTAGTTTGTTCACCACAGTTTGCTATCACAGCTGGGTTCAGACAGCATGATACCCATGTTTCAGTGACAACCCATAGTTCAACAGCAACCTAGCTCAAACCGTATTCAACCCATGAGTGTGAGTTGTTATGCTTTCTGAACCCAGTCACTAACTGAGATGCCGGCAAGGCAGCCTGAGTTTTCTGCACCCGCATGCAATCGGAACACTCGACCACTAGCTAGATTCCTAATCCCTTCAAACCCTAACCCCTTTCCCCTTCTGTAGGGAAAGCCCCACCAGGGGTACCTCCCATGAGTTCTTGGAGGCAGTGGTCTTTCTCCAAGGCCAGCTCCTCCTGGGAAAACAAGTCTTAATTTTTTCAGAAAATGTTCTATGTTTGCTGCCTGATTAAAGCAAAAACATAACCACATATAAACATCAGGGATGTCTATAAAAATAAATTTTGGTCTTTCAGAAGCTTTACTTACCTTACCCAAATGGGTGTCTTTCAGATGTGTTGGCCTGCTAGAATGATGGGAATTGCAGTCCAAGTCATCTGCAGGGCACCAGGGAAGGCTCAGCTACTCAGTCTACAAAAGTTATTATATTCTAAATAAAATTGAAGTGCAGCTGTAGTGTGTGTGTGTGTGTGTGCCAGTGCGTGTGTAAATTCTCAGGGGTATGTTTAATATTCCTGCAGTTTTCTTTTTACCATTTTGCTAAGCTTCCTCTGGTATTTCTAGCTTTTTTACATTTGTTGTAAATTTGGTTTTAAATTCTCTATGGCAATCATTTCATGATGTTTTTATTGCTGTCTGTATTTTATATTGTATTTTATGTGCTGTTGTAAACCACCCAGAGAGCTTCAGCTGTTGTGCAGCATAGAAAAAAATAAAATAATATTTTGCTTTGTTTTCTTGAGGATAACAGCATAACCACATAATATGCAGCAGTCAGTCTGAGAGTGCTTCTATGGTCTGTTTCAGGAACCACATTAAATATTGGAGACCCCCTCCTGAAACTGTAGACATTTCTGTGCCCATGGGAGGGGGAAGCTAGTGCTGTGTTCCTGCCCCTGCTTCTCCCAATGCCTTGCAGCCATCACTGCTTTTGCCACTACCTTCTGAGCCTATCAGATGACCTTGTAGAGGTTGCAAAGGGGGTGGTGTTGTAAGTGGGGGAAGGCAAGGGAAAGATCCTATGGCCTCTCCACCAGCCATTCTCATCTACTGCCCATAGGTGAGCTGAATGGGCTCAGAGACTCAGATAGTAGCTTCCTTTTTAGGAGAGAAAGTAAAACTCCTTCTGTTGTTCCTGCTTCCTCTGTGCAGCAGCCTGGCAGGGTGGAGGATTTTCACAAACTTCTGAGATTAATTTGGATTAATTTGGATTTGGGGTCAAACTTCACAGAGCTTGCCGAATTAAGGAAAAACATAGCTGGATTTGAATCATTCCAATTAGCAACAAAACCTAATAAAAGAAAACCACGATCTAACACAACATGGGGCACTCTTAAGTCCCTTGCTTTTCCTGTGAGTTGGATTTTGTCGTGTGACATTCATTCATCGCCTCCACTTTTCAGTGTTACAGATGATTCAATGCATGATACATTGGACATTTTCTCTTTAATTGTTCCAGCCATGTCCCATTTTGTCTTTGTATTAACTTCTGTGAACTTCCATTTATATACCATTTTAAAAGGTTATACTGATCTTTATGTTTTCTCAGGCTGTTAACAAGGCCCAACACCAAAGGAGTTTTGCTTGGTGGGAATGTGAGATGGGACCACTTTTGTGGCAAGAATTTCCATCCAGAGATGGCTGCCCTGGTCCCATCACGGCCTTCCTGCTTAAGCATGCAGTGAAAATGGGCCTGCTTTCCGTGTTTGATGGTTTTCATTCTGCTCCTTCTGATTTTACGGTTTTCATTTGCATTTCCATGCTTGTGGTTCCTTTTTTGTGTTATATAAACCCTACTGGGGCCCTTGTGAGGGATTTATATATACCAGGGCCTCTTGTAAGGCATACAAAACAGTATTAAAAAGCTATTATGACTCATTCTCATTAAACTTATGGAGCCATCCTGTGGTCCCTGGAGGAGCACCCAGAGACTATAGGATAGAGTCCCATTTTGAGGCCATAAAACTGTGACCTCAGGAGAGATAATCTAGATCAGAGTCCTCCTCTGTTGCCTTTGCACACCCACCGTGGAAAGCCCTGCAATGGCTGTTCAAGGAATGAGCAAAGAAGAGTTTCAGTAACAGGAGAAGCTGGGAGCCACAGTATTCTACCACTTCTTCTCTTATCCCTACCCATCACTGCTAGGTGAGCTGCACAGGCTTAGAAGTCCTTCTAACTGATTGGGGTTCTTTTAGGAAGGGCAGGAAGTGAAATTGTCTCTTTCGTTCCTTTCACCCTGCTAGCATAAGCTAAAAGGGGAGCTCTGATCTTGGATCCCTCTATTTATCAAAAGTAATATTCTAGAGATTTGCAGTCTTAATGTGTTATATTATCAAGTTATTCAGTTATGCTCTGGCCCTACAAACTAGGCATTGGCTCATAACATACTTTTATGCCCACCTTTTGACTTACTATGTCAGCTCTCAAAAACCTAAAGTTTGCTGCCCTTAAAACAATGCCAAAGCACCCACTGTTTATACAAAACAATCTTATCAGAGACTCTTCTTTCACCTTCTGGTTGGCTCAGTAGAGAATCCCTGCCTACAAAATAGGGCTTTGAAAATGTGTGTTTTTCCTGAGGTCATCATATCCAGAACCGCAACAACAGAGGGATCCACACTGTCATAATCTACTACGGATGTTTGAAATTGAGATCAAAATAACAATGTGTAAAACATTTTCTCCCATTGGTTCTGGTAGAAGGAACATTTTGTACTCTAGCACCAAACTCATGATTAACATGGGTTCTATTTGAAAGCTTTCCAGAATGTACTGGTCAGAACTTTCATTCCAAAAATGACCTTCCGTGGTTGGACTCAGATCAGTGTGGTCTAACAGTCTGGCTTTTATATGTAGATGGGTATGAAAGTAGCCTCAATATATATTTTCCCAAGAAACACTGTGTCACTATTTTTGAATATGACAGGAGCCATCTGCGGGATTCATTTGTTTGCTTGCTTCTGTACCTCCCATAGCCAAAGTTCTCTGAATTGAGACCCCGTAGAGCTGTCCTGAAGCATGACCCATGTGTCCCCATTCTTCCAAAAGCAAAGTGAAGCCAGAGCAGATTCTGATTTCAAAAGATCAAAAAAGGAAGTAAATGGAATAAAAATAACTTATTTTGGATTCATACATTTGCTATGTGCAATCAAAAATGAAGAGGGGCTGTGCCAGGTAGACCTCCTGCTCAATCCATGGCTGAATTGATCAGCAAATGCCCTGTGATGCAAACAAGATCTCAAAGCCAAACCATACACGATGCTGAACAAATCATTAGAAAGCACATCAGTAGGTTTATTTTTCAAAGAATAGATTCAATAGCAGCTGTAGTTGGATGGTTGTTTTTGGGACTTCAGCTAGCATTACTTCAGGAATTCCAGAACAAACTAACCTAATCTGTACCTCTCAGTTATCAGGACTTGGCTATACAGTTAATTTCACACTTCTTTTAATGTTGCATCACAACTACATGAGAAAGAAAGAAAGAAAGAAAGAAAGAAAGAAAGAAAGAAAGAAAGAATTTTTGAGCTAAAGAGGCAACCTTTTATCACTATTATAATTTGCAGATTAATTCTAACAAGGAATATCTGTGGATGAGGTGAATACATGGAAAAGGGACAAGGACCAGAAATGAAGTGCTCCATTCATGACTAACTGGAGCACAGAAGGAGAGCCAGTGTGGTGCAGTGGTTAAGAGCACAGGACTGGGACTCACACAATCTGGGTTCTAGTCCCCACTCGGCCATGGAGCCACCTGGGTGACTTTGGGCCAGTCACAGACTCTCAGCCCAACCTACCTCACAGGGTTGTTGTGGGGATAAGATGGAGAGTAGGAGGAGGAGAATGATATAAGCCACTTTGAGTTTGTTATAAGAAAAAGCAGGATATACATCTAATAAATTAAATACGATTTCACCTTTCCATCCCAAGCCACAATTCCAAGAAAAATCCGCACCACCACTCCCACCATGTCCCACTTCAGAACCTGCTCACCTTCTCCTCTGGTGCTATTCTCTCCATGATTCCCATGTTAGGTAGGTTCATAGCACTTTCCCCCCCTTTTCCTGTTTTCCTAAAGGAAACGTTAATGGTACAGTAAGCTGCCACATATTGTGGGAGGGGAGGGTATTCTCTCCCTTCTCCTCTTTTAGCTCTTCCATCTGCTTCAGAGGGTTTTCCAGCATTCCAGAGCAGATTTTGAGAGTGCTCAGGGGCTTTTGGAGAGCAGGGAAATCACCCCCTACCTGATTACACTGATAGAACTGTTTCTATCAGCAGAACAACATTACTGAGTATAATGCATAGATGTAGCATTAGGGGCATGCCTTGTAAGAAACAAAAATCTTGTTGACAAAACTGGTTAGCCAATATAATTCTAATAGTAGAATGTGGGACTCACTTTGAGATATCAAGGAAACTTAGAATAAGGTCAATATAAGCAAACTACTAAATGTTGTATAACTTGTAAGAATTGAATTCCCAGAGAGATGCCAAAATGCGGCCTGTGCCGATGAGGCACACATTTGCATAAGTACGCAGAGAGCCAACGCTTACGTTGTTTTCTGTGCATGAATACTAGTTCAGCATGAACAGCCCCTATGCCATACCACCATTGCCTGAAATGGAAATGGCAAGATAATGTTCATTCTAACATGACCTTTCCTTGCAAACAACCTTCATCCTGAGAAATCTGAAACCTAGCATTAGTCATATTTGGGGTGACTTTGTTACCCCGGACAAAGCTGCCCCTGGCAAGGCAAAGAATGCATACAAGGGGCATATGTTTGACTGAATGTTTTCCTGAGAAAGTTAGAATCAACATAAGAATGGAATTCAAGTTTCAGCTAGTACAGGTAATTTAAGACCTGATCTTTATTGGAACAATGCATAACAATAAAAACTGCATAACAATTCTTCTCCTTTGAGCTGCATAATACTAGTTTGTCCTGCAAAATTCAAATCAGCATAAAAAGCCTTTTCCTCTATGTTTTACCTGCAACTCTTGTCTTTCAGAAAAGACTAGGATGACCTGTGGTTAACCTCCATTTGTGCCTTTATTTGGGGTCCAAAAGTATCCCATAAAAGCTTTTCTTATGCAAATTTGGGACAATTTTATCCCAGGCATGTTTTGGCAAATATATAGAAAACTGTAACAGGCAGAAGAGTGATATTTTTTTACTGCCCTAAATTTGGCAATGCCCTAGAAAGTCAAGAGTGTTGGTCTATGTTGTGTAAATTGCACAACAAAATGTAAGAGACGGGTTGTCTAGGCACTCCATGATTCAGGATGATTAAAGGTGCAGTTTGGGAAGCAGATGCAATGCTCTGATAGCAAATCTCATGTAATACCCATTTTGAAAGAATGTGCAAGTTACCAAATTATTTTTAATGCTTTCTTTTCTCTGCATTCTGATCTTGTATCTCTGTGTTTCACTTTTCAACAGAGAGAGTTTAACAATGACTGTAAACTGAAGGAGAGAATAGAAGAAAATGGATACAATACGTATGCATCATCCTTTTGGAAAAGTAACGGAAGGCAAATGTTTGTGGCCTTGAACGGAAGAGGAAACCCCAGGAAAGGATACAAAACCAGGAGGAAAAACACCACAGCTCATTTTCTCCCAATTGTAGTCGAGCCTCAGATGAAGGACCTGTTCTATTGATAGCAGTTGAACCAAAGATCATTTGTCAGGAATACTTGGTAATCCTCTTGAAGAGGAAGGGCAGAAACAGTGCAGACATCTGCTTGATTGAAAAGAGGGGGTAAGCCTTTGAAGGTTTTGTACTGTCTGCTGGCACATGAAGTACTTCTAATTAGTTCTGTGTCATATCTTATAATCAAGACACAAGATGGATCAAATGAGATGGGAGCGCTTTCCAGTGTGAACAAATTATTATTATTTTTATATTTTATCTTGCTGGTAGAACTTAAAGGACAGGAGACAATGTATGGAATGATGTTCGGCGAAAGTTATTTATGGAATACTAACTCATATCAAAGACCTTCATTGCTCATTCAAGCCTAATGATCCAATGAACAGTTGGGCACGCAAACATTTACTGGAAGCACATGGATCATGTGCAGAAATAAAGAAGATTCTGGAATGGTCTCATGGAAGAAATGAATAGGATTAAGAAATATAAGCACATTAGAGTAAAACTGTTCTAACAAAATAAATAGTATGATTCCTACCCCCTTGTATGCTAACGCCATGCCTTTGTTTTTCTCCCTAAGTTATTTATTTAATAGGATGTTAAATATCTTTCTTCTCCATTTTGTGTGTGTGTGGGGGGGCATTTTTGTTTGAAGGATTTTCTCAGATGCTTCCTGTTTTGTAATTATTCTTTTATTTTTCTCAGTATTTTATACAAGATTGACCAAATCAGATGTTGAAGTCTCACACAGACATCAAAAAGCAGAGAATGCATAAGGTTTAAAGAACATAAGGCTGTGATTTGTGTAAAATCTTGTCCCCTCCCCCCCTTTCCCCCTCTTGAAACTGGGATTCTTTTAAAAAAATTTTTTGCACTTAAAATCAATAGGATCAGATATGCATGGGGATTTCAACATGAACTGTGACTTGCTTTATCAGCATTCTTGATGGCCTTTCCCCACACACACAGGAATAAACTTCCCATGATGCATCATCTGAAAAGTCTTGCTGCTGTTTTGATATGGACAGAGTTGAACTGATACTCAAATGTGTGGTCATCTCCAGCTTATTTCAGTTAAATGCAACAAACCCATGCTTCCAAGCGTATCTTATACTGGTGGGATCATATTGTTTCAGAACAAAGCTGAATTAAATCTGCAGTGTTAACATGAATGCTCCACCACCACCTGCTAAGTAAGACCCAAAAGAACTAAATGCTTCCATTTTTCTGATTCTGGTCAAATAACTTCAAATTAGCTATGGCGTATTTCAATTTGTGTTGAAAACTGTAACCTTGACCTGAAAACCCTTTAGCTTTAATTTGCAACAATTTCAAGTGTTACATAGGAGCTGAGGGAATGATTTCCCCAAACGTTGGCCTATACATCTTTCAAATAAATAAATAAGAATAAAATTATATTCCACTGTCACATCCAGACCTGGAACTTTTACATTTCCACCTGGACAAATGTATGTGTTTCCTATTGGGTCCAGCTTACAAGTCTCACTGTGGAGAACATAAGTACATCCCCACAAAGAACACACGTCTGGATACACCCTATATAGTGTCCCTATATAGTGTTTGGGAATTCCCTAAAGCTCTTCATAGTAACAGCTCAGGCTGAAGTACAAGTACCATTGTTGCTACATGGCAGACTTGGCACTAGATTGCACTACAACCCTACAGTTACAACTGAGAACATTTGCAGAAGATACTGGACTGGGCTAAGCATCAGATACATGTATTTCCCATCGCACGAGCACATTGAACAACAAACGCATGCTTGCACCCGTCAGAGCTAAAGATGTCTGGGGAGTGGTCAGCCGACAAAGTTTTGATGCAAAATGAGCAACACCTTCTAAAAACACCAGGGTTCTACTAGCTAAAGCAAGGGTTGTTTTTCTGCTAAAGCAGCACTAGCTGGAAGTCTTAGTTTTGCTTCTCAGACAGGATAAAGCAAGAGTACTCTATCTGCTTTATACCTTTGGAATGTTTTATCTTTTCCCCTATTTCACTGGAAAGGATTTTTGTAATTTAAAAAAAAAACACGATAGCAATATAATGTACACTACACAGATGGGAGTTCTATAATCTGATAAGAGACAGTGCCTGCTCCATTTTGCTTAACTGATTATGCCTTAACATGAAGGAATGGCAAAGCTTATTCTCAGCTGTTTCAGAAATAAACAGAATAGTGAAATCACATGTAGTTTATATAAACAGCAGATCATGTAATAAAACTATTCCTGGACAGTAGTAGGGATGGGAAACAAGTTCATTCAATGTTTTCAATTCATTCATACAGAAACCAAAAACTTGATTATCCTTTGAGATTTTCACATCTTTGCAATCGACTTCTCCAGTCAAAGAATAAATCCAAACATGTATATTAAAGTAATGTACATACTTATCAGTGAAAATAGCAATCACAACACATGATATCAAGAAAAAGTGTTCCTATTAGGCAAAATCACATTTAAAATACATGTATCAGGAATAAAGCAGAGAAGTTTTCATACAAATTTCCACGCAATTTTTAGACTTATATATTTTTAAGTATTTGATCACACTGAACTTAAAACTCAAAAATGGGACACTGAAAATGCTTCTTCTGTGGAATTCAGACTATATGTGAGCACTTGCCAGCATTTAAAAAAAAATTCTGTTTAGAAAATTCTAAATGCCAGGGAGACAGGTTCTGCCTACAATCACCCCTCTTGGCTTTTAATGCACAGGGGTTGTTTGCTTTTTTCCATAGGAGAGTGTTCAGACAAGCAATTTCCTATCTATGGTCTGAGGCAGAAGAGTCCGGAAACAGTTTTACAACATGATCTGCTGTCCGTGTAAAGTTAGGCATGAGGCCCAGTAGAAACGAAACGATGCCTTCTGTCTTCCTGAGATGAATGTTTTATGACCCCCTCACAGGCAAGGTAGACACGCTCTGCCGTGCCGTCATGGCTCACTCCAGCTCTATCTAGAATAATCACACTGGAGGAACAGATGTACTCTGAAGTCAGTGGCTTGAGGTTCACAGCCACTATTACTCTTTTGTGTATATAACCTTCGAGAGCCAATCTAAAAGCAACATCTTTCTTCATTTATCACAGTATATACAATGGCTCCAAAATGCAATATTGGCACATTTTAAAGAGAGCGCTCCTATTTTCACAGCTTACACTGAATAAATGCAGTCTTAAGTTAAACATACTATCAACTTTGTTCAATCTGAAGGAAGAAAACCTATATTGTTTTTGTTTTGCTTTTTTTCCTCTTTAACATTAGAAAGCTGTGGATAGTTCATCAGTATAACCATAATGAGATTCATTTTGTTAGCGCAAGTTAAGTAGAAAACTGTACATCAAACCAACATGTACCACTCTCTTCACATTGTATTCCACTAAATAAATAAATAAATGAGTATGTCTTCTTTGCAGTGTCTGTAGCCGGAAACAGAAGTAGTTGTGTTGATTTTAATTTTGTTCAAAATACTTTAAGGGATTGTATTGATGCTGCAGATTTGCCTCTGATCTTTTTTGTCACAACAGAAATATATTTGGAAATATAATGGTTTGGAAATAGTACTTTGGTACAGCAATGTTGCAAATTAGATCCCTTTTAAAAAATGCACCTCCATGTAACTTCTACAAAACAGATTTTGTGATCTGTTTTAATTTATTTGAATCCCTACAAAACCCCATAGAATTCACAAGCGCTTCATAGTCAGGCTTGTGAAGAAAGGAAAAAGGAATGAATATCCTTTTTCACAGCATGGGAGAGATTGGTTGTGCCCTGAAAGTGTGCTGTACTACAACTCCCACCATCCCCAGCTGGTTCCCCAGTTACTCTGCTGGCTGGTGATGAAAGGAAACGTGGCTTGCTGAGTTTGCAGGGCTCCAGGCTGAGCTAGCAGAACCCAGCTGCTCATCTTGCCATACACACCCAACCTCTCTTTCATCTGGGTGCAAGGATTGCTCCAGGTTGCTTGAGAGGAAGGCCAGGAGGGCTCTGCTGAACTTGATGTCAGGTCTGCTTTGCTTGTTGTTTGCCCAATCTTTCCTCCTCAAAGAACAGAATATTCAGACTGTATTTGCTAACCCATGAATAAATCAATAAGGCCTGATTTCACCTAAGAGGACATGATCTGCTAAGGTGTTCTCCTGCGCTAGCCCTACTGCGCTGTGTGGGAGAATCATTCTTGTGCAGCTCCCTTCATTTCATCAGAGCATGGCCAGGAGAGCATTCCAGTCAGTTCGGTCCAGTGACATGGAAGATGCAATGCGATGGGATATGGATAACATATATTGTTAATTTTTCTTGTGGATGAACAAAATGTTTTTTAAAATCATGTAAAACTACCAACCATGGGTTTTTCAGTGTTGAAAACAAATACGGTGTCTTGAGACTGAATAGCAAAATGCTTGTTGTCATATTAGGAAGGAACTTTCCTTGTGTTGCATTTGTTTTGTTTTGTTTTGTTTTTTCAAAGTGATAATTGCATCTGACAAGGCATGATGGACCACCCGCAACAAAAATTAAATGTTTCGTTGGCAAATAAAGGATTGGATGACCACTCTTCTTAACAGCATCTATGGCACAAATAAGGTTCTCATGTCACAAAACCGTTAGCATTGCTTTGGGGTCCGGCAGGGGAGGGGGATTTATAAACATTCATAATTATGGGATTTCAGAATGCTTAGAAAAGCTTCTTGCAAAAACCTACTGCTGCTCACAGAGGCTGAAAGTGAAAAATATAACCCCCACCCACCCACCTGACTGAGGGTAAACAGAGGTGGGCTAAAGGGGGGGGGGGACTGAAAGAATTTCCTACACTTCCAAAACTTTTTATCCCCCCCACCCCCAAAACCCATCTGATGGTTCACTGGAGAAGGAAACCTCCATATTCAATTTGAATGTTGCTCTAGGTGAACTCTGAAAACAATTCTGGCATGTGCAGACAGTAAAATCCCTGATAAATGTTTATTTTTTAAAAATGAAACTATTTTGGCTTCCATTTGAAATGCCTCAGATGCTTCACTTGAGCGAGAAACAATTACATCTGTTTCACATGTTGTTTTAAGTGGAATTTTGCTGAAAGCATTCATGGCAGGAGGGCTTGCTGCCATTTTGGTAAAACCTGAGGTTTTATATAAAACCAGCCTCCCCACAACCTCTAAGCTGGCACACTGCAGATGTTTTGCAGATGCAAAGCCCATCGTCCCCAGCCAACAGGCTCTGCAACTGGAGCAATGGGATTTGGAGTCCAAAACACCCGGAGGGCATCCTGTTGGGAAACACTGATACAAACAGACAAAAGCTGCGAAAGGCCCTGCGCAACCGACATGCCTTGGTCCCTGTTGTGGCAAAATTATGCTGCGATTGGGCTTCCCAGGGCAGGCTCCTCTGCCAGCACTCAGGCATGACCCAAAGGACCTTCTTGGGCATAATACTGACCAAAATGAATCTGAGCTCCTGCGCAGCTCCCATTCATTTCAAAAGGGGTCATGCCAGAAAGTCCCTGGGTAGCTGTGCTTTATTTTTCTGTCTCAGTCATAAATATGAGACAGTCTAAAGAAAAGAAAAGCAGATTATTGTCCTGCTCATGTTTTTTTGTAATGGAAAAAATAAGACTGAACAACATGTATATTTAAATAATAAAAACTAATACAAATCTGGGAATAGAGAATGAATGGGATGTGTGGTTTTTTAAATCTTTGTTTAACTACCCTGAAACTATACTGTATGATAAATGAAAGAAAATAGAAAGGGCCCTGTGTAGTGAAGGAGTATGCCAAGAATGGACAACTTGTGGCCCTATAGAATTTTGGGGTCCACAACTCCCATGATTCTGCGCCACTGTCTATTCTATTATATATCTGATGGAAGATGTAGCATGAACCATCTGGAGGGTCTGAAGTCATTCACCATCAATACAAGCATTTAGGTTTAACATTCTCATAGATCATAGGTCCAGATAATGATCTGGGCATGACTCCTGGACATAACAGGAGAAATCATTAGGGGACAGCCATGGGACAAAGCACTGCCTAGCCTGGCAGTCATTGATGATAAAGGTCTTCCCAACATCTCCACCTACCACTCAGTGCACAATGAATGAACACAGATCAGAAACTTCCTAATAACAAGTCAACATATTTGTATGGGAAGAGACAATCATTTAGATAACCAGATCCCAAACTGTTAAAACCACAGGGGTGATAACTATCACCTTTGAACTGAACCTCAAAGGCAGTAGCCAGTGGAACTGATAAAATAATAGCATTATGTGACCAAACCGACATCTTCTGCCGACAGTCTAGTTGCTGCATTCTACAGTTGGAAATTGATTGTAACATGTATGGACTTTGTTCCCTTTCTTCTTAATATGCGTCTGAGCCAAGCTATAGGGGCTCTCATAATTCCAGGGCCCAAGTCACAGCAGTCTTATTGAAGGTCAGCAGTGCTTGGTATTTGCCTGAACACCACTTGAGAAACTTATACATAGTGACCTCACTGAAAAAAGAACGGATAAATCTAAGGAGTGTCTATGTATCTTCTATTTACAACTACTTTATAGAAAAGTAGAAGATGTTAAAGGCATCAGAGGATGTTAAAGCTAGTGTGGTGTTGTAGTTAAGACTGTTGAGCTTGGTCTCTGAAGATCCAGGTTCTAGTCCCACTTTGCCATGGAGCTCACTGGGTGACTTTGGGCCAGTCACGAATGATCAGTCCTCAGGGCTCTTGTGAGGATAAGATTGAGAGGAGGAAAAGAATTGTGTAAGCCACCTCTGTTCCTTGAAATAAAAAAGATGAGCTAGAAAAATAATAAAGACATCAGGAGAAACAACTATCAACACATTCTATAGCACCCAACTATAGTTGAAGCTCTCTGAGTGGGGAACAACTCATGCAAGACAGTAACATACAAAAATACAATACCGCAAGTTAATGCAACAGGTTCAGGCATCTCCCAGTCTACAACAAGTTCAGGTATTTCCACCACTTGATATTTGACTGAAAGAGGACCTAGGACCATTTGCATGTCATGCACAGGTTTTAGCATGAGCTAAATTCCCAAAGGGACACTCATGGCACTGCAGGTTAAATGGCTGAGCTGCTGGGTTGTTGATCAGAAGGTTGGCAGTTCGAATCCACGTGGCAGGGTGAGCACCCACAGCTTTGTCTCTGCTTCTGCCCACCTAGCAATTCGAAAGCATCCAAATGCAAGTAGATAAATAGATGCCACTTCAGTGGGAAAGGCAACTGCATTCTGTGCCCCTTGGCATTTAGTCATGCTGCCCACGTGACCAGGGAAGCATCTTCAGACAATGCTGGCTCTTCAGCTCACAAATGGAGATGAGCACGAGCCCCACCTGTTAGTTGGACACAGCTAACACACATGCAGTGGAACCGTTGCCTTTACCTTTTATAATCCCTAAAGACATTCTGTGTTATCCCAGAGCAGGTATCCTCGTTGCTCAGACTAGTAAACAACCCTGCTGTAGAAAGTGTTGCCTGATCCACCTATCTTTCTGGTGATGGAAGGAGGCTTTATCGGCTGGTTTGGCTGGGCTTTCTATGGATTCCTTTTCTGGGCAGAAACTGGTTAGTGGTGGACAGACTGAATACCTCATCTGGCATCTTTTAGGTCACTATTCCAAATATGAAGGAGGCTCAAATCCATATCACATATTGCCACTCCCCTGGGAAGGGTCAGGAGGCCCCTGCGCTACATGGAGTGCTGCATCTGAAGATGGCTTCACAGGGCTGAAGATGGACTGAGCACAGTGTTGGCCCGGCTCACCTTTGCCTCATACACCCGTATCATGCACAGCTATTTTCAGGTTGTGTCTCCTAGTTTTATTATTCCCACTGCAAACCCACTTCCAGAAGGATCTTATTGATGGGATCAGAGACCATTACCTAAGTCATGTCTTTACTGTTAGATTGGAGATGGACTCTTGTTACATCTTTTAATGCCAAATCTCACAGGAGCAAAGGGGAACATGTAAAGATATCATGCAATGGTGTTGGATGCTACAAACTATTAAAACAACCAGATGTTGGAGAGAGAAGAAGAAAGAAAAGGATCATGCAATAGAAGACTGTTAAATCGCTTCCTCTGTTTACTCTCCCCACTGAGGGGAAGACTTTGGCATACCTATGGAGTATGAGTCATAGCTGACAACTCCCTTTAAAAACCTGAGGCAAGCACCATCACTAACACAAAAACCAATTATTCCCAAACTGCACCAATCTTCTGCAATTTTGGTCGTTCATTTCTTTAGCTCTTCCTGCTGACTTGACATTTTTCAGGCTCCTAGGACTTATTTGGCACAACTTACCTTGAGATCAGCATGTTTGATTGGGAACAACGGAGGTGTATAGTCTTTGCCATTATAGTCTCTTAGACAGCACGGAATATTCCTGCAGTTCTCATCACTGGCATTTCTTTCCGTCCCAGCAGGACCACTGTGCGCCCTTTTGCACAGCCTGCAGTCCCACCGAAATGTCTTTTTACGTTTCACACAAGGACTTGGTTCGCAGAATCTGACAACACATCATGTGAGTTGCCGTGCCGTATGATCCGGGACTGATTTCCCAAGGGTGGCTTGCGCATGGGTAACAAACCACCCCAAGAACCCGTGGCTTGTTTGAGGGGCTCTTCTACCCACAGTAGCTTGCCAAATGCATTTGGAGTCTTTGCTGGGCAATGTCAAGGGTTGACATCTGCTGATCCTGGGCAGCAGGCCATCTATGAACTGCGATCATTTGCACTGGCACAGTTGTGGCTTGAGAACCTTACAAAATATCAGTTAGCTTCTGTGCATATTTTTTCTGCAAACAAAATTGGGAAAAATAAGCCTGGACTGCCGTGGGCATCCCCTCCAGGGATCCATGGGATTGGGAAAGCTGGCTTGACAAGCGGCTGTCATGAGGCAGGCATCCCCTCCCAAATGAGACAAGCACTTCAGCAATTTAAAAGAGTCTTCATTTCATACAGCATCAAAGTACTCACAAACTCTGTAGCATACATTCCAGGTGGAAAGTCGACCTCTTGCTCTGAGCCCATTTACCCAAAGCTCTGTTTATGAACCCTTCGGGGCTCTTCTCTGGAGGGGGTGCGCTGTGGAAGTGGGCACGCTGACGTTCTCCCCATCAAGTTTCTAATTGGTCCAGCCGGTTAGTGCGTCAACAGGTCCACGCGTCCACATCTCCACGGATGTCAAGTTCTCCTGAGAACGCCTCCCCAGCCTGTTCTCCTCTGGCTTCTTTCTCACAATCAGGAGTGGGAGGGCACTCAGTGGTTGTCCTTGAAGTGCTTTGATCCAGCGCTGGCTCACTGGGAGGGTTTGGGCAACTGGGCCTCACTAGCCTCAACAACTCCAACATCCGAGTGAGAGCTCTGAGCCACTCCTGGGCCAACGATCAACTCCCCCTCCTCTGAGTCTAAGCCACCATTCCCACCAGAGCCCTCCATCTCTCATGTGCACCCAGGAATCTTATCCAAGCATGCACACAACAGTGGCTTTCTCAGCCTCTGAGAGCAAAAGGGTAAAAAGGCTATGGTGAGACCAAACAGCTTGTGATCATGGTGGGGAACAGGGAAAAAGATTGTTCCTCCTGGGTTATCTCTTGGTATACCCAGAAGAATGATGAGGAGAGAAGGTTTTGTAAACCACCGTGAGATTTTTAATGGATGATGGTATAGGAAAAACTTTAATAGATAAAGTCCAGCAATGTGAGGTTGTGGGCTCATCATTGGTCAGGTTCACCACAGGTTGTGTCACCACAACACACCTCCCGTGGCTTATTTCCAGCTGGATAGGCATCACATGCAAACATGCTCAATGCTTTTCATTTTCAAATAAAATATTTCAATATTCTTTAGTGTTTGATTATCCAAGGTGTTCTTAGGTCAAGGGTGGGCAGACCTCAGAAGTTTTGGGAACTACTTTCTTTTTCTGTTAAAACTGTGAGATTAACCAACCAAAGCCTTGTGCACAAGACACACTTTTTTTATGTATGTGCAATGTTCCTATATTGCCTTTCTGGAAAACTCAGTCAGAGCCATGTACTCCCTGTCTCTTCCCCCCACAAATAAATCAGAATACAAAAGTCATGCACAAATAAAGACATAGTAAAACATTTAAATCAACCTTGAAAACCATAAGGGCAATTTTGAAGGCCAAACTAAAAGATTTATCTTGCCTTTCTACCAGAATGCAAAAAGATTGAGGGGCCAATTGTTGCTCAGTCCAGAGCCTGGAAGTAACCCAGGCAAGACCTTTTCCAGATGCTGATGAAGCAGCTGCTCTAAACAGGCCTTTCCTGTTGAGCTTGTTAAAAAAGCAGGTTCACACTGAGATAGGCAGCCCTAAGCCCATCGGAGCTTTACATTTTACAGCCTTGAAGATCAGAAATCAGTGTGGATCTTTCAGTCTTCTAGTGACAAGAACATGTTGATCACCAGCTTAGCTGCTGCATTTGGAACTAAATGCCGCTTTCAGATGTTTTTCAAGGGTAGCTGCATGCAATGTCTAACCAAGAAATAAGCAAGATGCAGAAAACAGTTGCTAGATCACAGTGGCTCAGGAACTGCAGCTTGTTGTGCGAAGCTGGTCCACAGGATCTAGGAACAGGGTAGGATCCAAAAGCAAATATTTCAGGTGGAACCTGACCCCATCCAGAAGAAATACTTACAGGTAAAGAAATCTCAGCCCAGGAAATTACAGTGAGTGCTTAAGCTGGACCAAGGTCACATTTTGCAATCCTGGTTATGCCAGCTTCATTTCACCAGGTGTTTGTTTGGGGGCTTGTTTTGTTTTGTTTTTTTGGAGGGGGGGAACCTTTAGTTGTTGCAATTGCAAACAACCAGAAGTTGTTTGCTGGTCTACTTTCAATCCCTAAGTGCTATACCCAGATCCAGTCTACCTTCTGCCCACCTTGCCTTTGGGCATGATGCATCACTTTCCCTTGCTGCTTTGTTGTCCTCTCTGCTACAAACAGGGTGGGTGATATCTGCTAATGCTGAGAGTAAATCAGCACGCTGTTGTCATTTGCAGAGCTAGCAGTGCATTCATGCTTTTCTACTTTGTTTCCCAAAAACACTGTTGGAGGCAGAGCGGGCCATTGGGTGGATGGCGGAGATGGTAGTTCAGATTGCCTTCTCGTTTTGCCCTCCAGATCTGTTGAGACTACTAGTCAATTTCAATGGTTGTGACTGTTTTGTGATATGAAGTCGGTTACCTTTCTGCAGGGAACAAGGCTAAGACCACCATGCATGTGCTCCTATCTAAAAAAAAGTTACACAGCCATTACCGGTAATAGTTTTCCATCATTACAACCTGGGGTCAAATGCAAGGCAGCAACACAGAAAGGAAGTGTGCCATATCCCATTACAAATCCCCCGAGCCATCCAGTCTCCCAGAATTAAGTGTACAAGTGCTGTTAGAGCACTGAGCAGATTGGAAAATCTAAGTGACTAAAGCCTTAGCAACTTAGAAGAAAGGAAAGCCGCACAACCCCAGCTGGTGTGTTTGAATTTGGGGAGGGGTTGATTGTTGGTTTGTTTTCCCTCCTGGTGTTCAGCCTGCAAAGCTGAGCAAAGTTTTGTGCTGACCTGACCAATATCCCAGAAAAGGTGATGAGGTGCCTAATGAAGTTTGAAAGCAGCAAGACCACCTGGTCATGTTTGTTAAAATTTGGATGACAGCAGTTTTGCTTGTGTTGCACCAATGTGGTCAAGGTGCAAGAAATAAGTGAAGGAAGTCTTGAAATAGGAGCAGAGCCTGTGCTCGCTGTACTGGATGCCCCAGCGCTATGATTCTTTGCTTGTGGGTCACAGCTCACCTGTTTGCCTTGTTTTGAAAACTTGGACACACACCCTCAACGGCTGTCCACTTTTCAGATAAGCTCATGTGGAGAATTGAATGGTGCCACTTTATGCCATAAAATCCTAAGATCCAGGAAAGCACTAGCTTGAAGACATCATTCATATGGCAAACTAAAAAGGGGCATGGAAGTAAGAGATGCCATAGGAATACAGGGAGCTGCTTTAGGATGGAACAAGCCACTGGTCCATCTAAGCCAAGTGTGGTCAACCCAGGCCAGTATCAGCTCACTGGGGTTTCAGGCAGGATCCTTTCCTGGCACTAACTGGAAAGGCCAAAGACTGAACCTTCTGCATGCAAAACAGGCTTCTTCCACTGAACAATGTGCCTTCACATTGTCACCTGATGTTCTTTTGCTATTCATCCACTGAAAATGAAACTGGTATTGCTCGGCTGTAGAACTGAGATGCAAGATCTCCAGGCAGGGAATCTATTCATTCCAAGTTTACATCCCTTGCTATACCAGGTAGACTCGCAACTGGTCAGCATCTCACAAAGCAGTATAATCCTTCTGTGGACCCTGATGACAGATGTGTCCCACCCAGCCCCTAGCAGTGCACAGATGCTTCCTCCATGTATTGACATGCCTGGATCAGGAACAACCTCAGAGTGGATCTTTTACATTTCTCTGGTTCTCCACAAGCAAGCTAGCCATTTGATGAGACCAGCATGAAGCTCTTCATTTCTGCTTGCACAATGTTGTCTCATTAAAGCCAGAGTGCACTGCAGTCATTTTTCACTGGGATTTCAGTGGGAAAGGTTTGAGAGTTCGATATGCAGTAAGCACATGTTTTATTTTGTTAGGCATTAGCTGTGATTTCTGCCCCATTTGATCGGGTTTCATTTGATTCTAGTACTAAGTTATTTTACAATTGTGAGCAGCCTCAGGCTCCCTTTCTGGGCTGAAATTTGGGGTACATATATCTCCATAAACTAATAAAAACAAACAGATCAGGGACTTGACTCTCTCACTGCCTTAACTATTCCACTGACATCTAATTTCAGAGGTAAGTGCTTAAACCTTTCCCACGAAAAGCACTGGAATTTAAAACCTTCATTCCTACCATCTGGGCAGTGCCCTATGCCTGGTAGTATGTGGGGCAGTATCCCACATTGTCACTAGACCTTCGCCAGGCCTCTGCAGAAAAGGCCACTCATGCAAACACAAGTACATGTTTCTGAAATAACCCCAGAAATGAACAGAAATGTCCAGCCCAGAACAAGAGAAGTCAGCAGAGCAACTTTCTGAGAACTCTGCTGACTCAACCAGTTCCAGAAACTAGTGTGGCTGCTCATTTTCCAACACTTCAGGAAGGAGAAGTTCCGACTGAGCTAAAAGCTATTCTGCCGGCATCGGGGAATGTGGGACACTGGTCATCACCACTGTTTCCCCATTATGCTTTTGGGAGATGCCTTTGAAAAGTTGTATCAGTAAGATGTTGAAGGCCAGTTTTCAGATTTCAGCTTGGTCCCCTCCAGAAAGATTTTTGGAGAGACAGATATGGTGAAGGAGACAAAGATGGAAATCCACTGTTTCACTGGTTAGTGAGCTGCTTCTTCGACTGTTTTACTCTACTAGAACCATAAATATGAATTTCCAAGCATTATAATTAGTGAGGGATTTTCCCCATATTATTGATTTGTAGCTCTGTGTGTGTGTGTTTGTGTTGCCTAGATTTTCACTGTATTTCAAAATAAAATGAAATGCCATGCAGAAAAGGTGGGCAAAGAAAAAATATCAATTTTATTTCATACAGTTGGAAGACACCATGGAGGTATTCTAGTCCAACAATTGGTAAATGAAGGATGTCTAACTTTAATCTTCTTTGCTTCAGAATGTTATAAAGTTTCTTCAGTTTGATGAGATATTGACACCATTACGTGATTTCATTTACTACCTCTCTCTAGGTGTCCATGAAATTGAACCCACAAACTCACAAGGAAAATGCCCTTCCGAATGCATTCCAGCCCTCAGAAATAGGTACGAGGCATGGGTAACTGGGCCATATTTTAGGGTTAGGGTTAGGTAGGGTTCTAGTCTGGAAAATGAAGGTGATCCTGATGTTTCAGAGGGCTGGAAAACATTTGAAATGGTGACATACAATGAGCTGGAAAGAAAAGCCTCTGTGATATGAGGATTTTGAAATCGAAATGAAGCATGCGTTAGTGGGCTGTATTACATGGTTAGGGGGGAGATCCAGGGTAGGGTTAGGGTTCGGAACTCTAAGGTGCTCCTGATGTTTCTAAGGGATGGAATATGATCAGAACACCTGATACAATGAGCTACACAGAAAAACCTCTGGAATATGAGTATTTTGAAATCAGTACAATACACGTGTAATTGAGCCATATTTTAGGGCTAGGGTGGAAATCCAGGATAGGGGCAGGGTTCGGAAAACTAAGGTTCTCCTGATGTTTCTGAGGGCTGGATGTGGTTCAGAATGGCAACATACAGTGAGCCAGGCTGAAATACCTCTGGGAAATGAGGATTTTAGAAATCCGTACGGTGCATGGGTAATTGAGCCCTAATTTTGGGTTAGGGTGGAAATCCATGGAAGGGTTAGGTTTCGATAATCTACGGTGCTCCTGATGTTTCTGAGGGTTGGAATGGGTTGCAAAGGTCAAGATACAATGAGCCGGGCAGGAAAACCTCCAGGAAATGAGAATTTTTAAAATTGGTATGATGCATGGGATAGGCAACTGAATTTTAGGGTTTGGGTGGAAATCCAGGTAGGGTTAGGATTTGGAAAACTAAGGTTCTCCTGATGTTTCTGAGTGCCGGAACATGATCAAAATGACAATATACAATGAGCTGGGCATAAAAACCTCTGGATCATGAGGATTTTGCAATCTGTGCAGCACAAATGTAATTGTGCCCTATTTTATAAGTAGGCTGGAAATCCAGGGTAGGGTTAATCTTCAGGAAACTAAGGTGTGTCTGATATTTCAGAGTGCTGCAAGTCCTTCGAATTGGTGAGATACAATGAGCTACACAGAAAAACCTCCAGGAAATTAGGATTTTGAAATTGGTACGACGCATGGGCAATTGGGCCCTCTTTTAGGGTTAGAGTAGAAATCCAGGGTAGGGTTCGGCTTTAGAAAACTAATGTGCTCCTGCTGTTTCTGAGGGCAAGAATGAGATCAAAATGGCAAGATACAATGAGCTTGGCAGAGAAACCTCTGCAAAGTGGGGGATTATCAAATTTGGTCCGACACATGGCTAATTGGTCCCTATTTTAGGGTTTGGGTGGAAATCTGGGGTTATTAGGGTTTGGGAATCTAAGTCACTCCTGATATTTCTGAGGGCTGGAATGTGATCAGAATGTCAAGATACAATGAACTGGGCAGAAAAATTTCTGGAATATTAGGATTTTGAAATCGGTATGATGCTCAGGCAATTGGGCCCCATTTTTTGTTTTGCGTTCAAATATTTTGAAAATAGGAGTGGCATAAAACCCCAAATAAACAGAGTAGCAGTTGAAGAAATTAATCCTATTCCAGCTTGTTTGGGCACTGCTTTTCAAGTAGGACCAGAGTCAATTCACAGTAACTAGAACCTATCCCCATCCCAATAGGAATTCTCAGTGGATTTTTGTTCATGGCAGTGAAAGATTCCATTCATCCTAAGAGGGCAAATACACTCTGACTACAAATGCAGGCCAGTGGGGTTCACTAACTTTTCTAGAATTTTACCTCTAGGTTGGTCAAGTCTTCTACAGAGGCCATCCCTCTATTTGAAGGATTTCTAGCAGTCTGTCCTTGGAAGGTGTCCTCTGTTTGAACTGATTTCCAGTCCAAGTCCACTTAATGAATCATCAGAAGAAAGAGCTGGGTCTTGAAGTTGTCTATCAACTACATTGGACAGAATGAGCAAATCACCTAGACACCATCATTCACACTATGGAAATTTTCACTATATGTATAATTATATTAATTATATTAATTATATAATTTTAATAATTATATAAAAATTATAATATGGAAAAAGTGGCCCACAGACCGGGAACTTTCAATATGCTTCCCAATCCCTAAGCAAGAAGATGCAAGGGCGTACCAATAGGGTACTGATTGAAAGTAGAATCTGAAGTAGTCCAAATCTTAACAAGAATATGCCAACAAATCTGGAAAACAAAACAATGGCCACAGATTGGAATATTCGTTATACATGCTGGTCCCCAAGAAAGGAGATGTTAAGGAATACAGCAGCTCTAGCACCATTGTACTAATTTCCAGTGCAAGCAAGGTAATGCTCAAGGTCTTGCATCAAAGAATTTTACCCTATATGGAGTAAGAGATGCCTGGCATTTAAGCTGGATTCTCAAAAATAAGAGGCACTCAAGATCATATCACAAATATAGATGCCACAAAAGTGTGCCAAGAAGATCTCTGTGCTTTATTGACTACAGTAAAGCCCTTGACTATGGCTTGCCCAGAAAGAAACGTTTGTGCCTCAGCACTTGGTTGTCCTGTTGCGTAACCTGTATTGTGGATGAAAAGTTACTGTTAGCACAGAATATGGAGAAACAGAACTGTTTCCTACAGACAAAGGCATCAGATAAGGTGCCCATAAGATCTTCCTATCTGTTCAATCTGCCCTTAGAATGTATTGTAGGGAAAGATGGATTAAGATTGGAGGAAGAAAGGGTGAAAATTGTAGAATGAAGATATGCAGATAATACCATACTACTGACAGAAAGCAGAGATGAACTGAAATGACTCCCAAGGAAAGTGAAAGTGCAAAAACAGAACTGCAGTTGGACATTAAGAAAACAAAAATCATGACTGTAAAAGAATTACACAACTTTAAAGTCAACAATGAAGAAACTGAAATTGTGAAAGATTTTGCATACCTTGGCTTAATCAATTCAAATGAGAACTGCAGCCAATAAATTAGAAATCTGAGACTTGAAAAGGCAGCAATGAAGCAACTAGAAAGGTCAGCAAGTTGCTTCATTGGAGTCCAAGGCAAGAACACCCACACTATTGTATTCCCAGATCACTTTGCATGGTTGGAAAGCCGGACAGTAAAGAAACTGACAAGAAGAATTGATGCATTTAAGCATGGTACTGGGGAGAAGTGCTTTGCTAAAACCCTGGACGCTAGAAAGACAAACAAGAAGTCCTAGATCAAATTAAGCCAGAACTTTCTTTGGAAGCCAAAGTGATGTAACTAAGGCTGTCGTACTTCAGAAACATCATGAGAAAGCAAGACTCACTGGAGAAGACAATCATGTTAGGAAAAGATGAAGGCAGAAGAAAAGGAAGACCAACTATGAGATGGACTGGATCCATAAAGGAAGCCACAGCCTTGAGTTTACATGAGAACATTTTGGAGAGTGCTCATTCATAGGTCACCCCAGTTCCTAGATGGCCCAATAGCATGTAACAACAAACACCTAAATTTGCACCCATTGTTGTTATGTTCCATCTCAGCTCTGACCATTCTTTCTTTGGTGACACTGCTTGTTGTTCTTAGTCGCGAAGTCATGTCTGACCCATCATGACCCCATGGACAACATTCCTCCAGGCCTTCCTGTCCACCATCCCCAGAGTCCACTCAAGCTCACACCGACTGCTTCAGTGACTCCATCTAGCCACCCCATTCTCTGCCATCCCCTTCTTCTTTTGCCACCTATTGTTCCCAGCATTAGGCTCCTCTCCAGGAAGTCCTTCCTTCTCATTAGGTGGCCAAAGTATTTGAGTTTCATCTTCAGTATCTGGCCTTCTAAAGAGCAGTCAGGGTTGATCTCCTCTAGGACTGACCGGTTTGATCACCTTGCAGTCCAAGGGACTCGCAGGAGTCTCCTCCAGCACCACAGTTCAAAGGCCTCAATCCTTTTGCGCTCAGCCTTCCTTATGGTCCAGCTTTCACAGCCACTGCTAGGACACCAAACTAATGAGAAAGTCTGGCTTCCTCGTGGCATTGCTTTTGACATCTGACATGTCAACCCTCTCACACACTATGTTAAGGTGTGCATCCAAGAGGGGGATATTTGCATCTAAATTAGCATATGCAATTTAAAGTAAATTGGCATCTACTTGGAAAATCACCGTGACTGCTCCTATTTATAAAACTTGAACAAGCCATCCTCAAAAGGCAAAATGTCCCACATAAGGGAGAGTCATTTCCTGAGGATTTTGAGCCAAAACCCATCATATAGATAGTTATACTGTATGGTCTCCCACAAACAGTAGGTTTTTTCCCCCTACTCTTGATTGGAATGTAGAATTCTGAAAAAAGGACTATAAGAGTTAACTTTCCCAATGCTTAAATATCCCACGCCTTTCTCTTTAAGATTCAGAAAAGTTTCAGAAAGGACCAAAATAATTTCATCTTATCCAAATGGCTTCTCCTATCTGCAACATGTAGCAACTCTTTGGTTTTAATTATTGATGTTGTCTTTGTTTGTTTGAGGCCTTCCCAGTTTCTCTATGTTGTTAACATTTCTCCAGTAACATTGCTGTGCTTTGTGTAAATACAAAGCATTTTCTTAAGTTGAGCCAGATCGCATTTAATACTTCACCATATAACTAGTGCAGCCCTAATTAAATAGAGGACAGATGGCGGTCCTCGTGTAATACATAGAAATCTTGTGAGGTTTGCTTTTTTTTTCCTTTTATTGAGCATGAAATCCATAACAGATTTCTTGCCACCTAGGTAGAATTGAACGAGATACAGCTTTCCTCCTCCTCCTCACATCTGTATAACTGTGTAGAGTTGTTTGGAAACTGACTGGACAAGAAAGAAGTTTTCAGTTTTTTAAGGTTCTTTGAGTTAGTGCTCAGGGAGTCCAAGTTCTTTAAGATTCATGATCAAAGGAAACAAATGAAGATATTTTGGGCTAGAATAAAAGCTTTGTGTAACTTGAAGCAGCTCCATTGTTCTTTGGAGGAAAATGTCTACTGGAGCCCATTCACAGAAGCTCCAAAATCAAGCACAAGTATGCATCCACTGGAAATATTTGCAAATTGTCCACCATATGCTGTCATTCCCACTTCAATTTGTGCAAAGTTCCTCTACAGACTGAGCTAGCTTGTCTTCAGCCCTATGGAGGGAAGCTGCACACATTTTGCACAAATGGGGGAAATTCACTTAATTCTTCCATTGGATCACTGCTCAATTTGCTTGTGTTTCCCATTCACACAGAGTGAGTAGCAGCCACAAATGCAAATGGCAAAGGGCACAAGGCAAGGAGCAAAAGGGCTTCTACTGGTGTCCCACTAAATAAGTTGAGATAGGTGGCTGTTCACAGGGAGAGATCTTTGCGTAGTGGTGGACTGGTTTTGAAATGTCCTCCCATAGGCGCTTGCTTGCCCACCTGCCTGCCTTTTCTGCAAGTATTCTAATCTTATGAAGCTTTAGTTGCTTTAATAGGACTGAACTCCCATTTTGCTGGTTAGAGTTGTTATTTATTTTCTATTTGCATTGCTGTTGTTATGTTCTCTTTAGAATGCTGTCTGAATCTGTATCACATAAAATTTTCTTTTTTGCTGCCCAGTGACCATCCATTATTGGGTGATCTGCAAATATAGTAAAGTGAACAGATAACTAAACATCACTGCATATGCAGTAGCATTAATTGCAATCTTGATGGTCTTTCAGGATCAAGACATGCTCCAGAAGCAGTCAGGGGTCATTTAGGTATTTCTTTACTCTCTCCATTCAAAAAAGAAAAGAAAAAAATGTTCTGCTCTGCTGACCAGCAAGGGCACCAGCTTCTCATCTTTCCTATTTGCAGATTCCACTGACTTGGACTGAACAATTGGTTCCTTCTGACTCAGGATGATCAACATTCTGACATTCCCTCAAGTCACTTTATGCACCTAATTTCAGAGCTGCTATGTTTTCAGGATGTGCTTTTGAAACTGCAATAGCCATCTCTTCTCCTGATGGTACCCCAGAGACAAAAAGTTTGAGTAATCTGTTTTCCTTTTGTTTGCGCTAGATTTGTGCTTGAGATCATGAGAGGAGAAGAAGAGCTATAGTGCTCAAGAATTCCATTGGGTTCCCCTTCTGAAAGTAAATTGGTCCGGTGTGTGTGTCCTTGACTGCCACATGAATAAGAATGGAGTTATCCCTAGCACTTGGCACTTGACTGAACCAAAACCCAAACTGCATATCAAATGCACATTTTAAGTTAAAATGCATGTTGCATGTGTACACATGCACATATCAGAGAGGAACATCTTTAAAATAATATGATTTTTCCAAGAAGTTTTTAAAAAATGAATTGTAGATTGATGCAGGAACCAAATGGAAATGACTTGAGCACAAAGGAAATTGACACAGACAGGGGATCTCGGATCAGGAAAAAGATCCACGTAATGCAGCATTCAGCTTCCCACAGAGGCTTGGAGAACTTGCTGGGAAATCCAGAAGCAAGGCTTAAAGAACTTACCTTTCCCCTGACAAACACTGACTCCCGCTCCTCCTCCAACAGCATTTGGTATTCAGAACATACCACCCCTCAACACGGAAGCTCCATTTAGCTACCAGAGTTAACAGCAGTGATGGTCCCAACCTTTATTCTTGGCCTTTGTTTTTAAAACTAAAGAAAATCCTCAAACACTTCATTCTTCCACTGTAGAGGAGGTGCTCCAACTCCTTGATCATTTCAGTTGTTCTTTTCAACATGTTTTTGTGTTCTACAACATCTGCAAACAGACCAGAAGTGCACATAGCATTCCAAATGCAGGAAGAACCTACATTCCTATAAAGGCATTATGAGACCAGCCATCTTGTTCTCATTCACTTTGCTAATAAGCCCTAGCATGGCATTTGCTGTTTTCACAGCCACCACACAGAAGGATTTGTTGTTTTCGTTGAGCTAACCGCTATGACCTCAAGTCTTGTCTCCTGGTTAGTCACTCCCTATTAATGCCCTCTCGGTGCAGATGCGAAGTTAGGAAAGCTTTTCCCGCGGTGGGCTTCATTTTACATTTGTGAGCTTCATTTTAGAACTGCAGCATGCCAGGCTCCATTGCGCTGCCACCTATTTTCTTGCCATGTCCTTCAGGTCCTTCCCTGGGATTGCCACCACCAGCATGGAAGGGACCGTATTGTACCTGTCCATCATATACCTGTTAAAGATGAGGAACCTGTCAGTTACAAAGGGGTGGTAGCTACGGATGTGTGAAGAATCCAGTTGTGGGTGGGAATCCATTGGGTGCCCTGGCCTCCGCTATCTGGACCCTGGTCTGCTTTGCAGCTGCCCTGATCCTGAGTTACGGCAGAGCACGCCCAGCGGTGGTGGGACATGTGCAAGCAGCATCCCTCATCCACGGCTGCTACATGTGGCACAAGAGGGACACACTCGTGGTCCTTCAGGGCTTGATTCCAGAAAGCCCCACATGACCACCAGCAGCATCCCTCTTCTGTACCATGTGTAGCTGCCATTTGAGCTACTGCATCTGATGTGGGAGGAGGTGGGTCATGCAGGGCTCACCAAGAATGGAGCCCTGTGGGACTGCTAGCACTGTCCATCTTCCACACCACCTGGTGCAGCAGTGTGAAAGGTTGGTCATGCGGGACTCATCAGGAAGGGAGTCCACCTGACCACCACACAAGCCTTTGCTGATGCAGAAGAAGGTTGTCAGTTGCTCAACCTTCATCCTGCAAATACTAGAGGGATGGATTCCTCTAGGCTTCATCTCAACCCTAGTGGCAACCCTAATTCAGCAGTAAATACACAGCTGAACTCGGATTCCGAGTCAGTTTTTTAAGACCAATATTCACAAAATATTCACAACTGAGCCTGGATGGATGAATCTGCCAGTTTCGGCTTCTCCAACTTCCACATTGCTTTCATCTCAAGTTCCTTCTGTCCTGAATATGAAGAAATTTGAGCATTTTGGTAACCAAAGGACATGCTCACTCATTCCCATTTGTAGTCTGCTTTGAACAAGTTGATATTAAACCATTCATATCATTTATGAGTAAGTTAAATAGCTTCGGCCCCAGCACTGATCCTGATACACAGCTTGAGCCCCTAACAAGTAGCACTCCATTACCCTTGCAATTAAGAATGACCCACCATTACATCATTAGTGACTGCAAATAACTGCCTTATATATCTTCAGTAATGGGCCCGTTTCTGATAATTACCCACAAATACTACACAAGCTAAGGGGAAGTGCAGGGGTGAGAGTGGGCGAAAAGCTGCACCGTCTGTAAAAGTTATGAGCAGCTTGTTAACACGATTCAGAACCAGGAAAAGCTTGTAAATTATTGCTTTTTTCTCAGTGCCTTAGGAGACGGATGACTTAAATGCAGCTGTTCTCACATTTAATACAGAAGTGTTGCTTGATGGGTTAGTGCTCCCAGGAAATCACTTCATCTAATAAAGACGTTGCACCAGAGTGAATTCAGATCAAGGGTTAGGGGATGATGCCAGTCTGCTAGAATTGCCGTTGAATTTAACACCTCTTCTTGGCACTAGTGCCATTGGCTGGCCAAAACATGAAAGTCCGTCTATCAAAGCACACACTTCAGGGTATCCCAAAACTTAATAAAATCGGCAACATCTTTTTTCTCCTTAATTCCTAGTGGTCAAACTGGAAGTGGCTTGCAGGGCATGTGAAGTGTCTCACAACAGTAAATTTCATGAAAGTATGGCCGGAGGCTGAGCGATAGAGATGTGTGAAGGATCCATTTTGGGGGGTGGAAATCCACTGGATTCCCTGGGATCACCCCCTGGACCCCGGTCCAATCTCTTGCACTCATGAGTCTAACTTCCTGGAGAGCCCTCCAAGTGGAGCTCACCAGAAATCAAGCCCTACATGACTGTTGTGCCAGTGGAGTCCTTCTTCCACACACGTGTTCACAGCCTCTCTTTGTGCTGTGCATGACACATAAGAAGGTTGCCAGTTGCACAATTACAGTTCTGCGACTAATCTCAGGCATCCTCCGGCTCACTCTGTAAACAAGGCAAAGCATGAGAAGAAATCTGTGGATGGAAGAGGGATGGATTCTGGGGAGCTTCACCACAACATCACTGACAGGCAGGGACTCTTGGTGTGAGTACAGAGGTATTAACAGGCGCATGTCATTTGGTCCTTGACGCTTTTTACTGAGCAGCGGTCAAAATCGGGTTCCCCAGAATTCTGTTCCATCTTTCTGGGGTTCCCAAGAAGTCTCACCACCTTCATCTATCCACAGTTTTCCAACCACCTATTCTTTGGTGGTCTCCTGACATTTGTGTATTTTTCCTCTATTGTAAAAAGTTGAAATGCCTCTCCTAAGACTTAGTTAATGCCAGAAAGCACTTTAAGCTAAAATCTACTGGCATCTGGTTTGTGTATACTTCAGGAACATCATGCGAAGGAGAAAGGGAAAGCCAAATGCAGCAGCAGAAGAAGGATACCTACTGTGAGGTGGATCAGTTCCATGAAGAGTTGAGCACAGCTCTTAGGGACAGAACATTTTGGACAGCATTCACTCACAGGTTTTCCATACTTCAGGGATGACTTGAGAGAACATAGCAATACTTTTGGCCCTCATTTTTTTGCCTTTGGTCCTGGCTTCACTGGAATGTGGCCACCAAGAGCACACTCAGAACAGAATGTTGCCTTTGATCTTGAAAAAGGCTCAGCATCCTTGCTTTGGCTGAAAATTCAGAGAACAAATCAGTCATTCTAACCATACCATGTATGTGCACTAGTATGAAGCTATGATTCTCCCCTATGATCAGTGGTACAGTTAGGTAAGAACTTAATGCTCTTATCGGGGGGGTTAGACTTTTTGATTGTGAATGCACATTTGTTCATTTGCTTTAAAATGTGCTAAGCCAGCCCTGTTGCGTTTGCTCTTTCCCCTGGCCCACTGCCTGCAAAGTATGCTTTTCCCTCTCTCCAACACCTGATTATAAACTAGTGGCTTTCTGAACTGTAGCCAACAATTCCAGTCCATCACCCCTCACCTCCAATGATTTATGGATGCAAATGGGGAGAGTGGACACACCTGTGCACTTTTAATACCTCTGTACTCACACCAAGAGTTCCTGCCTGATCTCTTGCACTCCCACAATAAATGTTAAAGGCACCTGCTGTATTAATTCACTGTAGAACAACCTGCACTGAAGCAGGTGTGCTAGTAAAGAAGCCATCACAGTTTCCATTGAGTACAAGGCTTAACCTTACAATGGATCTGATTATACTTACAGAATAACTGCAACTCGGATGAACAATTTTTGCAATGCTTATTGACTGGATTGGCGGTTCTGCTGGGATTGGAGGAAAAGGACACAAGCCTTCTGTATTTAGCGACCAAGAAATATACAGTTTGGTAATAGCCTAGACCAGCGGTGGCGAATCTATGGCTTGTGTGCCACAGCAGGCACACGGAGCCCTCTCTGTCGGCACGCGACCCAAGTCGCCCCAGCATCACCCCAGCAGCCGAGCATCGGATAACAGTACATATAGGGGCCATGCGCATGCTCAGAAAGGTGTAGCGACACCAGGCGATGACATCATTAGCTGCGACTTGTCCGAGCTTTCGCATGGCCCATCAGTGCTCTACGAAGGATGGATGGATATATATACAGTGGTACCTTGGCTCATGAACTTAATCCGTTCCATGATTCTGGTTGTGACCCAAATTGCTTGTGACCCTACTCAGATTTCCCCATAAGATTCAATGTAAATAAGGTTAATTTGTTCTGGCCCCTCTGAATGTGGTTGTGAGCCAGTTTTTGGTCTCAAGCCAGGTCAAATTTCCCCATAAGGTTCAATGTAAATAAGGTTAATCCGTTCAGTAACCTTTTTTTTTATGAGAAAATTTTGAAACAAAGTGACAAAGAGCAAAAAAGTAACAGAGTAATGTACAGTACAGTGCAGAACATTAACCTAGGTGGGGGGGAGGTTATTGTTTTGAGGGAGAGTCCCCCTCCATAAAGACATTTTATGTCTTATGTCTTATGTCATAAAGACTCCCCTCCATAAAGACATTGGGGAGATCTCTTTCAGGGGTTTCCTCTCTTCTTTGTCTCTTACCTGCAGTGTCAATTTGGCGAAAAATCTGTCTATAGTCACTTGTCTTTTCCTGCGCTGCATAACCCTCCGGAAAATGAGAGACCACATTATCGTTCATCATATTCAACACTCTGTCCATTACAGCTATGTTGGGGTGGTGCTTCTCAAAGAAATCCTGGCACTCATTCCATTTTTCATAATGGATTGTATCACATCACTGCTAGCCTCCTCCCTGTCTTCCTCATCCTCAGTGCAATCCTTCTCAGCAAGTGCCTTCTGCTGCTCACTCGGGAGTTCAGCAAGTTCTTCTGTCATCAGCTCCTCTATGTCTTCCCTGCACGAACGCAACTGCGATCGTGGCCATCTCCCCACTCGGGGTGGGGGGAGAGATGGCCGCGATTGCACCTGTCTTTCCCACAGGAGTGCGCCTGTAATCACACTCATCTTCCCTGCACAAACGCAACTGCGATTGTGGCCATCTCCCCACTCGAGGGGGGCGGGGAGATGGCTGCGATCTTGGTTGCCACCCAATGCAGAGTTTGCGACCCAAGTCAAAATTTTCATGAAATTTTTGTTTGTGACCCAATTTGGTTGTGAACCAAGGTATTCATAAGCCAAGGCACCACTCTGTGTGTGTGTGTGTGTGTGTGTGTGTGTGTGTGTGTGTGTGTGTGCTTGGACTGGCTGTGAGTTGTTGTTTGTAAACTAAAACCTCAGTTTTCAGTTATTGCAGTGTTGGCACTTTACGATAAATAGGTGGGTTTTGGGTTGCAGTTTGGGCACCCTGTCTCTAAAAGATTCGCCATCACTGGCCTAGACACTAATGAGAGATAGACAAATTTCTGTTTCCCTCTCTCTCTCTCTCTCTCTCTCTCTCTCTCTCTCTCTCTCTCTCTCTCTCTCCCCCTTATATTTGATTCAGCCTGAATTTTGAGATTAAAAAAAACAAAAATATCTGGTATTTTGTGTGCATGTCTGCTAATACATAAATATCTGAATGTAAATTTGCCTAATATGCACACTTTTGGAAAGTACTTTTCCTAATATAATATACTTCATATTTTATAATGCAATAATGTATATACATACATAATATATATATTATAAAAAATATAAAATTTATTTGATAATGAACCTGGTACCCACTCTATATATTTTACCACCAGGTCAAAACCTTTTTATTTACCCAGTATTTTAATTGTTAAATATTATTATTGATTTTACATTGGTTTTTATTCATGTTGTCATTGGCATACTATGATTTTGTTATCATTTTTGTATTATGTGTTATTTTTATTTGTTAATTGTTTATGATCTTGCATTTTGATGAATGTTCTAGATATTCTATCAACAACAACATATTATCTTTCGTTATGTTTGTATATGGTTTTTGTCCCTGCTGTATAGCATTCTCAGAGCGTTTTGCTAATTGAATGGTTTATAAAATCTTTAACTGGAGAGATAAATAAATATTTAATTTGTTCTAATATATGCATTTTTGTGTGCACTTTCCCCCAATATGCATTTTTTTTTCTGAGCAGAGCTTTGATGAGAGAACACTACTGCAATTAAACAACAGTGAGTTGTGAATGATTGAATTTCAGCATCAGGGCAAAACACTGCAATACAAATTTCCTGGAATTTGTTGATGCAGCCATTTGAAATGACCTTCCTATTTGTGAAGTGGCAAGTTGTGCATTTGGTGATATTCATGAACTTGTAATTGCATGGAGTCCAGAAGAAAGATGCTCTTTCTCCCCGCACTTACGGATTTAGGGTGCAATCCTCTGCATGCTGAAGCAGAGAAAAATCTTGCAACTTCCAGCATTCCTCAGCCAGCATGGCTGGGAGTTCCAGTTCTGGAAACTGCAGAATGTTATCTACTACAGCCTGAAGATATCTTCCCTGGCCAGCTGCTGCTAGCTCTGAAGCTATCAATGTATGTATATTCAGATGTTTTGCTCCAAAACAAATCACTATACTTTGTAAAGTAATTCACCTTTGATTGTCCACCACCCATTCTGGAAAGAACCTTTTCACATTTCCTGCAATCCCTTTATCTTTTGTGCACTCAGAATAATTTGGTGCCATCAGCCAACTAGTCCACTTTGCTGTTTTATTTTTAACTATGCTAATAGTTTTCTGTTATATTATGTTCTTAACATTTTATCCTTTGTAAACTGTCCAGAGAGCTTTAGTTATTGGATGGTATGTATGAAATGAAATAATATTCACCCCTAACTAAACATCCTTCATATACAAGTTTGATAGCTCTGGTCCTAATGCAGATCTTTGTGAGATCCCACTAGTTACAATGTGAGAACAGTCAATTGATTCCTATACTTTGAGGCCCACTCTTTATCCAGTTACTGATCCATCAAAGGGCCTCTCCTTTTAACTGAAGAATGCTTGGTTTACTTAGAAGTCCATATTATGGAATTCCATCAAAAGCTTCTTGCTGTGCCATATCTGCTGGATTTCTGAGATGTTGGAGTGTGTTCCTGTATAATCAGCATTCAGAAAAAACATGCTGTGCACAGATGCTCATATCTGGACACTTCTATAATTTTCTACTTAACCATCAATAAGTGAATAGTCATAGATTAGCCTAACCCTCAGAAGTTATAAATCCCCTCTCCACCTCTCTCTCTCTCTCTCTCTCTCTCTCTCTCTCTCTCTCTCTCTCTCTCACACACACACACACACACACACACACAGAAGAAATGCCAAAATCTGTCAATATTAGTTCTCCCCAGCTTCTTATTTTTAATAGCAAGTTTGTTATCCCATTTCCACCTCATTTTCATCATTTTTTCATAAAAATTCTGTACAAAAATTATTGGCATCTATGTGCAGGTTTCTCCTAACATGTGTATTCTTTTGTACAATTCGTTCTAATATTCAATTTTTGCAAGCAAATTTCTCCTAATAAAAGGCATTTTTGTGCAGCAATTTCAGTAGTATACACAAATACTTCTGTACATGTTTTTTCCCAAATACACCAGTCTTAAACTGGAAAGCAGAAAAAATAGAGGAGAACAAGTGCTGAAGAATAACTTTATTTCTGTTTGCATATTTGTTCAGGGTGTGTGAATTAGCTAGTTTCCATTAAAATACAAAGCGGTTAAATTTCTCCTCCGTGGCTACTCTGCCTTTCTCACTCAGAGTAATTACATGGAAGCTGGTGGCTGTACAGCGGATTGTTGTGGGACGATTGACTCACCCCCCCTTCCTGAATGGAGGATCAAGTTCCCCTGCAGTCTCTGCTTGCTTCCCCATCCCTCCCTCCACCTGTGCTGTGTTGGATGGATCCCATCTGCACTTTGAGCAAAACCCTTTGTTGTCACATGTACTGGTATATGTTTTATGGGAACCAAATGAGGAAAAAATCCCATACGTTACAATATATATGCAATTGTCTTTTCTTCCTCTTTTAATTCTGCAAAGTTGTTGCATTTCCGTGGCTACATGATACTTACTTACTCATTGCTGTTGTTTCATTAAACGAAATGTTACAAAATGAGGCCTCACTTAGTGATAGGAATGAACATACATGGGGAAATTCTAGAACTGGTTGTGGATTTAATTTAGGGAATGATCCAAAGTGTGTTTACTGACATGAAATGTCTGCTAAATTCAGTGGGATCTACTCCATTGTCGCTGTAATTTGGGCTTAATTGCAAATAAGAGCAATAGTCCTAATACTAATAGGAGGCCCCCCCTCACTTGCTCTCTCTGTACTGGGGCATATGGCATGTATCAACACTTATGAAATCCCTTGTGTCTGCTGAAAGGTCACGATCAATGACATCATTTCTTGGATGTTTCTGTATCTCATTGTTCCCATACAGTCAGAACCAGTGCGCACGTGTTGCATGAGGAGGCAGCTTTCTGGAGAGTGGTTTGCAGCACCGCCACAACCGCAGTTGCCTTTCTTTTCCGTGAGTCGCTGCACCTCAATGGTAAACTCATGTCATAAGAGCATAAGAAGAGGCTGACTATATCGGATGGAAGACTCCTCTAGTTCTGCATCCTGTTTCTCACAGTAACCAACCAGATGTCCCTGGGAATCCCATGAATAAAAAGGGGAGCAGTATCCCTGTAGGAATTGGGCCTGCTTCTCCTAAACTTTGGTGTTCCAAGGTTCTTGCCTCAAAGTTTGAATCAGAACTGGAAGAAAAGGAACGATCAGGATTCCTAGCTGCAATGCCAAGTCCAGCAAGCCCAGAAAGAAGGCAAGGCTCCAGTGAGAACTGGAGCATGTCTGGTTCTGAAAGAGACTGTTCAGCCAGTGGAGGTAGATGGGATGGGCTTAACATTGTTAGACCCATCAAAAGAACAGACCAAATGAATAGTATCGGATGTTCCTGCCGACTGGCATACAAACAGCAGGATCTCCCATGAAGGTGGAGCCAACTCCTTGGCTGGGAAGGAAGAAGGAGGATTCCCTTTTGGATCAACTTCTTACCATTAAGCTGCATTTCCCTAATGGCCAGTATTCCAGCATTGTTGCTGTCTTTTGATAATGACTCCTGCAATGCTCTTTTGTATCACCAAGCCAGCCAGTGGCTGCAATGCAGAGGCATGCTGCCATTTTAGACTCCGGAGGTGTACCATCAACATCATAGCTTGTAGACTACTGCCCACCATTGGCTTTACCCTGCACAAATTTGTCTCCAGACCCAATATAAAGTGCCAATTGTAACATTTAAAGGAAGAATGTTGAACCATGGGCCAAACCTGAGTCTCAATCCAGCACTCCAGAATTCCTCAGAGAGTAATGCCCCTTCTCCTAACCTCATCCCCTTTCCCCTACCTGCCCATCACTTGCTGTTTTCCCACCTTCTGTGTATTTTCCCTGTGCTAGAAGGGCTGAATGTGTCACCTAAGATTTAATTACTGGTGCATTTACTGGCAAGAAGAACATTAAACTACAATATGTTGGTATTTTATAATGTATGTATGGATGGCTGGATGGATGAAGATAAGGAAGGAAGGAAGGAAGGAAGGAAGGAAGGAAGGAAGGAAGGAAGGAAGGTTATAGTGATACAGCTTTACCCTTTTGCCTTTGGCTCCATCCCCCACTGGAACACAGCCCAAGACCTTCTCCAAAATTGAATTTTGCCCTAATGATGAAATTGTTTGAGAATCCTAGCCTTAAACAGCTTGGAGCCAGATTACATGAAAAGCTTCCTTATATGAACCTATCCAATTTCCTTGAAAGAGCCTGATCCAATAGTCCCTACCAAATGAAGCTGATCACAGGGAGAGGGATTTTTGGTGGGAGCATCTCAGTGCTGGGATACTGAGATGCTCCCACCAAAAAGCCCGTCCTGGTGCTTTCTTTGTGGTCTTTTAAGTGTGATCAAACACATGGAAAATAAATGGGAACCATGGTGCCATAATATCTTCCTTGAAGTTAGGATTCTTTGCTGAGCAGTTTATACATATTCATGCTCTCTCAAATTTTATGAACTCACTGTTCTCTCTAGATGGTTGAGATACCTCTCCTAAGGCAATAAGAACTTTAAGGTAAAATATTTGGGTTGGGTTGTTTTTTGTTTTCTTGTTTTTGTAGCTTGTTTGTTTGTTTTTGACCCACATTTTTGCCTTTGCTCTTTCCCACCCCGGGAAAGTAGCTCCAGAGAGCTTCTCTGCAAAGGAATGTGGACTTCAGGCTGAAAGAGGTTTGATAGCCTGGCGTACAAAGTTCCGGACTAGGTAGACTAATGGTCAGACTTGTCATAATTATATTTTATTTTATTTTTACAATTCCTAGACTGATCTTCATCCAAATGGATCCCAAAGCAGCATTTTTTAGAAAACAGTGTAATAAAAAGCAACCCAATATGCTTCATGCAAATAATAAAGCTATAAGGCAGCTGCCTGTGTTTAAAACAAGCCTTAGTAATCCTCCAAGCAGCCCTGTAAGCCAGTTTATTCACTCCATATGTTTCAGTCTGTACATATTGCTATAGCAAGCTGCATATGGCAAAAAAGACAACACCTGGGATAGGTTTTGCATAAATGATAGCAGAGGTGACCAAATGATGCTGCAGCTCAGACAGAATTTGAACAAGGTCCTTAAGGCTCATGCTTCAGCAGCTTAGCTATTATACCCAAGGTCTCCAACAAAGTGCCGCGGGCCCCAGTGTGCCTCACTCCCGCTAGACTCCCTGCCTCTCCGAATGTTTATTTCATTTCTTAAGAGCATGGCCCAACAGGGATGCTTGGAAGTATCCAAACTCAGAGGGTTGTGGGCATTTTAATCAGAGTAGGAAGAGTGCAGAGGTGGAAATTCAGGCCAATCAGCCTGGTCCTTGGGCAGAGAAAGAAGAAGACTGAAGTGTGGCCACGACATGTCACCTCTTAGCAAACTCATCCCTGATGCCAGGAGCATCCCCTTTAGCCCTTGTCCAGGCTTGCTCTTACAGTCTTGGAGAAGCAGTGGGTGTGGTTCTTCCTGTACCATCTGCAAGGAAGATGGGGATCTGAGAGAGCATCCCTTAGCTCAGTCCAGCCTTGGAACTGGGAACTGTAAGAATCCTTTGGCCCTTCAGATGCTCTCTAGGGGCCATAGGGTTGTTCTTAGGAAAGTTTTTTATTCTTGTTCTTTCACTGTGAGCTTCTCATGCAAAGGACTTCAGTCAAATAAAAAGCAATGAAATAAACACACAATACAGAAACTTATATTAACCATATTAACATGGAAGATTAGTGTAAACTGTAATCAGCAAAGTAATACAAATAAAAATGAATGCCATTAAAACATAACTTAGAAAAAGTATGATGTGAAAAATTCAGCCAGTGCAGGCAAACCAAAACTGGGCTTATGCGTCCACATCATCTAGTCCTGGTCAGCAAAGCAGCTGCTGAATTTTGCATGAGCTGCAGTTCCAAACTGCCGTCAGAGAATCTAAAATGTCCTCCAGTAAACTAGAAGCTTCTTCTAACTGGAAATGATCATTTCAGAACAGTCTGCTTGCCTGACTCCCAAGTGGGATTATAATTATTAAGTCAATTATGTTTCCAATAATTGACATATTTTGTATAATCTGTCATAATGTTTGTTCAGCCAAGCCTCTGCTGCTTTGAAGTCAGCTATGTTTGGGGGTGGAGGAAGAGTAGATTGGGAGAGGGGGGAACATTTGAGAGTTTTTCAACCTTAAGTGAACTCTAAACTGGATGACTCAAAGCACACTCAGGGTGGCCCATGAGTTATAAAGATGGAACAATATAAGGTGTCATAGATAGGTGTTGACTGTGCCAAATTTGAATCCATATTCTTTATATCTGAAGAACATTGATGCCTTCAGTGGTGTCCCCTCCCTCTCTCACTACCAGAGGGACAACTGAGGAAACATCTTGGCCTGAGAGCATGGAAGAACAATCTTGGCTTGGTAAGCTCTCAGTGGTGGCCTGTCTCTCCCTCAACCACCACCAGAATGGCATTTGAAAAAAATATTGGTGGGATGAGAGAGGAAACAGGTTAAGCATGAACAATTATGGAGATAGGATGTCCAACAGATCTGGAAAGTTCTGATATGAAGCCACCACAAGCCCTAGAGTATTTCCCAGAGCCTTTTGTTCTGTGCAAGGTCTAGCAGAAAAGCCAACTATTTGTCCACCTGGCCCAATTCTATCTATTCGAATTGGCAACAGGGATAGGCAATGTGTGGTTGCAGACCACATGGATGTACTGCTGTTGCCCACCCTGCCGTGCAGAGGCTTCTTTTTCAGCACCTGTTACTTGATCCTCTAAAGCAGAGAGAGCAGGGATTGAAACCTGGGAACTTCTGTCTGCAAAGCAGCCTTTCTGTGGCTCAGCAATCACCCATCCCAAGGGCAGTGGAGCAGCTCACAAGCAAAAGCCATGGTGCAGATTGAGACAGACCTTTATTATAAAGCTGTATGGAAAACTCCGAGATACAAAATTCAGCATGACTTTCCAAATCCAAGTCATAAGCATAAGCCATTGAACAAGAAGTCTTTGTTCTCCTGCCTTTGTTCACCTTTGCTTGACCTTATGTATCAGAACAAAAATCAACTTTCATACTAACAATTTAAAATAGAAAGAGAAAAATAGGTTTTTTTTCCAACAATATCCAGTATATTTTGTGGGTTGGCTGTTGTTTTTGAGAAAAAGAAAGGGGGGACCTTTAACAACATAGGTGGAAGAGGGAACTAAATTCCATCTTCCTTTCAAGTTGGCCTGTTTGTGGCTGCAAAAGATTGTAAACTATTGTAGCAAAATGTTTTCTTTTTCTGGTTGAGAATGCAGCCTGCTAAAGGGGAAATTCATGCCTAAATCAAATCGTATGCCATTGTTTTTGTGTGTGGCAACAATAAATACCCATTTCGCTTGCTAAAATTTGTCTTCATAAAAAAATGGGTTATGACAATGACTTACCCTAACAGATTTCTTTTTAAAGTAAAATTCTCTCCCCACCGCCACCACCAATCTACCTTTTAATCTTAATGTTTTGTTCCAATTATTCAGAACCTTATTGTGGTTTCCTGAACAAAATTACATCCTGAAGACTAGTATTTACCATAGACAGAGGATCATTAAAAAAGCCAACAATGGGGGCAATATGTTTTATATGTGTATTTAACTGTACACAAAACTGGGAATACTGGCAAGTGACACTTAATTATGGTACCCTTGGTTTTCAACCACATTTTCAGGAAGACAAATTGATCCAAGGCTTATTTCTGGAGGTCTTTTTAGAGCCTGGAAGTCCACATTTTGAGAAATTGCCTCCTGCCATGCAATCTTATGGTTGAGCATGAGCCACTGTGGCGAAATCCAGTTCCTGAGGAAATGAACAAAGACATCTGGTGCTCTACCACTTCATTGCAAACACAGTTCCTTTCCTTGATATATGAAATAGCTGGTGCATGGCTGTGTTCACTCTCTGTAAGGAGATGAGGAAATTTGGCAGGAGACTTGTCCTTTTGACTATCTTCCCCAATTGTCCATTGGTAGCATAACGTGAGAGGTGAAAGGAATAAGGGGCACACTTGCTGCAAAGGAAACTGGTTTAAGAAGATGTGTGAAGCAGCTCCTATAGAAGAGAAACGGAAGGGAAATCAATAGGAGCAGCTTGTCACAGACAACTGAGGAGAACTGTATACATTGAAATCCCTTTTTGGACACTATCATGAAAACCCTCATAAAGCTCTGAAAGTTGTTACTTTTGGCCGCATAGACCCATTAGAAAAGATGAGAATGACTGCATTGATCAGTGGTGCAGAAAAACAATATTATGTGGGGGAGGTTGAGAGGACTGGGTATGTTTGAGCTGGAGGAGAGGAGAGCAAGAAAAAATATGAATGATCTCTTCAAATACCTGAAGGGTTGCCATGTAGAAGAAGGCAAAATTTGGTTCTCTGATGGCCCATAAGGCAGGATTAGATCAGGATTCCTTAACCCACTGGAACATTGTTCTTGAACCTTATCTAGTAAGGAAAGGTTGATGGTAAGAAAAGGTTGGCAGTGGAACCCATTACCTAGAGGGCTGGTAAGATCTCCCTGACTGGGGGTCTTCAGGCAGAAGCTGGTCTGATGGGAACACTCTGGATTTCTTGCATTGACAGGGGTTTGGCTAGACTGACTACAAGGCCTCTTCCTACTCCGTGATTCCATGAGCTATAGACCTAGAAGCAAGCAATTGCAAGGCCATGAATACCAGAAAAATTAGATGTTTCAGTTGCAGGAAGGTGATTATCAGTAAGCAGGGTTGTGCTTTGGACATGCACTGCTAGGATTAAGCTAGGATCATCGCAGCTCTGGACCCCAGACAATCTGCCACTACCTCTGCCCTGTTAGGTTTGAATATTGTAAGCAGTAATTGAATTAGTATTCCTTGTTTATCTTCTCTGTTTACATTAATCATTCTCAATTAATTGGATTGAAAAACAGTTTCATGCAAGTCACAAAAGCATAATTCCACACAGATGTAATTCTTTACCGTGTTGGTTTTGTACTTGTAAGTTTTAAACAACACCATAGTTGGAGAGTTTCCTGCTGGACGGAAGAACATCTAGATCTGAAAAGAAAAACAGTGCTGGGTTAGAGCCATAGTAGTATGGAAGTGAAACTGCAGGGATACGAACAAGAAAGTGTTTCATCTAGTGGCAGAACAGCCTGAATGAAACAGCAGATGGTCTCAGAGCTTTCCATGCAACAGCTAGACCAGGATTCTTAACAGAACTCAAGCTGCAATATCTGTCCTTTCTGTTCCATGCATTGTCATTCTTTTGCATCACAATGCTGCGAAATGTTATAATGAGTCACCCCATTGGTCAAAGTTCATCCATTTAGAATGCTTAATGTACAGTAAAGTCGTGTAAGGATTTTCCGCTACATCCTAATTTTTCAATCGTCCTTCACCTAGACCAGGGGTAGACAACCTTAAACACTCAAAGAGCCATTTGGATCACCGGGAGCCACAAAATCCTTTTGACATCTAAAATGAAGATAACACTGCATATATCGTTTTTTACCTTTATGCTATGTATAAAAAACTGTAGTGTGTTGCATTTATGAAATCAATGAACTGCTGCAGAGAAAACAAATTTTTATTTCTGCATGCAACAAAAACATTTTGAACTCCGAAAAAAAAGACGCTGGGTTGAAGGTTACTTTCAAATAAAATAAAGTCTATTTGAGTTCTCCTCGTGTTTATGAACGGCTTCCTGTCCTGACTATTTCCTGAGCGGCCACAAAACTAGCATATGCAGTTGAATTTGCAGACTTGATCCACTCCTTGAAATTATTTTTGCTCAAATCAACCTTCAGCATCAGTTCCAAAATGGCTTTTTTTCTCTCATCCCCATCCGGATATTTTTCAGCAAAGGCTGTGTGTTTATTCTGGAAATGCCTTACAACATTCGACTTTTTGTTGTTTGCCAATTTCTCACCACATATTAAGCAAACTGGTAAACCAGTCTCATCAGATGAATGAGATTCAAACAAATGAATCTGCCCACGTACCATTAAACGTTCTGTTTTCTTCTAAACTTTTCTTTTCTTGGATTTATCCATGGTTGGCCTACCGGGGGTCAAAAAGCTCAATAAATCGCATGCCGGCGGGTGTCGCACATTGGTGGTTGTGACACATGTTTTGAATGACAGGGAGTCGCAGCAGAGGGACGAAGGAGCCACATGTGGCTCCAGAGCCGCAGGTGGCTAACCCCTGACCTAGACCTCCCATAAACTTACCTGATTTGCTGCTTCCCAGCCTATTGCTGTGGCTGCAGCTGGTTTCAAGGAAGAGGATGGAGAGGGAAACACATAACATGGACACAAGCAACATGGTGACACGGGATGCCATGCCACATGTTGTGGTTCCAAACTACAGCTCCCAAGGTGCACCTTGATATCATGCAGGTGCAAAACCTCATATTTAGTCATGTTCTCTTTCACCCAATAATAAGGTCCTTAGCTGGGCTGGCAACTTCTCTGAGCCACCGCCATTGTGCCTCCATGGGTAGGCATTAGCATTCTCCATTCTGTGAAAGCTCCTCTGCCTGTGAAAGCTCCTTCTCTTGATCAATCTGCTGTAAAGCACAAGAGCAGGCTGGGTCAGTTTTTCCTCATCAGCTGGCAACACAGATGTACAAGAATTGTGTTTCTGATGGCAAATCATATGAACAAGTCCTGAACAAAAAATGCAAGAAAGCATGCTTTCCTTTGGGGAATGTTAGCAAATTCCTCAACTGGTGATTGAGCTCAAAAAATGTGGTGCTAAAAGACAGACAGACAGACAGACACAGTTGCACTTTCATGCTTTCATCAATCAGAGAAGGAAGTGTGTACTTTTGAAATACATGTCCAAAAAGGTATACTTTTCCCATACAAACGCAAGCTTCCCTATGCGATGAGTTTTTTTTTTTTTTTTAAAGGTGGAAACTAAAAATGGGGACACACCAAAATAAGCTTTGGGTGATTTTTCAGAGAATTTCGTTGAATTAAGTCATCACCAGTTCATCCATTCCTAGCTAGCAACCCTGCATAAAGCCGCCTTATATGTAGATGGGCAGCCTTTCTTCTGACTACAGAGGCTCAGCTAAGGGTCTTTCCCCGTACCTGTTTCCTGATCCCGTAACTGGACACTGGGGGTGCGGGGATCCTGTCATACATGTGGTTTACCCCTGAGCCATGACATCACTTTTGCAATTTACGTGCCCATGGATTTAATCACCTCCCTACGGTTTTTCAAGTCCAGCCATAATGCTAGAGGGGAAGCAAGAAGAGAAGATTGTGCTGCTCCCTTGTGTGGCCTCTCTCAATGCCAAGTACATACCGCACCCTACAAAGTCCCACTGCTGGAGGCTGGCACACAAGGGCCAGGATCAGAGGCACATTCCGCCCATGCAGCCAAGTTTCCCCAAGTCAGCCATTTCTTTTTCCCATAGAAATCAATGGCTGCCATTCACTTATAAGCAAGAAAGTAACACGGAGAGTGGAAAAGCTAAGCTTGCATCCTGCTGCTGCAGTTTCTGTCCCAACATTCAGGGGGGCATGTTTGGCCACACCCCAGCTGTTTTGCCAATCACCACTTGATCATTTTCTTCCACAGAACTCAATGGGATGCGCTGACAAACAGGTTTGCCTGCCATAGCTTCTTCTTCTGTCAAATATTCAAAAGTAACCCTTGAATTCAATGAGACTTGCTTCTGAATTCAGCAGGATTTACTTCCAAGACAGTGTCCACAGGGTTTGCAATCTTACAGCACTACCCTATGCGTGTCTACTCAGAACACTGAGCTCAACTGAGCTTACTCCCAGGTAATTGTGCATTGGATTTAGCCTTGGCAGCATTTCAGTGGTTGATTTGGGCCATATAAATTCCGCACTGGAATAATGCTATACCCTCCTTGCCTAAGGGTCCCAGGCATCCCCGTAAGGTGGCATCCCAAACAGCCCACTGCGGATTGAGTATGTGCAGCAGCCATGAGATGGTGGTGATCATAGAATCACAGAATAGTAGAGTCGGAAGAGCATAGAGGGCCATGGGATCCAGTCCCCCTGCTCAGTGCAGGACTCCAGGTCAAACCATCCCTCTCAGATGGCCATCCAGTTGCATCTTGAATGCCTCCACTGTAGAGAGTCCACAACCTCCCCAGGTAATTGTTCCATTGTCATACCGCTCTAACAGTCAGTAAGCTCTTCCCGGTGCTCACCTGGAACCTGGTTTGCTGTAACTTGAGCTTATTATTCCATGTCCTGCCCTCTGGGATGATTGAGAAGAGATCCTGTTTATGGCAACCTTTCAAGTGCTTGATGAGTGCCATCATATCTCCCCTCAGTCTTCCTTTCTCAAGGCTAAACATGCCCGGTTCTTTCAATCTCTCCTCCAATGGCTTTGTTTTCAGTCCCCAGATTCTCCTTGCTGCCCCCCGCTGCACCCTTTCCAGCTTGCTGCATCTTTCTTAAACTGTGGTGCCCAGCACTGGATGTAGTATTCTAGCAGGGATGTTACCCCAGTCAATATTGTGGATGTAGGTGGGGAGAGGGAATGAGATGAGAGGCCTCCCTCTCATCTCATTGAGGCCTCCCTTAGAGAGAAAAGTTATCATTGTTGTTTGTTTGTTTCTGTACCACCCATAGCCAAAGATGTCTGGGCAGTTAATTGTAATAAATATGTAAGTATTTACAATTTATTACAATAAAATGCAATACATAAAAATATTAGCAAGAATTAATTTAGATGGCATAAAACATTAAAAAACTATTTTAAAAAGACCTAGACAAGAATAAATTAAAGTACCTGGCTAATTGGCAACATACTAGCTAATTGGTATGTGAGGGGATGTCACATGGAGGTGGGTAGAGACCTGTTCTCCCCTGCAGAGGAAGGCAGGACACGCTCCAACGGAGCCAAGCTCAGGGAGCCAAGGTTCCATTTGGATGCCAGGAAGCACTTCCTGACAGTCAGGACCCCGAGGATGTGGAATGGGCTTCCACGAGAGGTCGTTGAGGCCCCATCGGTGCGGGTGTTTAAGGATAGGCTGGACGTCCACATGGTGGGCATGTCGTGAGTGGAGCTGGCTGGAGCTGGGGGTCAGACTAGATGGCCCAGGAGACCCCTTCTGACTCACTCTGTCAAGCCCCTGAATGACCAGGGAGGTCTTTAAATGCCTCTGTAAAGAAGGCTGTCTTAATCTGACACCAAAAAGAAGGAAGATTTGGCACCAGGTGGGCTGCAGCAGGGAGGTTGTTCCAAAGATGTGGGGGCCACCACAGAAAAGGTGGTTCCTCTCAAGGCACTGGTACCCAGAGGAAGGCCCCAGAGGCTGAGTATAGCATCTAGGCCGATAGGGGTTGGGAGAGGCACTCTGACAGGTATTGCAGCCCCAAGCTGTGTAGGGCTTTGAGGTTAAAACCAGCACCTTAGAAACACAGAAACAGAGCGAGTCAGAGGGGTCTCCTGGGCCATCTAGTCTGACCTCCGGCACCAGCCGGCACCGCTCACGACATGTCCACCATGTGCATGTCCAGCCTATCTTTGAACACCCGCACCGATGGGACCTCAATGACCTCTACTGGAAGCATAAAGGTAGCCAATGCAGGTAGCCCAGAACTGGTCTTATATGTTCAGAGCTCCAGCTCTCAGTTATTAATCTGGCTGTCACATTCTGCACCAGCTGCAGCTTCTGAACCATCTTCAAAGGCAGCCCCAGGTAGAGTGCATCATAGTAATCTAATCTAGAGATTGCCAGAGCACAGATCGCTGAAGCCAGGTTATTCCTGTCCAGGTAGGAGAACAGCTGGGCCACCACCTGAAGCTTGTAGAAGGCCCTCCAAGCCACCAATGCCACCTGAGCCTCAAGTGACAAAATGGATCAAGGAGCACCCCCAAGCTATGAACCTGCTCCTCCATGGGGAGTACAACTCTACCTAAAGTAGGTTGAACACCTACTGATAGCATCTCAGTCTTGTCTGGATTGAGTTTTAGTTAGTTAGCCCTCATCCAGCCCATTGTCATCGCCAGACACCAGATCAGCACATCCATAACCTCACCTGTCAACAATGAAAAGGAGAAATAGAGCTGATATCATCAGCATTTCATCAGCATATCATCAGCATATCAATAGCAATGCTACACAAAACTCCAGATGACCCCAGTAAGTGGTTTAACGTATATGTTAAATAGCACAGGGGACAGAAAAAAACCCTAAAGAACTCTATGCTGGAGAATCCACAGGGCTGAACAATATTCCCCAAGCACCACCTTCTGGAGCTGGCCCTCCAAGTAGGATTGGAACCACTGCAATGCATTGTCCCCATTCCCACCTCAACCAGCTACTCCAGAAGAATACCAATACCTGTTGAATACCAATGCCAACAGGGTAGCACTCCCCCCGTTTCGCTCCCTGCATAGGTCGTCACACAGGGCAACCAAGGCTGTTTCCATCTCAAAACCAAGCCTGAACCTTGATTGAAATGGATCCAGATAATTGGAGTTGGAAAAACTCTGGAAAGCAGTACATGATATTAATAAGGATATAATGCAGGTTCCACGTGTTGGGATAAAATTGGAATTATCTGTGCAGCCATCTCTGTGGTATTAGAAGAAGTTAAGTGTACACATTGCATTTTTAATACTTCATATACATGTACACGATCTTCCAAACTGATTTTGCACTTTTTTATACTTTTTTTGTCTGGTCAATGCAGTTCACGTGTGATGGATGGCAGTGCAATGACAGGACCACCTATGCCTAAAGTAAGGATATTAACCTATCCTAAAGTTATTGTGCATGTATAACCCTAGACCAAGTTGTTTTGGGAATAATCCCTAACATTCGGTATTAAAAAAAAAAAAATGGAATACAGTCATTGAATATTCACTGACCTCATGAAATAATCAGAATATGCTGAGTAAGGAATTTAAAAATAAATTGTGGTTAGGATGGGTAGAGTGGAAGAATCTTCCTTTTATTGGCTTAGTGGTTTGTAAAATTTTTAAAGCATTCATATTTTCCAGTTTTGTCTAAGGCAGCCAGTACTTTCTCAACAGATTTAGACTGTTTTAAAAAGACCAGGGAGAATTGAAAACAATTAAGATGGATTTTACACATGGAGGAAAGTGGAATGGGAATAATTCTTTTTCCCATGTGTACACTTCATTACAAAAGAAGGCACTTCCCTGCTGCTAATAGTTATTGTTAATTGTTATTGCAATGATTCAATTAATAATTGATAAGGAATAAGAAGGGGAGACTGAATAAATAAAAGGGAAAGGTAGAGAAAAAGCTATGCAAGAATTATCCCAGAATTCTAATCTGTGCTCCCTTCAGTTCTCCAGACATTTCATGCAAGTATGAGAAAAGCACATGCAACACCGAACTGAAATATGATCGTGGCAGGTTAATCACAAAGCAAGATGGGGACCTGGCATAATGAGATAATCCCACCCAACTAACGGGATAACCATCCTCTCTAGGAAATGTGCATCAAAACTGCCAGCACTGGAGAGCAACACATTATCCATCGTGACCATTCTGAGATCCAGTCATTTGTTCTATGTATGTTAGAAACATAGAATCATAGTAATCCAGAAAGGGCCTGCTGGGCCATCTCGTCAGACTCCGGCCAGCTCCGCTCGTGTAATACCCAGCAGGTGGTTGTCCAATCTTTCCTTGCATACTCTCACTGATGGGGACCCCATCACTTGCAACTACCCACTCTGAAGGCCATCCTGTCGTCCCCTGCCCACTTCCACAGTCTGTCCAGATCCCTTTGAATCTGGAGTGCCTGAACCCCAGTTGTGACCACTGCCCCCACTTTGCTATTATCTGAGGATTTGGTCAGCAGACTGGTTACTCCTTTCTTCTGGACATTGATAAAGAGGTTGAACAGAATCAGTCCCAGAACTGAGCCCTGGGTGACTCCACTCACCACTGACTGCCATCCTGATGATTCCCCACTGGTAGTCACCCTCTCTTTGTGGTCCATCAACCATGCTTTAACCCATCGGACAGTGCATCAATCTATCCCAAAGCTCATCAATTTCTCAACCTGGATATCATGTGGCCCTGCTGAAATACAGGCAAACCACATCCATCGTGTCCCCTCCATCTAGCCACCTCAAAACCTTGTCATAGACTTCCACAAAGTTTGTCTGGCAGAACCTATTTTCAGAAGCATGACTGCCAACCCCCCTTCCCTACCCAGTGTTTCTAGAACTTTCCTTATAATGAGCTTTTCCTTCATCTTTTGCAGAATGGACATTAGGCTAACTGGCCCGTAATTCCCTTTGCTTCCTCTGCTACCCTTTTTGAAGGCTAATGTTTGTTCATTAGCCAGAGCCATGCTGCACAAAAGAGAACAAGAGCATGTCTTTCTCTTCCCTCTCCAGTATAAGCCTCCCAGTGCTGGGAACTCTGGCTGTTATGCAGTGTGGTGAGCAGCAGCTCACTGACAGTTCCATTTTAGTCAAGCAGTCACCCAGCAGACCTTCACTCCCCAGGCTTCTTCCAGTGGGCAAGGAAGCAGCACTGTGTAAGGGGACCAGGGAACCTGCAGGTGTCTGGATGTAAGAGGTGGTGCAGCTGGAAAGGAGGGAGGGTTTGAAAGACAGAACACTCTGGTCTCCATGTGCAAAAGTGATGGATTGTGTGCAGGTATGTATGTGGAAGACAGACTGCTGATGGAATGATTTCAAAATATATTTAACATGCAACATTTCAGCTTCTGTCCCCACTCAAAAAAATTAGTACTAAACATCTGTTGAAATAAGTCTGTTGTTAGCTTATCTTTCTTAACATATTTTTTACTTAAGATTGACTGCATCAACACACATACACAATGTATGTGGAAGCGGGGGAAAGAGAGGTAGAGATTCATAAAGATGACTTTGGATACACGAAGGATGCAGTCAGTCTTAAGGGTTTCTGTGTGTGTGTGTGTGTGTGTGTGTAAGTTAGGGTAGGATAGACTAAGAATACAGTTATTTCAAAATATATTAAGACATCTTAGCTAGTGATGAAGGTAGAAGCAGAACTGTTTAGTATCAAATATATTTTGAAAAAATACTGTTGTTACTATCTCTCTCTCTCTCTCTCTCTCTCTCTCTCTCTCTCTCTCTCTCTCTCTCTCTCTCTCACACACACACACACACACACACACAG